>NC_134569.1:70714611-71064611 GCF_050947875.1 Dermacentor variabilis | reverse complement strand
TGCAGGAAGGAGGTCTCTCCCAGTCATGTATATTATCACTAAGTGTTAAATAGAAATGCCCAGTGCTATAACAGAAATGGTTCTGGCTAGATTTTGCTTTATTGCGTGCTAGAACAGAACATTTGTCACACAGCGATAAATTGTAGGTGTTAATGCAACATATCTGCCATTATGGGCTTATATTGCTGTAAATTTTGTGCTTCGAAATACTTCGCACTTTATGTATGCACAAGTACCTCGCTTTTATATTGTTCGAATTAAATACAAGTTTAATTTATTTTCTCCTTAAAGGCCCGAAAGCATTACATAAGGGGTTATATAAAGACACGTAACTTCAATTATAGATTACAAATATAGCACTCAGCAGGCGTAACGATGAGCGTATACTATGGTTCTAGATCAAAGGCTGCCAAAATAGGCATATTGCAGCGAACAATGGAACGCGACTGCTGTAGTTCTTGTGCAGCCAAGGGGGGCTTCTCAGCTAATGGATGGCGAGGTGGAAGTAGTTGCAATTTTAGGCCACTGTCCTGTCTGATTGCAGTACTCCGCAGACTGACAAGGGTGTAACGAGAAGGGAGGACGACCTCACGCTCTACCTGCAGCACTACCTTGACTAGACTTGCGTTGTTATCGACTGTATTTGATTCCGGCAACTCTTTACTAGCTTTCCGTGCCAAGAGAAAAACAAATGACAGCGATAATTATTTAATAGAAGCAGTAGACAGCGCTCGCAGCCGACGAACACAACACACTGTAAAATGAACTTGAGAAGTCGAGAAAGTTTTTGTTACTGTTGGACTTCATCTAACTCCCAACACCATGCACTCCTTTGCGTTATATTTATTATGTCAACATTACAATTATCTCGAAATTTCATGAGATTCTTAGCTCCTCCCTTCCTCACGCAGATGAAATTCACTGTTCGTTTTTGTCCTCACATTTACCGTTCACATTTTTCTTCAGGTACAAGAAAAAAGAAGCAATGGCTGGTACTTGTGATCTGCTCCTTTTCGCTGCCCTATTCTACGGTAAGTATGGCATGCAAAATGAAACAGTGTAACGGTGCGTTATTAGCAATTCTGCGAAAACAACTTTGGTGCCAGAAGATTCAGTACCAGCTGAGAATTTAATTTACCGGCACCTGGTGCTTAACTACTTGCTATGCTCTGTGACAGTTCAAATCACACATCAGCGACCTCTGCGAGTACTGAAAAAAAAGAAACCGAACGTTATGCCTCTTTCATATCCACAGTTGCCTGGGCGGGTGGTGCAAGGGACTCCAATGCTTTCATGGACCAGATCCTCCTCCAGAAAATGCCGGCTCTTGTACGATCCAACTCAAGACTCTATCCCAACGTAACGATTCCGGAATTCAAATTCAAGGTTGGTTCACAATGCAGTTTCAGCTGCTAACAACCTTTTGCTTTCGGCTCACGCGTCGTGTCACATTCTCAGCTCTATATTTTTCTGCATCGTCACTTCGGTTTCGCGCATGAAACATATAGGTAATGAGCGCTTCATTTCATAAAATTAATGGTGGAGAGCAATTCAGTGATTTGTACTCGCTAAAGGAGTATGAGAAGTCCTTTCTGTTATCTTATAAGATTACCCCAAAATGAAAGCTACAGCAAGTCTCTGATGTTAGTTTATGTAGATGTGTGCCGAGGAAAAGAAAACACGATAGTAAATCCACAATTGAGAGGAGCAAGGCTGCCATTGAATTAAGGAGACTTAGCAACTACTTTAACAGTTTGTGCGTCTTTCTTTATATTCACTTTGGTGAAGTTCGAAACCTGTTAGTGTTATGCTGCCTGTATACCAAATGGGCTTCGTTACACACGGTGCCGCTATGCAAGTGATAGTAATGAAAGCGCCGTCATCAACGAAAAAAAAGAGACTGCTGCTTATTAGACACAAAGAATAAGTAAGCGCGCGCTCTGAGATGCAGCAAGAATTCAGAATGTCGTATATTCTTGATTTATTTATAGAGATACAGGGATTGAGTGTAGTCTTGTAGGTGCATTTTGTTTATCGAACACAACTCATAATTCGCTTTTGCAGCAAGGATCGACGTAAAAAAGAAGACAGTAGTTCATTCACTAAATGGCGCACTAAAACTAAGAAGTTTGAAGTTCTTGTGTGACCACGAATTCCACGGCATTTTCCCGTACTCGTGCCCGGATTGTTAAGCAATAAAGCTCAGTGGTCGGCTGACTGCGACAGGTTTATTATCTGCAAGTGGTGATACATTTTTATGTCATTCATATTAACTACTGAGTATCACCGAGGACGCGCTGCCCAAAGAAATGACTTAAATTGTGGGGAGAAGCTGCAGAAATAGTTAGGGTGGCGTCCTCACCTACCTTTAGTTTTTTGTTCCCGCTTTCTGGAACACCAAGTTCATGCACAAAGCACAACCGACCTATTAGCTGCTGAGGAAGTGTAATAAATTGACGTAGGTGAGCTTATTATTTATCCTCGGCGTCCTATTAACCCCGATATTCTATTATGCAGTATGTGTCAAGAATGACACCACCCGGTCTTTACCCTTGCCGCGTTAGAAAACAACTCATAGGAGACATCATTTAAAACTACGCAAGCACATCTTCATGAATACGTGTTTTGACGACAGGTAGAAGCCACCCGGGGGATTAACCGTGACCTCAAGGTCAAGATGAAGGAAGGAGCGGTGAGAGGTTTTGACACCGGGGTCCACCGCACTACTGACTGCAACCCGCCTGCGCCTGTAGCGTTCAACATCAGCATTTCCTGCGTGCTCGACTTCAATGGCATCTACACCACCTTCCTTGCCAAGGTATACGCTCTTGTATTTTGTCGGCGCCTGATTAGAAAAACTGCATTCTACACTAATAAATTTCGGCTAGCTCGTGAATTTTACGGTAGTACGTGTGGTGAAGTTGCTCTACTTAGCAGTAAAAAAAATGTGTAGTGCAGCGTTTATAAAATATCAACAGTGTTTTCTAGCTTGTGCAAGCTACTACGATCGGTGTGTGTATTGCTAGAAGTCACGTAACGTAGGACGGTGCAGCATGGATGCAAAGGTGGTGTGCTACGTACAGAATCTCTGGAATGAAAGCTGTACTCAAAATGACGTACCGCAATATTCCACGCTCATGCAACTGGTTCTGCCGTAGCATGAAGCTCGGTTTGGACGCTGCTCGAGGCTCCAAGGCGCACTTAAGAAGTCCCACGATGAGGCCAAATGTCCTGAAGAAATTGAGTGAATATAGAGACAATATCTGAGAAAATATTTCAGACAATATTTGAGAGAAAAACCGCTAGGTTGTTCGTGAATGATATCTTGCAATTGGCCGCCATGGAATCATACGAGCTGCGACGCTGCTTAACAAGGTGCTCATTTAGGCGATTTGGAATTGCGAATTCACTTGACACCGATTATCGGGATTTATGCTACTAAGCACGAGCTTGCTGTTCTATTCCTAGCTTCCGTGGTTTCAGTTTTGGTAGAAATGAATATGCAACAAAAGTAAAAATAAAACGCTTGTTTAATCAGTTTTAGATGGGTGTTAAATCTCACGTAGTGGAATAACCTTGAGCCTTCTACAACGGGATCAGTTACGCTTGGGAGCGTGAAAATACATCAGCCAAATGGAATCGCTATAGTCCACGGCAGACGCACACAAACCACGGAATTACCGCATGGTGTCTGATACTCTTCGTTGCTCAGGTTTCTGTGACAGTTCTACACTGAATGTCAGTGAAAACCGTGTTCTTTTTTTTGCGGAATGGCTCCAGTTGGTTTGCACATAACCGCGAGTCCAATGCGTTGAGGAATAGAATGCGAGAACATAAGTGACTGGACATTATCTGCTGTTTTAATGCACCATTTTTAGCGAACGCGCACCTCTACATAGAGCCCAAATACTGCGAGGTCTTAAACGAACCCGACGTAGATTCCAATTTGCTCTTTCAATACGTGCGCAGACCGAGGGCGACAACATCCTGGGAACGGAGAAACGCGTTCCAGTCAACGTCACCGTCGTGGATACCACGGGTCGTTTCGAGGCCACGTCAGCCACCGGAAGGGCTGGCATTGTGCGAACTTTCCACATCGACAGGATCAGGCTGCGCACTACCTACGGAGACAACCTGCACCTCAACGACGCACGAAAGGCAGAATTCATTCGTCAGATTGAAGAGAAAGTGATGGCTGTGCTGTACGATGCTCTCTACAACGAATACATGCACGTCCTTAACCGTGCCATCGATGGGCTGCGATTTCCTAATCCCTGAGCCGACGAGTTCTGCGGTTTCTACAGAACAGGCGGACGACAGCGCGGTTTAGTGAACGTGCGACCAGGTTCACAACCGTGTGTCAAGGTTTGGCACTGGCGCGGAGCATCATAGTGCCAAAAGTGCGGCAAAGTCAAATACACGGAGAGTCACTTGGAGGGGGCTCAGGAAAGCTGTCGTCTTGCTTTTTAATTTATAATTAAATTCAAGGGAAACAACAACGTGGAATGCTATCCGTTACACCGTGGAATCGTCTTGCTTTTAATAAACTATATTACAATAAGTCAATCAATAAAGCTTTTGACACATGTACGCTTTGGGGTTAACTTTTTCATTGTGCCCACCAGAGAATAGCACGACGGCATTCAGCTCTGTTTCGCAGTTCTCGACCCATTACTGCAAAGCTGTTTGTACGCTATATGGTTTCGCAAGAATGTACTATATGCAATCGTAATACGTGGAAAAAAAAACTCACACAAGAAGCCAAACAATGACAGCTCCCAGAAGCGAAAATCTTGCGGGTCTTGCTGTGTTCTCGTTAACAGTGTTCGGCTAGTTTACCTCCTTTGACGCAAACAATACGTGGTGACTTAACAGTGCGAACGCAAGAACAACTTTCATTTAAACGCTTGATTGCCAAGATAGAGCAAAATTATATTTACGTTGTTTCGCTGTTGCTCATGGCTCTCGGCTGAAAACTCCATAAGTTTTGGATGGGAGACGTCGTCTCAGATTAGGTTGTATCATTGCTGTGCGGAACAGAAGGAGCGAGGGTAGTACGAATCAACATCGAGCTGTGTGCATCTATCCAGACGCTGACATGGCAAAGATTATTTAAATGGACACTAAAGGCAAATGTAAAGCGGAACTAGAATGAAATGTTATGCTTCTGTAATAACGAATTCTTCATTCATAATGAGAACAGAGCTTTTGTAAGCGAGAAAATGACGGAAATGGAAAATCGTAGTATCGTCATGTATTGTCGACTATGGCACCACTTATGTGTGGCGTGGTGGTGGCGGTGGGGAAAACTCTTATTCAGCGTCAGTAGTTCTGATTCACAGACAGCGGCTGCGACCCACCACTGCGAACGGCCTCACTTTTTTTTTGTCTGCAACGGCCGACACGGAAACGTACGGCAGTACCCTGCCAGCTCCGGCAGCGGAGGCTCAAGTGACCGTAACTGGCAACCTGAACCCAAACAACGCCACAGAGTGACTCACGCAAAGCGAACTCCTACAGCCGCTTCGTATACAGAGCTAAATAAAGAGTCTACAAAAGACATAGCAATGGCATAGGGCTGGTCACGTGGAGATAACCTCAAGCCCTCCGCTTTGGCGCGGGCAGTTCAAATTGAGAAGCAGCAGCGGGACATTCCACGGCAGTTTCCGAGGAAAAATTGATATATTGGCATATAGTAAACGATGATATACTTCTAAACGAATACTCTGTCGATATCACTCGATTTAGTAAGTCCCTTTAGTGCCCCTATCACAACGGTGGTTTCTCTTTCGCAGATTCATAATCCGAGGAAGCACTACCAACTATAAGTGAGGAAACCTGATAGTCATTATTTCTAAACCAATTCATTTTTTTTCAACAACTAGCTTCTCTGCGTCATTAGAGCTTTTAAAAAAATGTATGAAGGCTTTAGGTGCACAACCGTGAAGAAAACAAGTAGTGAGCACGATTTGTTTCCTTCGCAATTGTTTAAAATCAGTCATTCCTTTTAAGTGACATCATTAACACTCTTCTGCTAAGATTACACAAACAATCGCACATGGCGTACAATAATTTGCGGTATGAAGTAGGTGTAACCAGTGTCGACAAACCTGCTGTGGGGCTGGCGGCTACTCGCGTTTAACTGGGGAGCGTGAGATCGTGGGCTTGATTTTCCGCGTTCCGATGGGGACGAGAGCTGGGTGGAGGGTGGTAAGGGGAGTGGGTGAGGGAGGAATGCAAGAGCGTTGATTCATGCTTATGTGGGCGCACATCAAAGAATTTAATCTTAGTAGGAGTCGTCGTAAAAAGGTTGGAACGAAAGCATTTTGACGGTGCACCTTCTTTTGACATGAGACTTGTGAAGTATATATCTCGGGATGGCGCCCTTATCACGGTGTCACAGCTGCAACGGAATGAGTTGTTCCCACGTGCGCAGCCATTCACGAAACCACCGAGCATTACCCTTACGTCGACGCGCCCCTTTCTCCGATGTCTTAGCTAACCGTTCGCACACACTTTCATGGCGGTTGTGCACACACTTTCATGCAGTTATTGACTTCGGTCTGTTTAAATGAGGAACATGCAGCTGACGAATTTCTTTGCGCCTCCATTTGCGCGTCTTGTACAACGATCGCGATTTCTTGGGGTCTTGTGTTACTTCCGCGCACGAGGCCGACGTCTCGGGTGGACTTGCAATGGAGAGCGGAATTTGCCAGAGCTCGGTAAAGTGAGTACAATAGACGAACAAGAGAACGGGCAAGGCGAGAAGAGCGCTGTGTCGGTGGTTTTTCTCCTCAGTCGAACGGAAGGCACTGAATAAGGCAGGTCGTGAGGCAAGTATACGATCTTTACGTTCTCTAGAAACAGCGGGCACAGGACTCCGTCTATAGAACTACACAACTGTAGCAGACTAGTTGGCTTGCACGGCAGCGAGTAACCGACCGCGCAAAATACAGCAAGAGGGTTGGAAAGAGGGAAAGGACAGAACGACTGCGCTCCATCCTGTCTATCTTTCCACCCTTCTTAAAGTATTTCGCGCAGTACTTTACCCGCTCAGGAATCCGTCGTTCTGTTTTCTGCGAGACAGTGAAATTCGGAGCGTGTTCACTGGACCAGAAATTTTCATCTGTTATGTGAAAATTATTTTTGGCCGGCTTTATTCTGCTAAATTTGCGCTAGTATTTAAAACCTGCGATTCGGCTTGCGGGAGATCTTGCACGGAGAATTTTAAGCTTCACCTTTGAACAATTTGCAAATTCACAATATCAGGCTCTACCGAATGGTAGCAAATTACACGTGGAAAGTCAAACTTCGGGGCAGTTTAGCATTTGGTGGCAAAAAGGCACTGAATGGCAGGTATTGCACACGTTTTCTTGAAGTACACTAGCAATCACTCAGAAACCGCAGCTAAAGCTGCCTGATTTAACAGATCGCTGTAAAAGGACTACAGCAGAATGAACAATTGACAACATTTTACCATCACTATAAAATCACTACTATCAGATGCGCGTTTCTCAATCATACCCTAGTGCTACTAGCCAATAGTAGTTCTCTATAGTCTAACTAGTATTCATATACTATATGCCCATCCCGTTCGATCTGTTTCGATTGCACTGTTTATGTCTAAAATTTAACGGAACCCTCTGTAATGAGAAGGGGAAAGTGGCAGCAATGAATAATGGAGCCCGAATATTCGTCGAGGCAGAATGAAATGCAGCGCTTGCAGTAATTGTTTCTTTGTCCCATGTCCCTTCTGCATAGATAACCCTTTTTTATCATGATCCGGTTACTACTTCTCCTGGCATCGCTGGTCACCCTTGGTAAGTATCCAGCTCTGTTATTAATGAAAGCTGTAGAGCGTTACATGGTATGCTTCCATTAATTCATTAATTTATTCATGGCGTCCTAATTGCAGAGACTTACGTTCCTTAAATAAATACTGTATTATAGATTTTTTTCATCTCCTTCCTTTCTCTGACATTTACTAAACATAACTTCTTTATTGAGTTTTTGCCCTCCTCAAAGGTAGTTGGTGTGTTAGAAATAAAACACCTAAGTTTTATGCGTAGAATGGCACTTTTCCTTGAGATCGTTCATCTCTCTTTTTTTTTTCACACTGTCTACGCAACCGCAGTCTACATGTCCTCGACAAGGGATTCCAACAGATTTATTGACATCATTCTCGAAGACAAGATCCCACCACAGATAAGGAGCCTCAAGCATGTTTACCCGTTCGTAAAAGTCCCCGAGTTCAAATTCAAGGTGAGCAGACAACGACGATTTTACTGGAACGGAATGTCAGAGCTCAGGTATTGGTGCTAAAAAGAATCTCGATAAACAAGTCAGGGATAATGCAAAACAAAAGTGGGCGCTTTGCACAAGCAAGCCAGAATAACATGCGCATGTAACCTCTATAATTTTCTTGCGTATTTTCTACCAGATAAAGAGCACCGGAATCACGAACAGGGAACTCAAGGTGAAAGTGAAGAACGGAGCGCTCCGCGGACTGGACACTGGTGTTCGTCGAGTTGGAGAGTGTCAACCGCCCGTTCTCATCAGCGGCAATGTCACCATTTCCTGCATACTTGAATTAAAGGGAATCAACGCCTCGTTCATGGTTGAGGTAAGTTATTGCTGTTACAGTCACGACTTGATGGCATTCTGCAGCACCTGAAGGCCATAGACTCGAGTGCCAGAAAGTAGACACACTGAGACTTGTCTTGACTTGTCTACGTAAACGTGATATATATCAACTTTTGTTTTATGCATCCCTCTCTATATCTTTCAACAACGCGTTCGTTGGACCATGTGTGGGGTCGAAAAGTAGGCAAAGTATACTTTACTGCCCCGCCTTTCCTTCCTTCCCCTCTATGTCGCAGTCTAATGTGCTCACGATACAGAATTCGTGATTTTATTTTCTTGGCTGATTTCTTGCATTGGTAAGAGTACACCGTATATGCATGAGTAAAGGCCATTCTCGTGCCACACCCTCAATTTTTCATTCCGAAATTTGACAAAAGGAAAAGAAAAATGTCGAAATATTTGAGAGACCCGCGCTCCCCGAATAGAAGTAGTTCAGCCAACTATATTTTCTCGGAAGAGCGTAGGTTTGGGTATGTTGGTATTCCATAACATTTAGGTTTTTAGCGCGCAAAAAGGGACGAGAGACAAAGGTACGACGCGGACACAGCGCTGTGTCCGCGTCGTACCTCTGTCTCTCGTCCCTTTTTGTTCGCTAAAAACCTAAATGTTATATTTTCTCGTGAAGCTGATAGCCGAAAGTGTTTGAAAGCGTACGGTGATGCGTTCACGCTCAAGGTTGTGGCTTACGCCGAACTCCACGGCGAGAAAGTATAGGTGCACAAAGTCAGCGGTCCATACAGAAAGGGGAGTTCACAGGAACGAGTAAATTAATTGTGAAAAGAATAGAATTCGCTCTTTTGGAACGTAGAGAACACGGGGATCATGTACGGCCGGAAAAGTGTGACCGAAAGAGCCAGCCCCCGCGTTAAGGTCGAAAGTCGTCGAAATTGCGATAAACAGAAAGCGGGGCCCATATATGCCAAATTACACTAGGGCACTTTCGAAGTACGTTCGGGCAGATTTCAAGAGAGAAGAGCAGTTACACGCATAGAAAACACGCGCGAATGAAATGTGCTCTAACACGAAGCGAAACTCGTAACTTTTGTTTCTAATAACTTTTTGTGACGTAACTAAAACTGTATAAGAAACGAATGCTTGTAAACTGATAGCTACTCGTCTTTTTTCTTGTTTTTAACACACTTTTAGTTGAATTATAACACTTTACCGACTTTTGCCGTTGTATTTACCCCTCATGATGACATGCCTGGGGAAGCAGATAAGGAGCTCGGAGAAAGCTCAGAATTTTTCCGTGTTTGTGAGATTGTGTGTTTGTTTGTTTCCACCCATATATATAGTAGTCAAGTAAGTAAGAACGTCAACACGCAGTCCTTCTTATTTATCACCTAAGACGGCTCTTTGAACAGTTTGAATTCAAACTCTTCAGCTTACTTCGTGTTGCATAATATCTTAGCTAAATCTTGGCTTTACTCTCCGTTAAAGATCCTTCGACGATGCTACTTAACAAGCAGCACTGAAAGTGGTTGAGGCCAGCGCTAAGTGACACTTTGTGTAAAACGAGTTTTCCTGCAGGCCAAATTTTTTGTGCCCGATATGACAAGCGCCATGAGCGGTCTGCCAGGATGACTGACGTTTCCGACGGCGTATAGTGAACCTCAGACGATACAACTTTTTGCGGCAATGAAGTTTCCTGGTGGTAACTTTAAGAATGCGCAGTGAACTACAAGAAATTATCTAAGGCGGGGGGTAGCAAATAACCATTCTTTAGCTAACATCGTCCCATTCACCTTTTTTAGACTTCACAAGCATATAACAGGGGCGGGATGGGGGGAGGGTTGTCATAAAGTTTTGAAAGCGTGCATAGCTTGACTGGCTCTTCACCTATTGTGGAAACTGAAGCTGTGCTCTTACAATTAGAAGGAACGGCACACTCAACCTCTCTGTAGCTGCCTCCCACATGTAGCTTCCTCTGTTGCCGCTGGCATATGTTTGGCCAAAAGAAACCTTGACAGATGTAGCCACATCTGTAAAAAGAAACTATCGTTTCAACGAAGTCGTAAACAGGAAAAACAACAGCTAAATAATATAAATTCCAACTGCAGTTCATGCGTGAGAAGCAGCACGTGAAGAGTACCAATAATGAGTGAATTGCTTAAGTATATAACATTCGCTTCAAACTGACAGAATACTGCTCTCTTTTTTCCTGGTCTAATAGTATGTGCCTCTTTCTTCTCTATGGAATGAGTACTGCATTGAGGAATCAGGTTGTAGACGAGCCGTGTGTAAAAATACTGAAAGGTATCTATAGCGGCTCCACAGCCACCGTAGTCCTCCATAAAGAAAGCAACAAAATCCCAATAAAGAAAGGTGTCAGACAGGGAGATACGATCTCTCCAATGCTATTCACAGCGTGTTTACAGGAGGTATTCAGAGACCTGGATTGGGAAGAATTGGGGATAAGAGTTAATGGAGAATACCTTAGTAACTTGCGATTCACTGATGATATTGCCTTGCTTAGTAACTCAGGGAAACAATTGCAATGCATGCTCACTGACCTGGAGAGGCAAAGCAGAAGGGTGGGTCTAAAAAATAATCTGCAGAAAGATAAAGTAATGTTTAACAGTCTCGGAAGAGTACAGCAGTTTACGATACGTAGCGAGGCACGGGAAGTGCTAAAGGAATACATCTACTTAGGACAGGTAGTGACCGCGGATACGGATCATGAGACAGAAATAATCAGAAGAATAAGAATGGTCTGGGGTGGGTTTGGCAGGCATTCTCAGATCATGAACAGCAGGTTGCCATTATCCCTCAAGAGAAAAGTCCACAGCAACTGCGTCTTACCAGTACTCACGTACGAGGCAGAAACCTGGAGGCTTACTACGAGGGTTCTACTTAAATTGAGCAGGACGCAACGAGCTATGGAAAGAAGAATGATAGGTGTAACGTTAAGAGATAACAAAAGAGTAGATTGGGTGAGGGAACAAACGCGAGTTAATGACATCCTAGTTGAAATCAAGAAAAAGAAATGGGCATGGGCAGGAAATGTAAAGAGGAGGGAAGATAACCGATGGTCATTAAGGGTTACGAACTGGATTTCAAGGGAAGGGAAGCGTAGCAGGGGACGGCACAAAGTGAGGGGGGCGGATGAGATTAAGAAGTTTGCAGGGACAACATGGCCACAATTAATACACGACCGGGGTAGTTGGAGAAGTATGGGAGAGGCCTTTGCCCTGCAGTGGGCGTACACAGGCTGATGATGACTGCACTTCTGTCTTCCTTGTAGGTGAAGGGCGACACACTTGTGCGAAAGGAGAAAACCGTTCCTGTCAACGTCACCGTTGTGGACACCGTGGCGCACTTTGAGGCTACAGCCTATCCAGGCCGTCCAGGGGCGCTGCGCACTTTTCACATCGAAAAATTGCTCTTCCACACAGTTCCCCACCGGCGCCTCAGTCTGAACGCTGAGCGGCAGCGAAGCTTCAACAGCGAGATGGAACGAAACCTGCACTCTGTCATATACGACCTCTTCTATACCGACTACAAGCGCGCCCTGGAAAAAGCTATCGAGTCCATGCCTTTTCCAAGCGCCTGAGCAGAGATTATCAGTTGTTTGACATGCCGACGCTGGTACTACTTATTGGGCGTCAGTTGTTGTTGTGGCCTAAAAATCTGGCTCACAGTGTTGAAGATATGTACATCGCCCTACCCCGTAATATTATTCTGTTTTCAGTTATCGAAACACAAGGGCGCTATTAGAGCATTCCTGCTGTTTCGAGCTGGTCTTTTTCTGAACAAGGTTCATGACGTATGAATATCACTATAGGGACATCAGCGCTTAACGTCTCGGCAGAACTTGCTGCTACGCTTTCCCAAAGAACTGCGCCAGGCCTGGATTAGATAACTGTGGTAGTTATCATACGAGGCACCATAAAAACAAATGTTTGCTTGTTTCTCTTTCTCCTACACTATACAATATTCAAAAGTAATTAAGCTACGAAATGTGCGGGAAACAACCTTATTATAAACCAAACAAAATTATTGCTAGTACGTCTGCCTTCTATTTTCGTTAGAAGCTGTGCTGATCAATGACATTTCCAAATAAGTAGGTCCGCAGCGAATCTTTACGGTGAAATTATCGGGCATCACCATGGCGATAAAGTATGATGGCTCGATGAAGTGCGGCCGCTTCATTGTCGCGTTGCTTTGTTTGTCGGTGCAGCCGTCGGATACGGTAATGGCATCGACTCTGGACATTAGAACGAGCTGGAAGGAAGCGGTGTTGTTGAGCATTAAATGTTGTGGCCCGCAGTAGCTCGCCAGGGTTCTATATAGTCTGGGAGATTGTAGGTCATAAACAAGGTGAAGACTGATGCTCAGTATATTGTGCTGGTGCTATAAAACGATGTTTGCTTATCTGCTGCTTGCGAACCAAGCATTGCCCTGCGGTTCATGGCACGATGCTACGAGATTTTGAACATTTTGTATTCTGTTTTGATGCGAAAGCGTCAAATGGCTCGTTGAGCGATAACGCCGGCGACCCCCGTCTCTAGCAGTACCCAAATTCTCATTGGCCGCGACGCCACGTACTGAACCCGCCTCGACGAACTACAATTGGCCTCGACGCAATGGCATGAGCGCGTCTCGACGGAGTAGCGCGGGCGAAAAGGAGCACCTGCGGCAGCAATTGCGCACCAGGTGTTGCGTGAGGGGAGAGGGCATCGTCGCGACGCCAAACAAAGGCATTGCACCAAATCACCCTCGCTCTCGCAAGCCTGCATTATCTGCGCGTCCCTTGTCA
Source organism: Dermacentor variabilis (assembly GCF_050947875.1). Classification (NCBI taxonomy): domain Eukaryota; kingdom Metazoa; phylum Arthropoda; class Arachnida; order Ixodida; family Ixodidae; genus Dermacentor; species Dermacentor variabilis. The sequence goes on along the minus strand of NC_134569.1, from coordinate 71,051,209 downwards.
GCGCAAACTGCAACTCGGTAAGGCCAAATTAAGAGGTACCAAGTGTCTCAACGCGCTCACTTGACCGCGAGTTCATAATTCACAATACCTCTCAGCGGCGTTCAATTAGGCATTAACGCTTTCGCATTCACAACTCACAAGAAGTGCTTAGGTATCCTCGGATGTATTTTTCTCGTGCGGATATGACTGCTATCCGTGGCTCTTCGAGAATTTCATATTGTGGAGTGTACATACCCTCTATCACCAAAGATAATTCGATTCTTTGACATGTAGTCCTTGCCTCAGTAAGGCGCGCAAGGAAATAGTTCGAAGTTGGCTTAGTGATTAGCAAGCCAGAGAGAAAGTGAGAGACGCAGAGACGTATCAGCTTGATCAACATGACAACAAACAATAAACGGAGCTCTGCATGGTCGTTTGTCGTCGTATTTTCTCACCCATTACATGCCTATAAAAAGCAGCTGTGTTCCGAATAGTCCTTCACACACGCGGTATGCCCAGCAGGCAGACGGTGGTGTTCTATTTTCGTAACGCAGAGCTGGTTTTGACTGTAACGTTTGACTGAAGGTGAGCCTGAAACACCTTGATGCATTGAGATGACAACAGAACGGGAATGTACACCGCAGGTGTAGGGCAAAAAAATATCTTCGTTAATGGTCGTAAGATTGTCGAGAAAATAAAACGACCATTTCTACCTCAATATACAATCGCGCTGTTTTTATCAGATCACACAGGCTTTTCTTTAAAATGTCTCGGTATCTGAGTGAACAGAAGCGCCTTACCCGCCGTGGTCGCTCAGCGGCTATGTTGTTGGGCTGCTGAGCACGAGGTCGCGGGATTCATCGATGAGTTTCGATGAGGGCGAAGACACCCGTGCACTTAGATTTAGGTGCACGTTAAAGAACCCCAGTTTGTCGAACTTTCCGGAGTCCTCCACTACGCCGCGCCTCATAATGGGAAAGTGGTTTTGGCATGTAAAATCCCAATTATTTAATTTTTAAGCACCTTCACACCCACCAAACAATAACATTAGCTAACAGTTGGCAGGATCACTTAATATCTATTGGGCTCGTTGTTGCAGAACTATGCACCACGTCGCCATGTTATGGTGAACCAGGTGCCTCGTATCAAAGCCTCCTAAATAGCACAAGTCTGGTGCACTTCGATCCGGGACGTCATGCTACCTTGCTCGAAAGCCGTAGAACCTAATGGGTAAGCCGCGTTGATTTTGATATCATGTCATTCGTCACGCCAAGCTTGGAAATTAAAATTTTGGTCCTATTAGCATGACATCCTAAAGCAGAGTGCACCGGGCTGCTATCTATGAGGCGTTGCTCGTATCCCGTAGCGGGTGAGGAGCGAGGGTTGTACGGCCATTCTTTATTACCTTAATTAAAGAAGGCAAGGTACCTTTGGTGAAGAATCGCACACTCCATTTCTTCGTAATAAAGGTTACTTCGTCGTGTGAAGCGCAGTGTCCTCTTCATTTGGCAAGGCATGATCAAGCATATTAACGTTTCCGGAGACGAGAGGTGAGGGGGCGAGGGGTTTCAAGGCATGCAAAGAAAGTGCTGTATGCTGCATGGCACTAAGCTGTGCTCGCTGCTGGAAAATGGAAGTCTTTCTTCTGTGCAACTTCCTTCTCTCTAGCTTTCTAGGGCTGTAAACAAATGCGCAGAGACGCTGTAACATCGGCTGCTTCACTTTGACCTGTTCGCAGCAGTACATCAAATACTATTCGACTCGTACCGCGCTCTTGGCTTCTCCACCGAGGCCAAGTGGACTGTTCTGGCAGCGTGAACCGTTCTGATGAGAGATAACGCTGATTGTGGGCTTAACTAAGCTAAATGATCATGAAGTCCGTGTAATGTATGCAAGTTAGCGTGGTAGTACAACAAATCGTGGAGGCACGGAAGGTGCAGTCAGTGTTGTTACGTTTGGCGCTTTTGGTGAGCGACTTTAGAGAGAAGAGCTACCGCCTCAGGGCCTTATTCTCAGCCCTGCGCCTGTCATCTTTCTTCACCTTTTATTTCCTGAGCCCCATTGCTGATCAATGTTCGGGTGTTGGCCCCTCGCTAGACGGTTAGGGTGTAGTTAGCAGGATTTTCAGTTTCCTCTCAACTAGCCTCTCACTTTTTCTCTCTGTAAAGAGCTGTACAGCCGCTAAACTAGCCGCGTCTTCACAGCTCTTTGCCACATTCAACGTGAGATGTTGTTTCCAAAGTGTTCGGCTTTTCGGTTTTCTTTTCTGGACTGTATTAAGCGGAATTCATTACTCTGCAGAAATTAGCAGCTCCATCTTTTTGCATCTTTGGAATCAGCTCTGAGATCACAGGATGAGTGGCTTCAAGTCTTGGTTAGTGATCAATGGTCGGACTTTTTCGGTAAATGTTCTATCAGTGTAAGCTTTATAACCACTTGCTAATTACTACCTCGAATGTTCTTGAATTGCACTAACTTGAGGTACAGCAATTCCGAGAAGGTTGCTTAATTATATCAAAAGCCCACACTGTACCACTGCACCTTGTAATGCCCGCACCCACCGGATCAATTCCCAATTACTTTTCCCCACATTATTTTTATTGGGAGGCTTCACTTACCTTGAACACAGGAGCAGCGACGGCTCTTCCAGTGACCACGAGGAGTGGCGCAAGCCAATGGGGCCCTCGAGTAAGGGATCCAACCTAGAATAATGCTATCCCACCACATTATACACATAAATATTTCCCCCTTTTTCTCCAGTTTGTAAAAGAATTTTGAACGCATTTCCTGAATAACCGAGTATATTTTGTTTTACTGCATTCACGTACCTCTGGAAAAAGAGGTATAGGCTTCAATATGAAAGTGATATCCGCATATAATCAAACAACATCCCCCGTCGACACACCACCAGCGGGAAACTGCACTCAGCATGTCTGCCAAGGTCGATACTTGGCAATTAGCGCTGCACAGTTTCCATCGCATATGACTCGGGAATGCAAACATTGACTTTCCGCGGCTGCACAGCATTCGCAAGATATGGACAGCTGCCGCGAGCGACCGCGAGACGATGCCACGGCCATGGGACGTCGCTTAAAAGCTCGTTCCACGCACGCGCTCGCAGGGTGAGCCGGCGCAGCTTCAACACCGAAACAATTATGCTGCCTTCAGTATGTCTCGCACTGCTCGTCGTCTCTTTTGTCGATAGAAATGGTGTGTACGCGAACCCGAAGACAATGAAGGATGATTTCAATCCCTTGAAGGTAAGCCACTCAGCTTATTGTGGAAATTTCTTGGTGCCTCAGCAAAATAAATACAAGCATGAACTAGAAATCAAGTGATGCAGTACTTAAACGTACTATTCAGAAAAATACGTACTTTTATCAAGTTGCCTTGGATAAGAGAGAAAAAAACGGATGGAAAGGAATGAACTGAAAACTAGTTACCGCGGTGCCTGTTATGGCGATGCTTACGCCCGAGATGGCTAAAACGCAATATTTTCATCCTATTAAAAATTCTTTAGTAAAAGAAGCTGTGTAGGTAGAACACGTAGAAGACGGGGAAAGTGTCTACGTGCGCTGAAATGGGTATTTTGACTGGAAACAGTGCACGAATTCTGCTAAAGGACGACCTGCTCCATATGTCGCTGGTAAATAGAAAGCCCCTGTACATAGCGAAGTAAATTTAGTGGGGAATATTAGGTTATGCGAAGCGTGATGTGCGGGCAGGGTTAGAAAAGATTTAGCTCATTAGCGCACGCGTTTTGGTGTTTTAGAGTTGCAGAGTTAGAGTTAGAGTTAGAGTTCACGTCTCAACAAGTGCACCAATTTTAGAGTAATAATGACCAACCAACTAGCGCGTGAACACCTCCCGAGTGATTAGGCGTGCTGTGGTAGATTACCAAATTTCTATTGATGTCACATCAGAGTTTCGCGGTGTTTTCAACCATGCATCGTCTGAGAACTGTCGAGCGTGGAGCGACAAAATTAAATAGAAGTAAAGTGTGCTCTTGGAGGAACACGCCGAATTAGTTTCGAAGTATTAGGTGTTTTGCGGGTACCACCGAAAGATATATTTGCGTTAATTTAAAATCTTACTTTAGCTTCTAAATCTTTTGCCGTTTACGGAGTAAGTGATGTATCAGAACGATACTTTCGATCAATACAGTTCGTGCTATGAAACAAATTAAACATAGCCGTAAGTGTATTGGAGGCGCGGCATGAAATTTTGAAATTGTTGTTTACATTAGAGCACTCCTTCCAACAATGCATTAAAAGTTGACGTTGTTGCTGTAGGCCAACGGCTCACTGAACAGTATTTTTTTAGCGTTCGCGAAGCGTTGTCCTCACAGTTCATGTTATGTACGTTATCGTGTTCGTGTGGCTCACATACGATATGTCAACATATTGTGAGTATCACGTGCGTACGTTTTAACGAATGCTAAGAAATCGCGTTGTCAGACATGGCGGCAACCGTGGTCACATAGCGCATACATCGCACTGCTATATACAGCACAGAAACAGACAAACGATGAATAATACGGACAGACACAAGCGCTGACTTCCAACTTGCAAGCGCCAATTTGGAGGTCAGAGCGTGTGCCCGCCCCCGTAATTTGTACCTGTTCATGTACATGTTCATTTGTCTGTTCATGCGCTTTAGTCGCACAACAGGATTGCGAACGAGCCCGCTCTTATATCTTGTGTCTCTCGCTATTGTTGATCGTCTATAAATGGTGAATATTTGCTGTAATGGCCAATAAATGAAGTAGAGGGAGCTTTCGCTTCCTCTCATCTGATCTGAATCGCAAGTTAAGGAGCTAAGTAATTGAGTTCCGCCAGTCACAACAGGGCGCTAAAGAGAGCTTTGGTATCCTAACATAGTTCCTGACACCATCATAATTTAATATCTGTGGACATATTTCAGGGGCTTGGGGTTCTACAAATAGATCCTGTACCTTTGCTAAGAGAGCCAGCGTCAGGTTCGACACACGATTTTTTTTTCTTTTCGGAACAGCGTGCAGAAGGTTCATCATTGATTCATTAATTTAATTTTTCAAATCTACTTGCAGTTCAAGGGCAAATGGTGGGTGGATAGCTTCAATCAAGCTATCTACGGAGACGCAGATCGCTGCGCCCATTTTACGATTCACAAAGACCACGACGATGTCTACAAAATCAAGGCGGAATACATCGACACCGAGTGAGATTCTGATCTTAGTGGCAAAGCTATAAGCATAAGAGTGGGCTAATTTCTTCAAGAAACTCTGATAACTGTAATCGCCTCTCGTGCTATAGAGATCATTTAAAAATCGGAGTTTAACGATTGAAGCGAAGCAGGCTGTACTTACGCATTCCAAAGAGGTCAGAATGCAAGAGCGCTCAAGTACCATGCATTATGTGCACGTTAAAGAAGTCCAGGTGGTGGAGATTAAGCTGGAGTCCCCCACTACCGTGTTCCTCATAATCTGATCGAAGTTTTGGCGTGTGAAATTCCGGGATTTAGTTTTATATATACAGAAAGAGTGCGGAATGCATGCTAAACCTTCGCGTGCCGCTCATGCAAGAAATGCGACGCCGTTTAGAAGACGCGAACGCTTCAGCGTACCTAGCGGCACGACCCGCCGTGGTTGCTCAGTGGCTATGGTGTTGGGCTGCTGAGCACGAGGTCGCGGGATCGAATCCCGGCCACGGCGGCCGCATTTCGATGGGGGCGAAATGCGAAAACACCCGTGTGCTTAGATTTAGGTGCACGTTAAAGAACCCCAGGTGGTCAAAATTTCCGGAGTCCTCCACTACGGCGTGCCTTATAATCAGAAAGTGGTTTTGGCACGTAAAACCCCAAATATTATTATTATTACCTAGCGGCAGGTTGCTAGAGAGCGAAATATCGCAATTGGATTGTGATAAAAAATACAGCATTTTTGTAACTGGCGCAGAATGCTTTTGGGAAGCGTGTACACGAATCTAGTTGCTTTAGCACAAAGCGTACGAGCATAAAGAAAAAGAAGAAAGTGAGCACTGCTTTGTAATGGTGTCGCTTTTTCCTTTTTGAGCACAGCAACGAGCTTGTGGAAATGAGCGTCGAGGTCAAAGAAGACGACCGGCATCCTTCAAGGTTCATACTGAAGATCAATGGTAAATATTGGAGCTTTAAAGCAACGTCAGGTGTTTATTGTACCAAAAGGACTATCTTTTTGCCTCCAAGGAATACTTGTCGTTACTAAATACGCACTCCTTACGAATCCACTGCCTTCTCTTTATAGTGTTTGCACTGTTATTGGCAAGGACGCAAGCGCCCGTACCCGGTGTTGCTGACGGGTGTTGCTACCCTGTGCAGAAGTACAGGGCTTTCGTAAAATGTTCACCCCCTGATGCGTGCCCGCAGCAGCACTAGCTGCGGATTATGAACCTGCAGAATAAGGAAGTCTTGTTTGTTTTTTTAATTTGCCGAAGTACTAAGGTCTGCCATAGTGCGTGTTCATGCCCAACAAGAAGGCCTTGTTGTGGTGTTGCTTTGTACTTTTTTTTTTACCACTTCATGTTTTTTTTTTCAAGAAGCCTATGGGGCCCAGGCTCGGTCTATATATCACTGTGGTAGCGGTTTTCGTTCTGTTCTTCTGAATGAGGCACTGTTAGAAATACCGCGTCACAGGTTATACCATGCCTAGCTTTGAGTCACAACTCTTACGTGTTCCTAGCATTATATTTGACAAGACAGTGCTGCTACCTTAAAGAGGTGACATACAGAAGCCTAGTAGGCGTCAGGTGTGTTTTGCCGCCTGTATATATTCGGCGTTTAGGTTTTGCCGTACCGCCTAGCATTACTCAGCTTAGCACCGAGTGGTCACAAGAACGAAACGTTTATTTTCTACTTTAGAAGCAGGTCAAGCGGCAGTCCTCTTTGCACAGATATTACTCAGTTCAGTTCAAAGCAATTTTGAGCGCAGCGCACATACAACGTTGTATTGAAGGCTCCCCTGGCAAGAAAGCTGTAAGCATACAGCTTGACGGATGCCAGGGGGGGCCAATAATCGGCCGTAGGGACAATACGTTGATAATAGTATTAAATGAGAATATATGAAGTCCCATCACTAAATCCTAATATCTATACTAGAAGTGATACAATTATATATGTACTATGCTTAGCAAGATGTGCAAATACATGCACTAAATACTAGATGCACTTAAAACACATACGAATAAAATATAACAGATGACGTAAATAACGCCATAAAATATGCAAAATGTTTTATATACCGCCGGTACTGCGACATACGAGCGGGGACTCAAACAATAAAGCAGCCTTTCCCAATTTTAACAATTAAGCATTCATTGTCAAAAGTAAACTCAATACGAGCAGTCCTTGCTCTCGCATGTAGCTCAAGTAAACTGACGACCTGCGATCATTCATTCAGCTGATGTCATCATGGAGACGGCCATTATCGACACCGACTACGACAACTGGGCTGTTGTCTGGGCCAAGAGTGGAACAGCGGGTACTGTGCGTTCATCTATGACTTGAAATATCTTTAGCTTGGCTTATATGGCTTTTTCTTTCCTCGAAACGAATTGGAGATATTGTTGTACGTATGTTCCATGTGCCTATTCCAGCTGCATATCACGTTGTGACCCGAAAACCGAACGCCGAAGATCAGTTTCTACCTGCAATTCAAGCTGCCCTGGACAAGGAAGGCCTGAAGAAAGATGATTTCAAGAAAGTGCCCAACATGGACTGCTCGAAGAAGGACACAATATAATTGACGGAGAGCAAGTAAATATGCAACAAAAATAAAGCCTTTCGTCTTTTTCTTTTCTGTACTACGTCTGAATGCCTGAGCAGAGGCATCCCTACGTACTATTGTTGATTTTTGATCTTGGCAGAGAGAGAAAGATAGACAGAAACCCATTATCGTTGACAGTTAACAGCTGCGGGCTTGCGAAAAATATTGCATCGCATTTTATTTTAGTAAAACCTTGTATGTGCTTTATAGGTGGAGAGTGGGGTCAAAATCCAAGCGGAAGACACCATTAAGCTGAAAAATCTTTACCGGGAACTAATTTGAAATTTGCAAGAAACTGAACATTTTAAGGGTAACCAAGGGAAGTGATTGTTGAACTGCAGGGACGCCAGTAGTTCCTGTATTGCTCTTCAAGCGAAGCTTTCTTTGCCTCTTCTTCCGACTTTACGGGCGCTGCTGCTGTGGTGGTCTTGCCGTGCGTGCAGCTGGGTTTCTTGGAACACCACCAGATGGCGCTCGCTTCCTGGTCTGAAATTGAGCGCTAAAAAATAAGGTGTTATGGTATTCAATGAAAACAGTGAACAGACAGTGTCAAATCAGGGCCAGGAAACACCTCGGGTAAAGCAACATAAATGCCTCGGTATTTGGATAAACGAAGGCGATAGATTGAGTTTGAAGTTTGAAGTTTATTGAATACATGGTGCAGATACAAAAATATTGATATTTAGTACAGAAAAAGGTCCCATAGTGTAAACACTGTAGGGGGACCTTTTATAATGTTAAAAAAGCTAATACTACTTGGCAGCAAAAATGCAGCGAGGAAAAAAAATACGAAAATGCAAATACAAATGCAAATACATAATGATGCAAAAGAATAATACAATGGAAAATATAAAACGGTAGGGATAAGGCTTAAGCAGAAGTAAGAAACGAGGCAAACAGTATTAGAAACGACAGAACTGAAGTTGTGTTTTAAAAGACATATTCAATAAACGGAGCTATAGGTTAAACATGAGATTGCGAAGCTGATGTTTGAATGATGATATAGAAAAGGCACATTTAATGTTAAAAGGCAATGAATTCCAAAGTTTGATTAAAACAAATGCTACTCTTTGTGAACCATAGTTAGTTCGTACCTTAGGGAGTATAAAATTGTTATTGGAGGAAAAGCGCGTAATATTTGAGTTAGTAAGGTGTCGGATAAGAACAAATTTGAGAAGGTTATGGTCTTTAACTGTTTGGTAAGCAAATGTGCAGACGTTAAATTTGGTTAGATTGTCTATATTCAGTATGTGCAGTTCCCGGTACAGATCAGTGACATGTGAACGTCGGTTGCTCCAGGTGAGAATGCGAATGGCCTGATTCTGTACATGTTCGAGGGAAGAAAGGTGGCAATGATATGTTTGACCCCAGGAAGCAATACAATAATTTAGATGACTGTGAATGAATGCATAGTATAAGGTTACCAAAGTAGTCAAGTCAAAGTAACATCTAGCTTTTAGTAATACCCTAATACCATAGGAAGTTTTGCGCTGTAGCTCATTAATATGCAAATTAAATTTTAAGCGGGAATCAAGTTTGATACCAAGGAAGGAACATTGATCTGACAGATGAATAGGATGTGTATTTATAAAGAGGGGCATAACTTGCGCGTTATTTATTGACCTGGAATAGAAAATTAAGAACTTACTTTTCGAGGGATTTATCGAAAGCTTATTTTTAGCACACCATGCGCTAACGTTAGTAAGTTCAGCGTTAAGGGTTGTTGAAATGTTGCTTAGAGAATTACTCGAACATAAGACAGTCGTGTCGTCAGCATGTAAGATGCATTCTGATAATGCGGTTAGGCACTGTGGTATGTCATTAATGTATAGTAAAAATAAAAGCGGGCCTAGAATTGAGCCTTGCGGAACGCCGATGTTAATAATTTTTTTTGTGGAATAAATGCCGGAGATGGATACTAATTGCTCACGATGAGATAAGTAACTACGGAAAAGATTGAGAGAGTTGCCAATAATGCCATAAGATGCAAGTTTAGAAAAAAGAATGTCATGATCTAGTGTATCAAAAGCTTTAGTAAAATCTAGAAAAACAGAACCAACGAAGTTACCATTGTCAATTTCTAGTTTACATTTTTCTGTGAAGTAAATGAGGGCTAGGTTAGTCGAATACCCTTGTCTAAACCCAAATTGTTTCGGATGAAGTAGATTAAATTTCGTCAGGTAGCTAGACAGGCGAACATGTATTATTTTTTCAATTACTTTGCTAAAGAAGGGGAGAACTGATATCGGTCTATAATTAGAAATTAAGCATCTGTCACCTTTTTTAAATACCGGGATTACCCTACTCATCTTTAACTCATGGGGAAATACGCCGGTTTCAAAAATTAGATTGATTATGTAGGTGAGCACATCCGCAATATGATCAACAATCATTTTCACGTGGTTAGCAGAAATATTATCGATACCTGCGCTAGAGGACTTAATACTAATAATTGTTCTTCTTACCTCATCCGGGGTAACAGGAAAAAGAAAAAATTAGTGACCACAATGATCAAGTTCGTCATGCGTACTGGCTGGAACGGGTATGGGAGAGGAGTAGTAGTCACTAAATGCATTGGCGATATCTAGTGGGTTAGATATAACAGATCCTTCATGATTAATGGTGGCTATAGGCGGGTTAATGGTTTTATTGAAAAAGGAATTGATCAAGCGCCATTGCTTTTTAATATCTGAACCAGTACAATTAATTTCGTTTTGATAATAGCGCTTTTTGGCATTCTTCATTAGTGTGTTAAGTGTGTTGCAATATTGCTTGTAACGGTCAAGTAGATGCACATTAAATGGCTGTCTTTTTGTTTTTTTATATATGTTATCTTTCTTACGCAGGCTATTAAGTAGTCCTTTTGTTAACCATGGGTTTCTAGGGGAAGAATAACGTTTATGGCACTGTACACATGTTGTCGATGAAGATACGCAATTGGATATTGTAGAAATGAAAGCGGTGTATGCTGATTCAGCATTATTCATTGAAGTGACACAAGACCAATCGGAATTAGATACCATTTCTATGAATTTGTCGCGATCAAACTTCTTTTTAACAAAGCTTACACTATTTGTGCGAGGAATGTTCTCAAAGAAAAGTGCAACTGGGAAATGATCAGTAATATTGCTTTGAAGAATGAATGCGGAGGGAGGATGAAGAAGGTTCGAAAGAGCATGGTCAATAAGTGTTCCTAAACCAGTATTAGTGCAACGGGTGGGAAGGGAGAGTAGAGATTCAAGACCATAACCTTGGAAACAGCCGATATACTGAGTTAGATAAGAGGAGGAAGTATCAAGTAAATTAATGTTAATGTCACCCAAGATGACAACGGACCTTTTTTATAGATAGATATTTGGAAATAGATATTTATATAGATAGATATTTGGAAACACAGGAAAAAAAACAATAACAGTAAATGGGAAGAGAAATGCTGCCATAATTAAACACATAGCGCTACGGGGATACAATAGGCACGTGGTGCTCTGGGGTATGTGGGAAGGTGTAATAGCTCCAGGACAATTACCTTTGGAAATGCGGTTGTTTGCTTGAAAGCTGGGGTAGAATCAAGACTCGATGGCTGCCAAAGGTCAGTGGGACGCGTCGCACTGGGCGCTCACGGGAAGTCTACAATAGAAGCTGCGCAGAGTGTTTTAGAGCTGGACGAGTTTTGAAGTGAGAGAAGCTCACACCGAAATTGATTATGAATTGATTATGATTGAATACAATTAATGCATGTGATTTTGTGATGAACTGAAAAATGTTTTGTTATATGATAGGTATGGGAGACTGTGTTCTGTATAAACAAATTTTGGTTTCAGACCTGCCATTCTTATGCACTCCAACATATTACCTTAGTCTTTTTAAATTATTTTTTAAATTCGTTTTCCTCCTCTTCTATGTTAATTTTATCTAGTTTCACAATATTACTTACTGTCGATATATTGTCAATAGCTTCATCTACTTTTATCTGTTTTTCTTTATTTATCATTTCTGTAATTGTACTGATTCAGTTGGTGTTTCTTGCCAATGGAACTTTTATGTTGACGATGAAAGGAAGTCTCAATTCAGTTTTTACTATGGGACCTCCTTCTGTATACCTCTATCTGCAAAGTATTTTTATGTAATAATAAAAATTGATTGACTGATTGATCCATCTAATCACCCGCCCGCCCATCCACCCGTCCGTCCGTCCGTCCGTCCGTCCGTCCATGCATGCATGCATGGATGCATGCGGCGGCGGCGGCCGGCGCCGCCTCGGTAGCATTTTACAGTTTATGCGTGTGTCACGTGCTGTGCTTGATTTCCTGTGCGACAAACATGAAGGTGATGGGCTGTGCAGGTCGCGTGCCGGCTGTGATAGTGTAAACATTACAATCGTCTATAGCCTGAAGAGAGCGCTTGGAGCTGACATCTCAATAGTGTGTTGGCCACGAATGCAGATGGAGCAAGTAAACACGAACCAGCAAAATGGCTCCAAAGCTTGCGCTCAGAATCGAGCACACCCAGGCCCGAAGGAAGCGCGTCGCTAGGCAGAAGAGCGTCTTCGCTACGCAACGAAACGTGGTGGACGACGAGAATGTATGTATACAATATATAAATACAATTATCATAATTACTTGAATTACATAGAGCCTCACAATTCAATTAAGGTTTAACGCTTCTGCCACGGTGGGATGTATCATGTGAGGCAATGATAATGCTCAACCTTCTCAGATATTATGAACAATGACGCACAAGAACGACTCAAGCAAACACGTGTCCCTTTGTGTTCTCTAGACTACGCAGACAAACAGCAGTAGTGAACGCAAGGTAACGTTTAACATCAACTCACCACTCTCGTATTGGACTAAACGCTGAAGAAATTAGACATCGCCGCCAACATCAACGCTAACTATCGCCATTCAAAGCAAACAGCATACGAGGCTTCGCTTACATCGGTTCCCACAGTGCATGGGATCAGCACATTTTTTTTATAGACATATATAATGGCGCATGATCGAGTTCTCTGGTTCGTGTTCATTACCTGGTATTGTTTCTGAGAAGCAGACCGCACTGAGATTGGATAGTTTCAAGGGTTTAATTTCAGGGAATTTCAACTGCATTCGCCCGCATTTATTATGTATGATATGTAGTAGTAGTAACATGTAGTAGTGTAGTAACAACCGGACGCTCGTCTGGTTGACCTCCATACACTTCCTGTCCCCACTTTCTCTGTCTAGTAAAAAGTATTCAGCACATGTCGATCAAGGGATGTCTTTGGATTCAACCTTTCGAAATGGAGACGTTGGTTTCAATGACATCTCATATCTCGAACACTGTTTAACACTTGAAGCCCTATCTCTTTCTGAACCTCTGAATGGATCTTACATGTTCATTGTTGTTTTGCACCCGTGGCAGGAACGACAAGGGCCTACAAATACAATGTATACCATGGTAAATGTTTTGTAAGGAGCCTAACTGATGCATAAAATACAAAACAAATCATTATATGAGTACGTGACCTAAACCGTGAATTCAGTATTTAGGCGGTACAGTTCTTTTCTGAAGCGGCCGTCGTCGACGCTTACTGCAATAACTGGGCTATTGTGTGGGCTAAGGCGGGCACCGTATGTACTCGAACCTATGAAACTATGAATTTACGCTAAGTTATGGTGTATACAAAATATATGTTCATTTCAACTTTATTAAGAATAAAGCGGCCAAAAAAAGAGCCCGCAAAATTTTGCCTTTCATGAACCTGTTTACAACGTCGTGACGTACAACCAAATGCAAATCAGCTAATCCTCTCTGCAATTTAAGGGGCTTTGGACAAGGAAGGCCTCAAGAAATTAGCCTTTATGAAAAGTTCACAACATGGATGGCTACAAAAGCACACAATTTAATAAGAACAAATGAAAAATAAAGGTACGACTGTCGAGTGGTCCACTACGTTTTCTTTTGTATTGCTACGTCCTATTTTAAGATTATGTCGACACTTGGATTCAGTGGGACGAATCAATAAGCAGGGACGTACCCACAACGTTCAATTCGAAGTTTAGACTGAAAATGTTTCGTTTCCTTAAGAGTTCGTCGCGAATGAACGCTTCTGAACTTGAGTGGCGACGCGTAGCCGTGGAAACCGTCTGCACAAGCGCAACGTTAAAGGGATTTTTTTTCCGAGAACAGGCCGACTACTGTAAATTATTATCTGTATAGTTTATATAGTTTCGGTGATGTTGGTTTATATTTTGCAATAAGAAGCACGGGAAAGACGTGCATATTTGCTAAACCATTAAGATAAATTAAGTTTCTGGCGTTTACGTGCCAATACTCCGATCTTATTATGAAGCACGCTGTATAGTGGCAGACTCCGGATTAATTTGACCACCTGGGGTTCTTTACTGTGCACCCAACTCAAAGTACAGGAACGCTTTTGCATTGGCTGCCGCGGCCGGGGATTGAACCAGCGACCTCAGCAGCGCATCGCCATAGCCACGGGTAATCGCGATGGGTTTGTTAAAAACATTGTTGTGCCATAGTGACATTTCAGACCGCAAACGGACAGCGCAGACAGCTGGATAGTAACTCTGGTATGAAGCCGTGTCGCGACGACGCTCGTTGCGGTCCTTGACAGAAGATGCTCGCTGGCTGACAAGCTATGCCATGTCGAAGTTCTTTGCATTCTCACTGCTACTAGGATATATCAGGGAAGCCTGGCTATTATGTGCTATTGCTTGCTAAAGCGATATCTCCCGTTCACTTGACATTTCTTGACCATCTGCACGGACTCTAGATGGCTGATGGACACATCGTCGAGGCCAGGATTCTTAGTTTAGATTCGTTGACGAAGTCTGAAGTAGCGAAATTAATATTGCTAGTCAACAGCGTCCAAGGTTGGGAGGCGAAAAAAAGTGAAGTCCGGCTGACATAGAAGCGAGCACTTTAAAAGAGCTTAAAGGGACACTAAAGGCAAATACAAACTCGACGTGGACTGTTCAAATATCATTCCAGAAAGCTCGTGGCGCTCGTTTCGCGCCAAGACTTAGTTTACGAGAAAGTTGCATCTGAAAGGTCCGAATACCTCTTAAGCAAGTTAAATCTCCCGCCACCCAACTGGGGAGTGGTGACGTTGCGCACGCCATCACCAAGGTCGATTCAAATAGGTCGCGAAGCTTCGGGCGAAAAGCGGTTCAGTACAGATTGTCACCGACATCAGCATGGGGGGTTATGGAAGCAGCGATTGAAGCGCGACTATGTTTGGAGGGAACTAACATTGGGAAAGAAAAACGCGTTCTTTAATTCAAGCGAGACACAGTTAGATTCATTCAACGAAAATAAAATTCCTAGTCAATTTTATATATCGGTGAATAGTTAAGAAAATACAAATTTAATTTTATTATTATTAATAAATGCATTTCTTTACAGCGGCCATCGCTACGGGGGGCGTTGACGCCACTATCACTCGCAATGCAATGCACGTCTTGAAATGGGCAGAAAGGCGCACTCGTAAAGTTCACCTGTTGAAATACGCCCCCCTCACTGTTTGTGCTTTCTTGCTTGTCGAAGTTTGTCTGAATTTGGTGACGCGGGTAGCTTCATCGCTTCTTAATCTGTTCAGTCAAAAGTAGTGAGTTACGACCGCCAGCTAATTGTGTAGTTTTCGCGCGACTGCGCTGGCCGACGGGTTTGGCATCCGACAATAGGATCAGCACTCTACACCTAAAGCTTTCGTCGGCATCCAAGAAAGTATGTTTTGGGCATGGATGCGATTTCGACAACCGTACGGCTGGCCTTTTCCTGCATCGCTTTCCACGCTGAAAGCTCGAAACGCCCATCAAGTCGAATGGCGGGGCACTTGAATATATAGCTCCAAAGGCAGGACAACAAAACAAATTTCGCGCCTTCGGAAATACCATGACGTCACTTCTGCTTTTAACCGACATGGCATCACATTATTTTTTCTTCCGCCGGAAGTGTTCCCACCACATACAGATGGCGCTAAGCCCCATGAACCGCCGATGGACCGCCATGTTTTGAACGTATGGGCTCCTATGGAAGCTTCGCTACCAGGTATATTTACCTTGCCATCACCACGCTTTGCGACCGTTGGTAAGTAAAACGGTGCGTGACAGACGGTGGTAAAGTGCTTTGCTCAAAACGCGAACACCCAACCATGGAGAAACCGAGCCACGACACAGCGGTCGATTCGCCGCTAGAGCTGCTTTTGGTCAAGTAGCGTGGAGCATTCGGTGACCCCGCGACATCACATGGAAGTGGAATTCTCTGCTTATTGCACATTGTGCGAGTTCAGCGAAAGAGCAAAACCAGTGCAGAACGCGATAAGGAAACTACTGAAATGCGAAAGCGCGGGCGGTCAAGCGAAAACGAAACCTTTGTACCACCCGCGTCGTTGTCAAGGGTAATGCAAATCAGTTTTTGTAAAAATGAAATAGAAATGTACAAGTGCTATTTTCTTTTGTCATAAAATGCAATACAATGATGCTCTTATACCAAGTGGATGAGCAAGAGAATTCAAATGAGGTGTACCTTCGTCATCGGGCGAGTGCGTGAATGTCCCATGTAATGGTGTCCTGCATTTACCTAAATTTCTCGTTTATTAGTTTCTCTTCACGATAATATTGACGCCACCAGCAGTAATCCGTCACTTTACTTAATGCTTGCCGTTAGTGCCCCTTAAATGATGCATAGGCAATTGTTGCTTGTGGCGTTATACTGGCAAGAAAGGACCATTACTTTGAAGGAAAGCATTCACTTATAACATTGCACCGCAAGGGCGTGTGGAGCCAGCAGGCAGAAGTCTTTAAACTCATGTGCAAGACAATCTATTCGATTTCGCTTTAACTGCTACACTGGTTGATGCAGCACACCGTTTTCCTCTGAACTGCTATAACAGCAGACAAGGTAAGCACTGAAGGTGTGTGCCGCATGCTCGAAGCTGATGATTAAATAAGACTAAGATTGAAGGCAACAGCTAAGATGGCAGCTGCGTACGTAAACGCGTAGACAGTTTTGGGAATGTGCCATGTATTCTCAGGCAAAACTAGAAAACGAAGCGTCGGCTGAGATATCCTGTAACAGGCAGTTTCACAGCATGTGGTTGAAAGAATGTAGTCATGGGATCACTTGGTAGCGTATGGTTTATTGTGAATGACAGAAGAGTTCGATAAAAACACACCAACACACAGTATCACAAGACAGATGACTCGGAGGCACTTGAGATCGTGTGTCTAGATGTAGAGAAGTGTTGATGCATGAAGGCAGGAGTGAAGAGTTAAACGTATATCACGCTGTCCACTTCATTGAGGCTTGTGGGTGGTGCGATCTCAGCAGGCGTACAGTTGCCCTCCAGTCCGTACCCAGCCGTTGCCTTGTACTCTGTTAAGAATCGACACGGATAAGTGGACACTTCCGCATGCTGCACTTCAACGATATAAAGCCAGAGCAGAAACCTCGAGATTGGTAAATCAGTTGAGTGCGAAGGAATATCGGAGGCTTGCCGACATTTATAATCCAATTGCTTAATATTGTGTCAGGCATGTAGAACTGACTATACATATTTAGCAGATGCATGAAAATGTGGGGCCTTAATACAGACGCCATTCTGTTACACCAATGAAAGCACAAATGTGTCTGAGCATATCGAAATGGCGCGACAGCCGTGCAGCAGTCGTATGGATGGGATGGTCACTGCATGACGCAAGAGTTAACTACCATTATAAGGAGGCGGAATGCTAAATCGATCTCGTGCGTTTCACTTGAGACCGCACAACGCTATAAAGTATAGACACTGAGAAAACTACGTAAAATAGGTGTGATGAAGTAAACATTGAATGCAAACGAGAATATTTGGGACACGAATTGGAGGCATGAACAACCAAGAAACCTTAGATATAGCGTGGAACAAGGCCCGTCTCTGAAGTTATGCCTGGTGATGTTAATGTTGCGCAGACTCATTTTTACTGTAACCTGAAAGCATGACGATATCTTACAAAGTATGACTCATACTTACGATATTGGTAGTAGTCGTACACCTCGACGACAGAATTCTGAAGGTTGGAAACTTGCAGATACCTGTTCTCTGTCAGGCTGAAGCACGTTGGCTGAATGGTCAGCTGTAAGACATAGTATGGCGATCAGTATGTTTAGAAGTTGTATTTTATGAAGGGTGTATCTGTAGGAAAGATTGTCATCATGAGTGACGTGCACCACTCTTAATCCGGCTCAAACTAACACAAAGAACATGCAGGAAGACTTCAGCACTGCCAAGCGACAAGTTTTGTGAAGAACAATGAAGTATTACCGTCTGAAGAATAAGCTGCACTTTGTTGCCGTTCACAACATAGCGCTTGACGACGCCGCTGCTGACAAGCTGCGAAAAAAAAAATTTCGATTAGAAGTGCTTATGCTCGAACAATATTACACCTTGGGGATATAAAAGACCTGCTGCATACGCGTTTGTGAGTTTTCATATAATTAAACTTACGTTTTTCAGAGATTGGTCATCGGCAGTATAGCCAGAGAGCAGGGTTATTTGCACAATTGCAGAACTGCGTAGGAAACCTTCAGTGTACCTGAAAAAAGCACCAGCATGAGGTCAATGTCATATGTAGTTCAGCTTGCAACCCGCAGCTACGATGCGCCAGTGAGTAATGATCTGCATCATGCGTGCTGTCAGGAGTTCCACCACAGGAAAAATGACCATTAGGACATAGTTAATACAAGACTGACGTTATGGAACAGCCTAAGGCTAGACGTTAGCGCGGGGACAGCAAGAAGTGAAATGGAGCAATACACGAGAGCTTTGATAAAGAAGAATCGAAGAGACACGCACCGGCGAGCAGGGAAACTAAAATGGAAACCAACCGTGTACAAATGTCAAGCTGAAGTGTGCTGCAGTCTGGTCCTGATGACGCGGAAGCATTGACCTGGATGCCTCTCTGAACCGGACTATTTCTGGAGTTGTAGTAGTACTTAACCTGGGAGAGAGAGAAGAGCACCCGTAGCCATTATTGAAGCCGTGGGGCGCCTAAAGTTAGTACAACGGTAGTGTGGGCATATCTGAACAAGCCACGAGCCTGCAGTTCTGCACGAAGCCCGATTAGTCTGCAGGAAACACTCACGGAATTTGTGTTAGAGAACAAGATACGAGGCGATTAAAGGCTAAGGGAGTAGCTGAACGAACTGGCCTCTTCCATGTGCTAAGTGACTTGGGCCAAGCACACAAAGTTCAAGAAATACTGAAATACTGTAAAGTTGCCGAGAAACAAAAATCTAAGGTTTCATAAAACATTAGTTTTACTTCACCCATACATCTTCGCATGGCTGCCAACTGTCCTCTCCGTGCATTTTTGTTCTGCTCGTAGTAATATACTATACCGTGGGTTCCAGTGTTGCACCAACAACCGAATAATAGCACTGAAGAATTCAATTTGTTTCTTAAATGAAATGTGGCTGTTGAAAGTTCGGACGATGATCAAAATACGAACGCAGTCCGGAACGCATGTATATTTAAAATGTCATAGGCAAACTAAGCACTAAACTGTTTGCCAAATGCTACGAACCTGCAGTGCTGCGCAGCCGACGCTGTTTGGAGCAAGAGATGCTTCAAAACTGTACGACTCGCTTTTTGCCAAGAGATTCTCCTGAAAAATAAGACAATTTGCTCTTTACAAGCGTGGCAGGTTTCACACTTCGTCGTCAATGGCACTTGTAACCGTCAAAGGAACAAGCATATTGACGCTGTGTGATTGTTCTTGCCGAATATGAGGAGAGAGTTGCGATCAGTTGAGAGTACCTGGTAAAGCCGTTTGTTCTGCTCATTGATGCTGAAAGCAAGCTTCTCGGGCGATGAACTCTGAACAGCGACGTTAAGAGTCAGGTCGGTCTTCTTCGAGAATGCCACGCTGGAATACTGGGCGAGTGCTTGGACGGCGACAGCGTAAACCTGCAAATGGTGAGGAAGTAAAATTGCAATCCGAAGTTTGCGGTAGAAAAATTACAGAAGGTAATAGCAGTTGTTTCAGTTAATGCAACCAACAAGGAGGCTGCAGAACTGGCGATGACGACGACATAAATGTCTATTTGCATAAGTGTAGGAATGCCCCTAGAAAAACTGGCAATATTTCCACTTGAGACATTTCGGCTTTCCGTGCAAAGCAAAGAGTAGACCAATGGCGGGCAATACACGTTGAAATAGATTGAAAAAAAATTACTTTGTGGTGTATAGGTAGAACGTGCGCGCAAATACCATACGTTAAAAGCATACACGAGAAGTATGAAACGAAAAGCATGTATATATATGGTGCATAAATGTGCACAGCATTGCACAAATTGAGGTTACTTGGCATTCCACATGAAAAAAAAACCAATTTGAACGTCATTGATTTCAACTTTAAGCAAGTCGCAATATGTGCATTTCAAAGAACTTTTGCATTTACGGCTTGAACACGTTGAGACAGCTGAACCTGGATTGCACGGTGACTAGCGCTGCAAGACATTGACTTCAGTGGAGCTGTGTTCTATAGGGTGCATACCTCAGAGAAGGAGAATGTATATCTCGCGTACGTCTGCTGCATGAGCCACCGAACGATGGGCAGCGCCTCTCCAAGGTTTCGGTTGAGCAGCTTAACTGTCAACACTGCGTAGCCCGCGGTGTCTGCAGAGCCGTAGGACAGACCGTCTCCGCTCCAAGATGTTAGGCCACCTGCACAATAGGACCAAACGGATCGGAATGGCTGAAGTGGTCGCGTGAAATGAAGCGGTTGAATGCATTGGAACTGGAACAGAGTTTCCAGTGTAAAATCAAGGAATACCGATGTGGCTCTATCGGCCGCGGAATTTTGCGAAGAAAGCTTTAGGAAAATCTGCCTTGACGAGTGTCAAGAGTGTTTCGGTAGACTCTTCAAGTAAATGGAGATGTGCACATTATATATTAGCGGGAAGGAGCTAGTTTGCCCCTGAGTAAACGTAGATTATCGCTAAAGCGTTCAAGAGTGGATTTAGAAGTACCGAAGTGCCATGATAAAAATTGCATAGATATGTTCTGTGGACCCCCGTACGGGGATTCAAATTCCGTCAAAGCGACTTCTGTAGGCTGCACTCATGAAATGAAGAGGAGTTGTCTAGAGTGTAGAGATTGAAATTCAAAAGATTTAGAACCAAACGTGTACCTTCGTTTGCGATTATACGTGGTATTTGATCATCTTGTTATGACAAATTGCCGAGAGAAATTTCTCCAACGTTAGCTAAAATGGAATAAATCCTGCATGTGCAGTGCTTCATATACTCACTGGTCTTGTCTGCTTCACTAAGCAGAGTGTCCAGGGCCTTGTTAGCTCTGTCACTCTGATTGACAAGTGCCGAGAAGTAAGCGTTCAGAGCTGTGGAGTGGTTAGATGGCAGGTTGTTGGCATCGTGACACTGTAGAACTCCTGCTGTGATGTTATCATAAAGTTTGCCGCTCTCCGCAAGCATGATGCCAACCGCTGTGCTTAAGTCGGGCTGCAAAGACAAGTGAAAAGCGCACCATTCGCAATGTCCTGTGGAGACTCAGGTGTTCAGTTATTGGTGCAAAGAAAGCATGCGGTAATTTTGCGGTGTAGATTTGGAAGCAATAATGAAGGCGGCCATCTTTTGTAGATAAGCTTAAGTGAAACAAGAGGATGGCATAATGAATGAAACTGGCCTGTGCCGAAGTTTCGCTCAACGAGATATGTATACTTGGAGCCTGCGCTGCTGTCCTCGATAGTGACTGGCGAAATAGTCGGTGGCTGCAGTTTTTGTATATGATCTCTGCATAGCTTGCAGCAAGCTTCAGATGAACGGCATGATTTAGAGCATTGCCAGCCCCTTCGATCGGCTGTTTGCATGACATGTCTTGTGTAATTTCATGTTTACTTTCAGTTGCCACCCCCTCCCCCTTATGAGAGTGGCTAGGCTTTCAGGGCCAGCATAAGAGTATCATTCGATCTGGACTGAAAATAAGGATAAACTCACGGCTGTGCGCGGTCCGTACGGGGATGATCCGGGCTCGTTCTCCACGAAGCAGCCAGTGGCAGGGTTCCAGTGCTGCGTCACGTAACGCACGCTGGCGTCGATTTCCGAAGCAACGTTAGGTCCGAGATATTCCTTGGCAGCGCTCAGTGCCTTCACAGCGAAAGCAGTAAGGAAGACGCTCCTCGGGAACTCACTCGATCCGAACGACGCGTACGAGCCGTCGGAGGAACGGAAGCTGTACTGGGCCTGGAAGGCTGAAGAGGAAAATGGAGCCTATATATGCACGTCACGTGCATGGGTTACTATTGCAACCACTCGCATACTGTAATGGCTGCCTAAAGCTACTAAGCTGTAACAAGGCGGATTATCAGCATTGGCTTTCGTTCCAATATGGTATGCGTTTCCCATAGTACCTGCCATGTCTAGCTAATGGAGTTGCACTGGATTATTACATGAAACTTGAATTTGTTCGTTGCATGAGGATAACAGACTTAAATGTTTTGCATCATAATAATTTTTATATTTATTCCGAACCCGTAGCTCTCCTGTTACGAGTGGAACCAGCTTCGATGGCTTATACCCTACGCACGCCTAACTGTATCAGCTTATAGTAACATCTAGAAGACTGCTAATTTAAGGTTCGGAGGTAAGCCATGCGACGACGTCCCAGAAGCTACGTCCGCGTTTGGAGCTACTTGCACCTGGGACCAAGCCCAAGGACTTACCCACTTCTGAACCGGAACTGCAACAGAACAAAGATTTTCCTGATCAAAGGCAGCAGAAGAGTGGTACAAACCTTGCTGGATGCGAGATCTGAGGCCAGAACCGACAGTGTCGGTCAAAGTGCCGGTCTGTTCCAGGTACTTTAGGAGATAGACGCTCGAAGCTAGCACAGCCAAAGTTCCTTCGGCGTTCGAGTAGGTGATGGTGGGGACAGACAGGTCGTTGAGACTTAGTGCGAGGATGTCACCTTCACGAAGGACAGAAAGGCATTATTCGTAAGAGTACTTTTCCGTGGCGAACTTTATTTGACCTTGTATTAGAAGTGGCATTGCGCTTCTAGTCTAGAACTGGGGAAGCTACGGTAGGCCAGGTTAAATACCGTCTCACAAAGCACTTTATGAAGGAAGCCATGTGCAAAACAAATTAAGCTTAAGTAACTACAATCACTTTTGGCAGATTGTTAATACAGCGCCATCTCCCATTCCAAATATTACTTGTTTGTGGCACTAGAGTGAACTTCACTATCAGGGTGACGTTTCTTAACTACTGGAAGGCTGAGGAGCACGACTAAAATACATGCGTGCCAATTGTGGAAATGAAAACTGATTATAAGAACCACATGACGTACGTAAATGAGTTGCGCGATTGTGCATGCAAGGAGCGCGCGAATAGGGACTGAATGCCCCTGCAGATGCGGAATTCAGAAATCTGCGGCCAGGGATTTGAAAGGTATAGAAAAAATTGACACAATGCAAGAAAGTGAAATATACGCCTAACAACGGTGCGAGAATTCTTAGCTTTAGATTGACCGAATAAGGCACTTACCCGTCCCAACCAATACAACCTGCTGAGAACCTTCAACGAGCGCTTCTGGTGTCGGCAGGCTAACTTGCAAACTGTCGGGAGCAGTGTTTTGGTCACCTGAGGGAGCAAAAATAAAAAAAATAAACAAGAGGTGCAGTCAATGCACGTCCATAGAATGGAGTTTTAAACATACTGTAGAATCCAATGAGAACCACAGGCATGCTGGCATACCTGAGGCACAGAGGAGGTATGTGTCGATCTTTGTGATAGGGAATCCTTCAGGCTGGAAAAGTAGATCGCAATTTTAGCCGAGTTTAAATATGGCATAAACTGCTGCAGAACAAGACCGCACACATGGCGTTGTTGCGAAGGCAAACGGAGCGTTAGAAAACTGCATTACACGATTCACTCCAGCTTACTTGAATCGTTCGTAATGCCAGCACATGTGGAAAAACTTGTAATATTAAGCAACTTGCTGCGGTGACAAGTTTTCCAAAATGTGCTGGAAATATTAACGATTCAGGTAAGCTGGAGCGAATCGCGTAATGTAGTTTTTACGGAGCCGATATTCAGCGGCCAGAACTCTGCAAAATTTCGATGCTGGGGCTTTGAACACTAGCATCACTTGTTACTAACGTTTCTCACATAGTCAATGCAAATGAAGGTTGAACTCACCCTGACATCGATGGTCTGAATGACAGTGTCACTTGAGTTCACATTGGACAACTTCACGTCCTGGTACTCGGACTGAGCCTCTGGCCTTGTCTGGACGCGGGCTTCAAGTCGGGAGACCTCAAGGGTGGTGGCACGCACGTCGAATGGGAATGATGCAGAGTTCGTGGAGTTCGGGCACAGTAGAGCGTCGGTACTGTTGGGGCTGCCCACGATGTCCAAGTTTTCCAAGGACTTTAGAGTGACCCGCACCTAAAAGTTGAAAATATTCATATAAAGCAGATGCCATGCGGGGCATGCCGGCGTGTTTTTCGAGTGCATACCGCAACTTATGTAACCTATGATACGCATATCGCATAAGCGTAGACCGTATAGCAGAATCCTTCTGCGACATTGCAATTCCGACGCAAATCGGGCTGTTCCTATTATGCCACAAGCTCTTTCCTCCGTTTTTACGTGCCATAACACGATCTGAATATGAGGGATGCCGTAGTGGGCGAATCCGGATTAATTTTTAACCACTGAGGTTCATGAACGTGCACGTAATGTCCGATACACAAACAAGCGTTTTTTTTATTTCTTCACAAGCTCCACAATAGCACCGAGAGTGAAGCGTTGAGAAGGCACAGATGCAGCACACGTCTTGCGATCGACGCACTCACCGCAACACATGCGTCACCGTAGTTGAACGCCGTGAGTATGACGGTGGCCACTTCGTTGCGCTGCATATAGGCAGGTAACGTGAGTGAGGCGAAGAGCGGCTGGAACCCGGTGACATTGGCAACCTCGGAGATGCCCAGGCCGTTCTTCGGGTGAAGACACACCGCAGTGCCTTGCCACGTGGTGATGGTGTCCGGAAGAGCCTCTTGGTAAACTAGGGAGCCTGCGGGACTGTAGGGGAAGCAATTGACGGCCACCATGAAATCCCTTCGGGGTTTCTATATTGTTGCACACGTTGGATAAGCGAGACTGGGTGCGTCGCGAGTTCTGTTTGTTAGCCGGGGGTGCAACAAGGTAGCACATGACATGTGCAACCGAAGAAAAATTGGAGATGGTAAAAGTGAAACTACTTGGCAAAGCACGACATTTGTGTACGCCCGCATAGAACTGCAGTTTAATTTTATCAAGAGGTGAAGGCATGTGCAGTGGCCTCACCTGACGTACGTAGAGTTCAAGAGGCTTCAGGGCAGTTACAGCACACATGGTAACTCTTAACAAGGCATCACTTCAATGAAAGTTTTCGAGTTAGGGGCAACTTCAATTAGATGCTTTAATAACGTACTACATGCAAGACATGCATAGAATTCCAATGTTTAACTCTCCGTTGTTTAATAGTACATTCATTACTGCAGGTTCGCAGGAGACGTGGCATTAAAAAGCACTCTATTATTGTACCTTAAGTTCAGATGTAGTTGGAGAAGCCGGCGCATTTATTGGCGCTGTCTACACCTCACACGCGCTACTGCCAGAATGGCAACGCCAAGAAATGCAATATCTTCAAGCTAGAGCAATTGCCTGACCGATCGAACGATTGACGGGCGATTATCACAGCCACTGCTTAGTAATGCTCCCAGTAAACGTACCTGACCCTCTTGATCTGCCAGAGCCAAGTTTCAGGAAAAAGTGTCCTGACCGAGTTGGTGCCTTGGACGACGCCGCCGCCGCCTCCCGTGAAGTCTTGCGCGGCGGTTTCAGCTAGAGGCGGTGATGCTGCAGCGAAGCCGGCGGCGCCGGCGGAGCTCGGACGGAATGCTACTTTGTTCACAGCTGCCGGAAGACAAAAGTTGCAGTGTTGCTGAACATAGGTGTGGGGAACGAATACCTTTAGTTGTGAATACACTGAAGGTGAAGAGATGTAAAGTTACCAGGATTTTATGTCATTCTAAACGGGGGTCGTACGACGCCGCACAGTTGCTACCGTAAAACTACACCTTGTTCTATTAAGCATAAGCGTGGTACATACATTTATCACGTTACACATATGTACCACGCTTTGTTGAAATGTAACAGCTCTTACTCCAAGAACTGATTTATTATGAGAAGATTTGAAAATTGAGCTCTAAAGCGACCATAGTAAAGTTCTCAGGTATTGATATTTAGGAACTTCCTCAAACGCATTTACCTATCACATTTTAGCGAGACCCTATTTATTAAAAACTTGAGAATCTGCTTCTCAAGCAAAGGAACATGGAACTTACGACAATGCGAGTTTATCCTAAAATTGAACTTACTATCGAAGGAAGAAATCGAAAAAGCTCACGTTTTCAGCACCATTGATAAATTTCAAGATACCCGTGCTACATGGAAGCATATAAGGATTGCGCCATAAGGATTGAACATGGTAGTTCTGCTTAAGCATTAATCCTTCGGGAATGACTCCTTAAACGGACCTCCAAACAGATGAGACAATAATGAAAGCAGAATTTTGATTTATTACTGGTGTTACCGTACATAAACATGGTCAAGTGGGAGAAAACTGGTTATTCTGCGCTATTCTCGGACGGCATTACCGCTTTGTACTGTCCAAATTCGCAGTACTTGGATGTAGTTTGTGAGATTTGAAAAGGGCTGACAAAAGTAAACTTCGCGTAATGGTCCAGTGGATAGCCGGCCACTGCAACATTCCAGGAAATGTAGCCGCTGGTGAGCCGACACGAGAAGCGCGCAAGGAGATTAAACACGAGGACTGCTACTGTCACAATCGGAGTTACGCAATATCTGAAGGTAGACCAACCTGTTGCAAACAAAAAGCCAAAAGAACATGACTTGATCAAATTCGATATCTTCGTTAGTTTTAACAGCGACTCTTGCCTTGATTTCCATATACCGTGCACATTAAATGTACCAGTAATAAAATGTTCAAAACACTTGCCTCCGAAGGCGGGGTAGAATCGATTACTTGTGGCAAGTACTTGATTGTTCGGGTAGCCAGGGAAAGCTCGATTAGGGCAAGGTCTTGTTTGGACGGGTAGGTTGGTGAAGATGACAAGACCAGAGTTCTGAAAAAAATGCCATTGTGTCGGCGTGTGTAACGTAATGTGAATGTTCAGCGGATTATGCCAATTCCTTGGAGAAAATTACGTGATCAGCACGGTTCCTGCATTAGGGCAAGGAAGTGTCATAACACGCAAGCAACGGCATTGAGTGCCAAGCACGAACGTACCTCGAATGAGCTCAGCGAGTCGTAGCTGAAAGACACCGATGGAGACACAGCCTGCCTCCTTCGCCTTTTGTTCACTTTGACTTGAGTGTCGGATGACGTCTCGTATGGTTCGTTGAAGAGGTAGCCGTCTGAGAACAAAGCAGTATAGACGGAGGACTGAAGTATGAAAATCGGCCTAGATGATCTAGACCACGCAATAGGTGGGTACCCTAATAATGCACAACAAGAAAAGATAACAAAAGGCACTTGTACTTGTGCTAGCTCGTTTCTTGAGCATCCTCGGACGTAGCGTACTTATGAGGGGGGGGGGGGGTGTATGCGATGCGATTCATGGATTGTGCCTATGCTTGATTTTAACTTGTTCTTTATTGGAAAGCATGTTTTTCTGTCTGTTGTATGGGTGATTTCAATGAATGTACGCACTGTCCGCTTCGCTTTGCTGAGCGCTTGTAGCCTCTGCCCTCACAGGGGCATGATCCGTACCCGATATTTTTTGTACCTCTCGACTAGATGGATGGATGCAAAACTTTAATGAAGGTCATGAGGTGCACGACTCAGCACGCTGCGGGCCGCTCCCACGTTGGGACAGTCAGGCCATGCCCGACCGCCGCATCGTGGGCCCTCTCGACTAGACAGTACTTTTTTTTTGGGGGGGGGGGGGGGTGTATGATACAGTGAAACCAGTTGCGCCTTAATATTGATTAACGCGAAATCACCGCTCACGAGACTGAATGCACGGCGTTATCGGCAAGATAGTCCAAAAAAAAAAAAGGCTACGATACCTCGACTTTAGGCGGGAGTCGAACTAACTAGATGTCGTAAGAGCTAGTTAGGACTGAAAGTATACGCATCGCAGAGTGGTCGCACTGCTTTTGAATTCAAGCACGTAAGGACCAATAAGTGTCCCTTTTATTTCTTTTTGTATGCCTCACGAGAGAATGCACGAAACATGACACTGTATTACAATCAAGTGAACGGTATAGTTGCCAGCACCTGGACATGTGAAAATGCGCACATTTATCGAGACCGACATAATGCTTGACTGAAACAGTTCAGTACTGCAATGGATAACTGCCATGCGCTCAGTCTAGCGTGATCAGCACCACTTGATAACAGGCAAAGAGAAAGCGGATTGGAGCTATTTAAATTTTTTTTGGAGTGTACAGCAGGTGAAAATACGCTTAGCAAAGGTGGGTGGCTCCCTGGGAATATGGTAGCTCTTCTAATGTAGGGTTCCAGAGAGTGAAAAAAGAAACATCGATGTGGATGAAATGCACCCTCGCTTGCACGGGCCACGGCGACTAGCCCTGGCGAGAGCACGCGTTAAAGAGCTCCAAATTCTCCTACGCGTGATGTTGTAGGCTTCACAACCATGACGAGTGATGTGCGGAGCTAAAAGCCGAACTCATCACGGATGATAGGATGCACTTACCTACGTAGCAGTAGCTCTGGTTGACGAGAGACGTGCGGGTATATCTGTAGTTCAGGTAGCTGATTTGGTTCAGAAGCTGGAAGAACAATACTGTGTGACTTGAGGAGAAGTACAAAAGTAGCGAAAAGGCCATTGCATTACTAATGAGCCGATTTTCTGGAGTGAGCGCTTTAAGAAGACATCCAAGTAAAAACATTTCGCGCAGGAACCTTTCTGGGAGTTCTCGAGTAAGTAACATGATGCTTACGCATAATTAACGTCCACACAGTCTGGTGTCTTTACAAATCTCGGGTAACTTAATCCGACCAGTGTAAATCCTTAACAATTGTCGTCCGTTATTAACCTTATCGTATCGGATCCGACCCTTATCTGTACTAAGGTTTTCAGAATTGCTCAGATAAGCCCTTATCGCTGTTTAGCAACCTATTGATCCGCATGGAACCATTAACCTTGATGAGACCAATATAGCTCCTCATCACTCGTTATGAACTTATTGACTGCTTACAGGTCTGTTACGCGACTTGTAGAGCAACGGACGGTGGCATATCGGTCGGTGAAGGAACGCCGCAACGGAAGGCATATTCCGGGACCACCGGGAGGGATCGAGGATGCGGCGTGTGTGGGATTAAGTGTTCGCGAAAGCAAAATTTTGCCGATGCCTTCAATGCTCCTGGCGAACTACATGTAGTTCCAGGCATCGCTTTTATTTCACGATCCCCAAAGCCTTCATAGCAACTACTCATTTGAGTTTTTTTTACAACTGGTAGAAGACATTTATATGGCTTTTTGTTTATATTGATATGTTGTACCGGTCTGCAATCAGTACAACACTTGAAGCGTGGGTGCTCAACATAATGATGAGATGAAACGGAAACTCCGATCAAAGATGAGGTTTAAGAGACTAGTGTTTAGCAGAGTAGGTAACACTCCGTTTCTTGAGCTTGGGATCGTAGGGTCGGAATACACCACCGCCAACGTTTTACCTTCCCAATTTTATACAATGCTTTATAAAGATTGTGACGTTACGGACGGACGCATTTTCTTGTTGGATAGGCATATAAATGCTTATTTAAGAATGGCAGCTAGAATGCAACTGTACGTACCGCGTCTTCTTGCACTCGGATCATCTGGTGTACTCATGCGGTATTTGGGCTGGTTCAACAAATAGCGAAAAATGATGCGTAAAATAAAATGTTACTGATGTCAGACTGCAATAACATGCGGCGCGTAGTCGGGGGGGGGGGGGGTGCATGCTCGAATAGCAGCAAATTATTGGCGATGTTGCTGCACGGCAGAGAAGCTGCAAGACTCACGCTAACTTCACTTTCCCTTTATACAGTACTTGAAACAAGGCAATAATAAACGAAGGCCCAGTGCACATGTGGAAGCGGATCTCTGCTTAAATAAACGCGGAGCAATATCGGCCGAAATGGGAAGCCACGTCGGGGCGATTGTAAGCAAAGTCTGAACCCCTAGACAAAAGGAGCTCACAAAGGCGCTATTCGATCCGTTTATGCATTGCGCGATGCGGCAATGCCTTTTCATGCCACGGCACTGCAGCCTTTTGCTCAATTTGGAATTTTTGCGACACGATGAGACTTGTAGCGCCACCCAATGTTTAGCGGAAATATGGAGTTTTATGTGACAAAACGTCAATTTTATTGAGGAGGGTTGTAGTGGTGGACTCTAGATGGATTTTGACCTCCAAGGGATCATTAACGTGCCCCGAATGCACGCGCCTGGCCGTTCGTGCATTTTGCCCCCATCGAAAAGGGGCCGCCGTGGCTGGTATTTGATCCCGTGACCTAATGCTTAGCAGCGCAACACTATAACCGCTAAGTCACCTTGGCGGATACAAGGTACTTGGAAAGATGAAATGAGTTATTTAAGCGTAACGAAATGACGGCCATAAATTGAATTGAGTATGTTGCACACGTCACAAGTATAGCTGCACATGCAATAACACTAGACGAGAGAGCAAACTGCAAATGTGCTTTAGATAGTGTCTGGTTACGCCAAGGCGATAAGCTCCACCGAAGATTTTGCACTTACAGCGTCCCGGGAACTGCGCTGGTTGTATCCGTCGAGAAGAGTGACGCTGCTGTCGACGGCTCCGACTCCACAGAGAGAGTCACCGGCCGCGGCTAGCGAGAGGGACACGTTGGAACCGGGAAGAGCCTTCTTTGGATCGAATGCCAGTGACACCTGTCAGGGAAAGAATAATCACTATAAGCATTGAGATGAGAAGGATGCCAAGCGCTAATAAGTAACTTCTGCACATATGAAAAAGAAGTCGAAGTACTGAACTAATCGTATTAGAGTTTGCACCTATGGTGTAAGCGAGCACTTACGTTGTTCTCGAGACACTTCTGGACGCTGAACTCCGCCGAGTCAGAAACTACTTCGACAGGGTTGCCATTGGCGTCTCTGTGCACGTAGTACACAAGCAGCTGAACCTTAGGGCTCGCGTTCGGAGGCAGAATGGACTGGAATCTGAAGCTGCCCACCGAGCGTGTGGTTTCCGGTTCAGTGATTCCTGGATCAGAACTACCAGGAGGAGCGTCACTGTTCTTGATCAAGTTGTCGTCCGACTGATCCGTAGTGATATCGGCTTCAGTAAAGCGCTGCGTGAAGTTTCGAGTTTCCAGAATGCGTCCGGCAGAATTGAGCTGCGTTCAATGAAAGAATGAAAAAAAATCGGAGGTTAAAGGAACAGATTTAGAGCTTAGCACCTGATTAAGCGCGCCTACTAGCAACACATGAATAAAAAATGCAGCAGAGCTAAAGTGCTCCGGAATCTATACAGGGCAACCCAGCTAACTTTAGAAATATGCCTTTGTTCTGTACGGCTACGTGACATTCGCAAGGCTCGCCGTCGCTTGGAGATAGTCTATTCAGGCTACCTAATAACACAGCTAACTATATTTGAGGCAACTTTAGAGAGTCATGAACTTGCGATACAGCTCTGTTGCTCAATACGTGCTACATAAAAGTTTTTCCGTGGGTGAAAGAAGCCCGTGAATACACGCACTGTTGCTCCAGAATTCTCATCGGCACAGTTCATGTGTAACATTTCAGACCTTGGTTAAGTAATTATGACTAATTATGTAATTAGGTAGAATGAAAAATCGTACCAGCCTCAGCCAGAGTTTACAAACAAGCAGAAGTTACATGGGACAACCTGCATACAACGAAGCTTTCCGTAATGGCATGAACACGTGTTTCAGGAGTTCAAAATGAAACCCAACGCTTTATTCATGCTGGCGAAGAATGCAATGCACCTTTGAGCGCAACCAGCGTTACAAGGGTTGAAAGCGGCAAGCTGGCTTTCTGCGTCATTTCTTTGGGGTACCGGACCTCCACTTGAAACGCGCTTGCGACCGTCCAGGTGGTTGCCAGGGGCAACGCGAGGCCTTCTCCAGTGCCCTCTCCCCTCTCATCAGTGGTCTCCGCAAGCCGGATTCGTTCCTTTATTTTCGTTTCATTAGCGTAGGATTCTCATGAGGTGGCGTTGTGGTCAGTAATAACTTTCAAGTGAAGACAGTCATGTTCACCGTACGGTAAGACAACGTCCACGCACCTGCATGGCCGAAGTAATGGCAGCGTGGCACTTTAAACACAGAAGTATCTCAAGTTGCCTTCCACCATTTCGTAATTTTAGTGTGTAAATCAATATTCAGACGACCAGAAAAGATTGTAGTTGCCCTCGGAAAGGTTTCTTCCTGTCCAGACACCAAGAGCCGTTGTGAAGGCTCGTCCTGGAAATTAGTCAAGCCTGAGGGCAGAACTTTTACCACTGCTACCTTAAGCGAAATCGTAGTGCCACCTACGAGATGCAACATTCCACGCCTGCGGCTGCTAATTCATGCATTAATACAGCAGCAGGCGAGCTACCAGACAGGGTTATCTTCGTCTGAAACGTTTAACCGGCCTGGCTAATTACGATCCTCATGTGCTTACAATAACCGAAACGTGGCGGCGGCCCGAAACACAAGACCAAGAGCTGGTACCACCTAATTCTAAAAGCGTACGAAGAGACCGCGATGCTCGCGGGGTCGGAGTTGCTATTGTATTCAAGGCCGATATTGACTGCAAATGACTCATTTTAACAGATGAAAGCATCTGGTGTGAAATTAAGCTAGCTAAAACAAGGATAATTCTTGGAACTGTTTATAGACCGCCTAAATACCCATTTCCTGTCTTGAAGATATGCAGCTTTACTTAGGAAGCTTTAAAAAGCGCAGCTGTCGCATAATAATTGCTGGGGATTTCAACTTGTTAGGGATGGATTGGTCCACGCCTAGCGTTCAGCCTCGCGAAGATGCCCATTGTGAACTACTTCTAGAAATAAGTTTTAGTAAGGATTTACAACCGGTAGTTCATGAGTGCACACGCGTATAGTTGGAACACCAAGTCTAATACAGATCTTGATTTCCCTAGACTGGCGATTTGAAGACTGCGACGTATCGGTTGAAACCGACCTCTCGGATCATAAGCTATTTGGAGATAAAGTCTACCGCTGTATACCCGAAGATTGGTAGTACTACGGATGTTCTGTGCTTCGATAGAGCCGATGACACAAGCATTGTTGATCACCTTTCGCTGTGTTTTGATGAATTAACTTCGACGGATGACGTCAACGCGATGTGGATTGCATATAAAGATAGTGTTTTTCACTGCGTAAACAGATTTGTGCCAAGTCGGAAGAAAACAAAAAGACAGAACCCGCGGATAGCACGCGAAATTATACATTTAAAGCGGAAAATTAACCTTGAAAGGCAGAAATAAAAAAAAAGATAATAAAATTTCAGCGCTAAGCTCTATAGTGCGCGCAAATATGGCTGCTGCTAAAACAAATTACTATGACGTGACATTAACCAATTTTATGAAGCCCGATCCACACCGTTTTTGGCGCCATTTGTCGCATAATAACGAAGGTCCAAGTGCCATTGTCGCTAATGGCGAACTTTTGTCGGACAACTCGCGTATGGCAGTATGTTTTAATTATTTTTTTCAATTTGTCTTTACCGACATTTTAGCAGATGGTGTTTCCCCCCTCTCACTAGAATCCCCGTACATATCACCAATGCCCAATATGCAAGTTTGGCATGAAGGCATTGGAGCTATTTTGCTTAATATTAATGATAAGAAATCTAGGTTCAGACGGCATACCAAATGCCTTTGTGCGCAGATATGCGGAATGGGTAGCTCACTATGTAGAGATCATTTTTAATTATTCACTAAAACAAAAAGGGGTCCCAGGTGACTGGCTAGTCGCAAAGGTGGTACCGGTTCACAAGTCTGGTGAAAGGCAACATAGAGGAAACTATCGGCCAATTTTACTCACGTGGGTATGCTGCAAACTACGAGAACACAGTTTCAAAGTCTATCTACACCTACCTTGAAGACAAGAAAGGTTTTCCCAACCAGCACGGATTTCGGGAGAATCTTTCGACTGTCAGTTCATAGAAACGATCAACGATTTTTCAGCTTCCTTGAACAATAGAAAGCAGGTCGACGCTATATTTTTAGATTACTCGAAGGCGTTCGATCTGGTCGTATATGACAAATTAACAAACTGATGGAAATGAATATAAATTATGACGTTATGTTGATGCGCTCATATCTTACAGATATGACAATACGTTGAATGGTAAGAAATCTAACCAATTAAAAATAACGTCAGGCGTTCCACAGGGATCCGTTTTAGAACCAATTTTTTCTAGTTTACATAAATGATATTTCTCATCACATAAGTAACGACATAACGATCAGTTTATGTGCAGACGATTGTTTATTATATCGTGAAATCAATAACCAAAACGATCAGGCGTCACTTAGTTAAACCCTTAAAGCTGGACAAGTTTGGGCCGCAAAAAGTAAAATGAAAATTAACGCATTTAAATCAGACATGCTCAGAATTACAAACAAAACAAAGCATGTTATTGAGCGTAATTATGGGACGAACTCAACAATTCTCACCGCAGCTGAAACAATAAAATACCTAGGTTTAACAATCTCGAAAGATTTAAGTTGGAAATCACATGGACAGAATTTGTGGAGCTGCAGAAAAAAAAAATTAGTTTCTGCAACGAAAATTGAAGCTAGCAACCGCACCCGTCAAACGGCTTGCATTAGACCGACGTTAGAGTATGCCAGTGTCATGTTGGACCAGTTTCAATCAGGATAATTAAACCGCATTGAGAAGCTAGAGAAAATCTGCAAGGTTCATTCTTTCCCGGTATTATCGTACTGACTGTTTCAGACATGCTTCGGTTGCTTGATTTGCTTCCACTGGCTCAACGGCGGAAGTTGGCTAGCCTTAAAATTTGTGTTATCAAAAGGCCACTTCAATATTGAAACCACACCCTATCTTGCTCCCAGGCAGGCTAGAAACACGAGGTCAAGCAATCATTGCATGTTCTCAATTCCAAAAGCATATCTGGACATGTACGCTTATGCATTTTTTCCGCGAAGAATTAAGGAAGGGAACAGTTTGCCGACGTCTGTTTTGCAGTTGAGTGGCATTAAAATCTTTCAGGAATGCGTCAAAAACCATTTATGAAATTGAACTTTAGTAGTGTCGCGCAAACATTGGCACACTATTCTAGAAATACTAGAATACTAGAAAGACTATTTGTATTTGGTTATTTGTTTTGCATTGCATTTCCAACATTCATTGCTTCATGTCCTATTTACGTTTGTAAGGCGTTTACATTTTTTTACGCTGTGTGCAAATTTGCTGTACCCACCCTGTTACGGCCAAGACGGCCAACAGGATTTGAAAAAAAAATAACGTGCACCACACCGTCTTTATTCGCCGTGTCACCTCGGAAATGAGTTCGCATATGCCACGTGGTACGCAAAATAGCACCTAAATCACCAATCGGGATTGTTGCGCGACATCGAATGGTACGAGAGTCGTGCTTATGACTTATAAGCAGCAGGGGCATAAGTTTTTATCCCCAATGACACAAAGTTATTCGCCAAATGGCAAGGTGAACTGACGACACGGAAACTCTAGGAGTGGCTAACGCAGCTGACCCATTTTCGACGTCTTGACAGCCACGACAATAAACCCAATCCGCACATTTGGATTATACTAGTATGCAACTTGCTATTCGCAGCTGCAGGTACGTTTGGAAGAAGAGCACAAGGGAAAAAAAAATAGTGCTTACCGTTAGGTAGAGCTGGTAGTCAACGTTCGCGTCAGCAGTCATAACGATGTCCCGCACAAAGCTGGCCTGACACGTGTACACGCTGCCATCGCCGCGGTCAATCCTGATGGAGCTTGCAGTAGGCGAGTAGAAAGGAACCAGGTTTTGCTGCGCCGTTGGCTTCTCGAGAGTTGGTCCGTTCTTTACTACGATGCGTGGGAAATTCACTGCAATGGCCTAAACACAAAACAAAAATCACTATAGGACATTTTGCAGCGGTTACGTAAGTACTGATGGCGCACTTTGAAACAAGTACGCATATATAGGAAAGGTTAAGCTAGAATTAAAGAATACGCTGCTGCTTAAATGTGGAAATGCTAAGGTAGTCTTACTGTTGTGGAAAGAATGCAGAAGTTAGCTATGCGCACGAGTTTCTTACAAAGGACGCAGAACACAGTGTACAACACGATTATTCAGTCCTCTGACATATCCGGTGTTTGCTTAAAATTTTCACAATGCCATTGTGGCGTTACCGAAACGAATGGCACAACTTTGCATTGTTGCAGAGGTAAGTCTTGAAAGCAGATTGATTGTGGTTTCTGGCAGTCGATGCGGGAAGGCGATTCCATTCACTCGCCCGAATGGTAGTGAATCTTTGAATGAAATAAGATTGCTCGGGAATTTTCGAGCAATAAATGTCGTTGGTAGTTCGATTCTCCAGTAGCATACACGTCAGCTGAATCATGCGCGTCTTGCAGACACCGACTTTTCTTTAGCCTGTTTAAACTGACAGAAAAGTTGGACGCTCTGCAGTAATGTGTTAGTGAGCGCCTTGAATATGGGACGCACACTGGTAACCAAATTTCACAAAGAACCAAGCTTTCACGGACCGTTTAGCTTGCCTTCTAACCGTTTACAGGGACCCTTAAACCTGTAAGCATGGAAGTGATGCACTATTGACGGACGTCACGAATCACGTGCCTCACGCATTTTTCGAATGTTTCAATTATGAGTGGAGGTCTTGTAGAAATACCCGGTTTTCACTCGTTTTTCGTCTCAGCTAGCACGCTGGAAGCTCCACAGCTAAGTAGGCGAAGCCTCGGCCGAAAGTTCAGTGTTGCGCCAGCGAAAGGGCTCGTGGCGGTACCCCGTGGCGGCCGCGGTTGGCTGCATTACGCAGCTGTCATCGCCGAGGCAATGAAAAGCTGACGCAGCTACGCACAGTGCAAAGATGAATTTTGTGACTTTTTGAAATGGCCGACATTACGTTATAGAACAATTTGGAATTTTGCATTACCAAGAATGCTCTCGCGAACACAAATCACCCAATAGCTTGGGTGAACCAGGTGCTCTCAGTTACGCCTCACGACAGCATAATGAAAGCGAGAGCAATGACAGTCTTAGACACGAGTATATAATTTCTCTGCTGCATGCAGTGCAGCATTGTTCGGTTCGCGTGTTCACAGCAGCCTCTAACAAACAGGAACATTTTTCTTGCTGTGGTCAAACATGTTTAGGGGCCTCTTAATGTTACAGTAGAGACGGAGAGAGCATTCTATAGACAGACCTGAAGGATGACACCAGTGACTCTTTGGCTGAGAGGTGGCATGCTGAAATGAACGAGCCCCTCATCGTCTGATTTGTAGTTTCGGCAAGCGAGCACGTTGTCGGTCTCCCATGAGCGCCACTTGAATGTGTTTCGCTCCACAAACATGCACACTTGAATGAGTTCCTTCGGGCGTGGAGTTCCGTCAAGCTCCTGTACATAAAGCTGCACAAACAAAGAAAACGAAAAACATGAAAGGCCGATTAAAAGCTACTATTGCAAGTTAATGTGCTGTCAACGTACGTATTGGAAGGAGACTTACGACACTGCTAATAACGTCGTTCCCGATTGTTCCGTGTTAAATATGAACGAGAAGAGCCAGGTAATTTACTAGAACGGTGCTTAATGATATCACGGGCTTTTGCAAAAAGAATCGAGTCTAAGAAACGTACGTGGAAAATGTGTATGAACGACTCAAGACAAAGGTCGATGATGGCGTTGAGCGAATTGTGTTTCAGGGTACAGTTTGGCAGGGATAAATACAAAGGCGAGAACGAGTGCAAGCTGGACCTTGCTTTTTGCGACTGTATCGGATTATGCATAATGAACACCAAAAAGAAAGCGGGCTAGCACTGCTCTAGCAGAACGAGCGCGACGCCGATGCACTTGAGCAGGAGAAAAAAAAAATGGGAAAGAGAAGGTGCAACACTACATCTCACGAAGAGTACGACAACCACAGACGACCGCAGAGTCCCTTATTTGTATTTTGTGAGCTTCGCATCGAATGCAAGGATTACACCCAGGAACAAGAAATTCACTTTAAAAGCTGGCGCCCTTCGGGGCGTATCTTGTCCCCCCAACAATAATCGTCTTGTCCGCAACTCCTTTCTTGAACGCCACGAGCCGGATATTTCGAAGTCACGAACGGCTTGTGAGTTATCAGCGTGACATAGCATTCTCGACAGGAAACTAGGGAGCGCAGCGTTTTGAAGAAAGGAAACGCAAGCAAGGCAAATGGCTATTGCTGTAGGACAAGTGTACGCTTCAAAGGGCGTAACTGTTTGAAGAGCGTTAAGCACAGTTCAAGGAAAATGAAGCCGTGTCAAGTTGCACACTGCAAGAATCCTGGAAAGTTGGGCATCATGAGCACAACGCAATGCCACAAATGTTCGCTACAGAAATGTGGACATTGATTAGAGAAAGGAAGCAGTTATTTTCCAAGGGTAAAAATTCGAGCATAAGAAATTAAAGGTAGAGGCGGTGGCCTGAAAGGTGTGAAGGAAAGGGAAATTCTTGGGAAGCACATGGCGAACTGTTCCAGTTGGAGCCACCGCTACGCAGTGCGCGAGGAAGCAAGCGTCGACGGAATTGGCTTGCCGCCGCAGAGAAGAACACCATATCGGAGGTACTGATATCAGGAAATTACTGCAGCTATATGTGCATTTTTGTCGATTCTCTGGAACTACGACATTCTCCTGTGGGTGCATGTAAAGTGATTTGCTTCTCGAGATCGTAGATTTATGCGCGGAAAGAAAAGCCGTAGAGTGTGCTGGCATAGCGTTACCGGTGTACTATTACCGCTTGCCGATGTCTGCGTAGTTGAAAGTAAATCTTGATGGTAGAACAGTAGACCGTGCTAGAATACCGTACTTCACAAATAAAGCTAGGTATAAGTAAATATTACGAAAGCGTGAATGAAGGGTAATAACGCGAGTTCTTAGCGGAATGGCTAAATGAAACCATGTCGCTGGAACCTAGATGTTTGCGAGATGACCACGTGAGGCACGCCACCTCGCACAAAGGTTCAGGAACGCGTGGAAAAAACGTAGCCTACCTTTCCTTTGTTGAGGAGATTCAGTTTGAACGTGTTGTCATTGCTAGTGTATTGACCGTTGGTGTCGTACTTCTGACCAAAATTAAGACGAAGCCGTGTGGTGCCTCGGCTGTGCAGCTCAGTGGCAGATTGAGAGACACCTGCAAGCAAATATATTGCAGCATGTGTGAAAAGCCCACGAGAAACAGTAATATGTGAAAATTCATTGTTAGAAGGGGATACAAGTGTTAAATTATTGACAGAATGCGAACAACTAGGAAGATTGTAACTTGTATTCGCAGAAAGCACCAATCAAATCAATGAGTAAATGCAGCTTATTGGTGTATAGCATACCTGTTCCATCTTCGATTACTTTTGCGGTAACGTTTATTGATGGGTACGTAGGGTACGTGTAGTTCACAGTGTTCAGCAGCGACACGTTGAAGGCATAGTCATAACAGCCGTTGATCTGAAAGCGATAAAGAACATCAAATGTAAACCTAGGGACTTTCCAGAAAGACGAGTACCAGCGGCAATATCAGAGCACAGAGTTATCAAGTGGAACAATGATACGAGCGGAAACCCGGTGAATAAAGCTACCGACGGAGATTGTCAGCCGTGTATATGTTCCTTGGCAGAAGCGCACGGAAAGAACGTGGATACAAAAAAAAAGGTGCATATTTGCTTGCCTAACGAGTGAAATGAAAAAAAAGGACTCGTTCTTGTGCCATCACTGCAATTTGGAACACGGGATTAACAGCTGTAGAGATGCTGCTTCCACATTGTCATGTTGGCCTTATGAAAAATTGCGTTATAGAAGTCCTATTCGCCTAGTGAAAAGTGCCGAAAGATACAATGTGCGAGGCGGGAATGGGGGGAAGAACGTCAGAAAATTTATGCGAAGCCAATCTAGAGACAACTTTCTGGTCCTAGCCGATGTACGGAGGCATGCAACAGTAAAGCGTTAACAAAAAAAGTTACCTCGGCTACACGAAGAATTACTGGCTTTTGGCGTATTGGGTAGTAGTAGTTGAACGGGGACGTGTAGATTTGCACAGTTCCTTTCACATTTTCGCCGTAGGTGTACCTGAGAGGGAACAGAAGAGAAAGCATCATAAAACACGAACAGTTGTACGCTTGAAGGCAACAGCGAAACAATACACAATGAGCATACTGACAAGCACAACGCTGGTGCGGCAAGGTATGCGCTGTGCCAATCACCAGGTTGTGGTTGTAAAGGCAACGATAGGTTGAGAACTCAGGAAGTTTCGGACGGGGGAATCTCATTGAATATAGTACGCGTCGAGTTAAAAATATGTGCCGAATGAGCAGCCATTCGTTAAAATGGAATACAGGACAAATGGGCTGCAAATAAATAGTTCAGTGAAGAAATTGATAGGCGATCTTTCATTGCGACTTCAAACATGACTAGATTACTGCGATTTCGTAAGTAGTAGTAGCTTCCATGAGCAGGAAAATTCAGATGCTGGCGACGTTAGGTCAGTGTATGGATGACAGACTTACTTTGCGCAGACACTATAAAGGACCGTGGGATTCGTAACAACATCGTTAGCGTCAGGTGTGATGGTGACCGAGAATTTCGGCAGCACTGCAAGAGAAAAAAAAGAAATAGATGAAAGAGCTGCAAGAAAGCTGTTCAGAAGTTCCAATTGTTATGTTTATATCCAGGCCATAGAGCCACGCTTTTTGCAAATAGACGCTTTCGTGATTGAATCGAGTTCCATTTTGACGTTCCGTTAATGCAGTACGCCTTAACGAATGCCTACTTAAAGGAACCAGGTTTAAGAGTTGTTTAACGGTAGAAAGCACGCAAATGTTACGACTAATTGAACTCTTAGGCCACGGAGGTAACGCCAAATAGGCGCTTCAGGAACGCAATTCATATTATAGAATGGATGAATTAAGTTGCGTAATGTGCATTTACCATAGTCCCGGACCTCAAACGCTGTCGATCCAGAGTTTGTGTCCACCGATACCGCAATCGTCCACGAGCCTTCGTCAGTAATCGCAAGTAGCTTGTAGGAACCTTGCAGAAGACCTGCAAGACGCCACAGTTGCAGTTTGAGAAAAGGCTGCTATGTGGCCACACATCCATGGCTGCTTGCGAATGAACCGCACATATATGGCTACTTGCAGATAGACTTACCATCGGTGAAGTTGACAAACTGCTGTTGATACAGAAGCTGGCCGTACGGGTTCTTGATAGTAATGTTCGCCTGCGAGATGGTAAGTTGTATTGAAAATACTGTGTGAATTTCATTGAACAGGTTTTTAAGTGCGAATAGTACGTAGTAATCCGCGAATACGAAGGCAGCTGTGAAGCACAGCGATAGGGCAAGCAGGAACGGACAACTTACTAGTCGGTCAGTGACAGGCAGGAGGTTGTTGTCAAGTAGTAGTACTCGGTAGTTGACTGCAAGGCAAGAGTTAACATAAGTTCAATGTGGCATTTCCGCATGGTCTCGGAAAAAAAAAATCAAGAGGTGATAGTCTGAATGAGGCAAATGGGCGCGAAATACATCAATGCGCAGGCCAATATTTAAGTTAATTATAGGTTCACTTTTGGAAGCCTATGCCGACATTTGCGGCAGTAAATGACTACATCGTGTTGAGGCAACATGCCGGAGTCACTTTCGAAGTGTGTCAGCAGCCATGCACTCTGAATATATCGTGCCGCTATGAGCAACAGTGGGCTGACATAGGGATTCAACGAGATAAGGAACAACGCCGGGAGAATACCGTATTGGTCTTAGACGTGAGGAAATTACACATGGCATTTTTTACGTGCATGGTGGCCTTTGGCTATCCAGCCAGATGCTGTACTATACAGCAACTGTGCGTTGATATGCAGCTGCGTGAAAAGATTTGGCAGGAAGTTGTATATAAAACTAAGTTACCTGGAAAGAAGACGTAAATGGTAACAAATGCAAGTTAACAGCGAGATTAATCGGTCACTCAACAGTAATGACAACCTAAATAGCGCGAAGAAGGAAGCATACATTACTGCTGGAGACAAACTTTACTGATGTCACACGTACCTGTGCTTCCTTGTCGATACAAGGGCTTGTCGGTCTGAACAATTACGTTAATGTTGTTGACATATTCAAGTTGAACCGAGGACCTGTTGTGGAACTGGTCGCCTCCAAACTTGCCAGTAACATCCAGGTACAGGTTGTAGAATTCGTTTGGACTCAAGTCGGGTACGTGGAACAGGAGCTCGGAGGCAGACCCTGCAAGCCACAGCAGTGCGGTTGAGTAACGGTTCGAACGCCGAACGAATTAGTGCGTATGTGGTTGCTCGAGGTGTCTGGACGAACGAATTGAAAATTATGGGCCATTGAGGTCACGCTATTTTGCCCATATATGGAAGAAATGGCTAGGCAAATAAGAAAGCATTTGTCTAAAATGAAGCAACACTAATAGAGTATGGGCACACATAAACGTGTCGAAAGCTATGCATGGTAATGAGGACCCTCGACTGAAGTGGGAACACAGGGCGAGTACAAGACTGATCATGTCAAGGATGCGTTTCATGACGTGGCGAGTACCCTTCCTTTGAGTAGGTAAAACCACCCCAGATGACAATGGGGCAAGTTAGCAGCAAATAGCGGTAACTTTGGTTTTACGTTTCTAATGTAGCTGTCCTGTCCTTTGTCAATATAGGTCTACGGCTACCAGTGAATCAACATTTGACTTGAACATTGAAGCGGAAATACTAGTCTGAAATGTTTTCGAAAATTACAGATTGCCGTTTTTACTTGTGTTAGGTTCAGCTTCAATTTCAGGACAAAGAAGCCAAAGCGGAATGTAAACTCAAAATGGATAAAATCTCGTCGGAAGCGCACAAGGCGACTGTTAGAAGCCAGAGAACTCGCGGCTAATGCAGCGCGTGCAATTGCGGTCTACACAAGGAGTGCAGACAAGCTGCTTGCTGCTCGAATAAGCCCTGGTTGCCGAAGAGGCGACGAAGCGATACAAAAGAAGCATGGAAATTGGGGGTTTTCAGGTCACTACGGGTTAGTTTTCTACTGTGAAATTAGTTTCTTAAACCCGATGCTCCTGAAATTTGAAAATCTTGTTTTTGTTGATGGCGATGTTCGGATCTCGATGAAATTTTGCCCATATTTGCTTTTAAGATACGAGGAGCAGCGTTATGTACTTTAAACTTCAAAATCACGTTATTCAAGACGAATTTCAATTAACACTTCCCAGGTTCTAATTTTCCACATTTAACATGCACTTCCTAGTTTTCAGCATCCTACAGATGATGTAGAGGAACGCGAGCAATCAGTGGTCCGTAATTGTAGTAGCTTAGGCAGAAAAACAGTGGGCAATAATGTCTAAACTGGACAAATTGCCATGGTAAAGAATAAGAACTGCGACTCGCTGTAAAACTGATTATGTACTTGAAATCGGAATAAAAACTATGGAAAGAGATCA
The DNA here is from genome assembly GCF_050947875.1 of Dermacentor variabilis. Lineage (NCBI taxonomy): Eukaryota > Metazoa > Arthropoda > Arachnida > Ixodida > Ixodidae > Dermacentor > Dermacentor variabilis. The sequence continues at coordinate 71,007,681 of NC_134569.1, read as the reverse complement.
TTGCTCTAGCTGATATATTTAAAAGTGCCATTCGACTATAGCCTCTCCTTAATCTGTCTTAGGCATTGCAACGTGTCGTACACTCGCTGCTTGTAAGTGATCGAGACTAGTACTTTCTACACTTTAAAAAGGGGGCGAAATATGCTGATCTAGATATTCTGCCTAGAAGATAATACGCGAAGGCAGGGAAGTCAACGAAAGAAAAATTCAGCGCCCTTCAGCTGTGAGGGATGACCAGCGAAGCTGTGAATCTGGGCCCCTGAATTACGAACTGCACCTCCGCCGCGGGTCGACCCGGTATTGCACTATCTTAAGGATCGGCCCATGCATGAAAATTTGTTGGTCTACGTCCACGGAGATCCGCCAGAACCTAAGCATGGGTGGCTTTGCTCGGAAAACGTTCGATGGGGAGTTCGTGGCACATGAGAGGGAAATGTGTTAATCTAACACTGCACTTAGGCCCCGGATGGATGGCTGGAACTGCGTTCACCCCACGGCAAAGAGTATTCCAGGAGCAGATTCGAAGCACGTCGTACCTGTCCGAAGTGCAACTGATGGTGGTCTAATACACGAGCAGATGTGTATATACGCACGCACACACATAGACCACGTGACCGGCTTCTCACACTTTCACTGTGGCACTACTAATGCTCACGCATTAACGAAGCGTCCAGTCGGGTACACTATATAGGGGAAGGATCGAAGATGTGAACATGCAAGTGCAAAAGTTGCATGCTCAGGGTGACTTGACGGTTAAATTGAAATAAGATTGTCACAAACACTGACGAAGGGAATGGACGGTGCGGTAACAGGAATCTTACCACTTTGATCGAGGGAATAGGTTTGGGTGGCCAAGATTGTGCTGTTCTGGTTGATTCCCGAACGAGTGCCCCATAGTTCCACTACGAGTTCACCGACTGAAGCTGGATTCAGCACAACGGCTGTGAGCTTGACATCAGCATTTGGTGTCAAGTATCCCGGCGCAGTCACGAGGTATTCACTGTCGCAGGGAGGAAAACGTCAGTCGATAGGTTATGGTTGTTAACGGAAGGGTACCTTAAGGAACCGCACGTATACTAAGAGAAGACAGGTGCGAATAGGTGCTGGGCATTCATGCACATGCTGAAAAGCAACTGCTTAACTGAAAATAGCAAAGAAGGCATCGTGCGCTTACCCTATGAGCACCTAAATCTAGAACGTCTACAAAAAGTGCGTTTTTCGAGCATATTAAATAGGGTCAGACACAAGGAACGGAAAAAAAAAACTATTGGTATACTACGTTTTTAGTATTCAAGTGGCAACAGCATATGGAAAAGGTTTGGGTACGTGCAATTGCCGTAGGCGTGTTCTCACCAACAAGCCAGATATACTACATGTTTAAATGAAGCGGGGCTCTGTCGACGCAAGATGCGAGGCATTTTCGGTGAACAGTGATGATGAAGATGACATACAAAGCAAACGTACCTATCCTACCTTACGATATTCTAATCTAGGCCGCACCTTTAACACCGAAACCGTTTCTCCGAGCTTCCTCTCAAGAGGAAGATTTAGCACGGGAAATGCGTTCTCCGATAGCCACCTGTTAAACGGACAAATGCTTTTAGAAGACAATGAGGAAATGATCTGAACGAATGTCTATTTTGGCATTCGAGAGAGTTTCTAGAGACGATGGGAAGCATATATTTATTTTTTACTACGATAGCTAAAATTTGAAGCCTATAAAAAATGAGGCACGAAGATTACAAATTCGCGATTCCAAACCAGAAATATTGTAGTTCCGTAACCTCATCCATAAGGCCATCTAAAGTAGACATGTGTAACAATCTCGCAAGCTGTAAATTTATACATCAATGCTTACGAGGGTGTTGCAAAAGTACTCACATAGTTCAGAGCAGCGTGAAACATGTCACTTTTGAAGTCTGAGTAGATGCACTGTGCAGAATTGTCATTTCCGAAGCAGCGTTGAAGAAAGAGTACTTGATTTTGAACAACGTAGCAATTGTAGTTAAAAATCACGGCCTAATAAGAATGTCTCAAATTTAGACAGTAGATTGCAACTTTTCCTTAAACGCGAGGACCTCGAATAAGTTTGGTATATCGCTGTTGCCTAGTGCCTACACAGCTCCCAAGCTAAACCTTTCTCTCAATACCGAAACGTGGGGAGCCGCTTTAATAGGCTAACGCATAAAAACAGCGCCGCTTACATGCTCCTGCGAAAGTTGTTTGCAAGCTTCCGACAGAACATGCTTTATTTACTTCGTGCTGGCCGCGACGAGACAAGCAGGTGAGAAAGAAAAAAAAAAAAGGGGGGGGGGGGGAAAGGCGGGTTGGCAGGTGCTCACATAGAGGCGGTGGTGGGCGTTGTTCCCAGAGTGACCACAGCTGCGAGTAGCAGCAAGCGGCGCGTCCAATTCGACGCCATGGCGACGACTCACGGCACCTGCGGGGGAGAAGCAAATGACATCGTAGATTGAAAGCCTTTCAAATAACCCTCGCAAAGCGAAATAGCATAGCCTCAAGGAGATTTGAGAGGAAATACCGAGAAAAAGAAAAAGGGGCAAGATTGTGGTTTCCTGCCCCTTTTATAAATACACGTATATTGCTGTGAAAAATTGTGCCTTCACGTGTTCCTGAAGTCTAGGCGGTATACAACAGAACTAGGGAAAAAAAATAGAAATAAACGGGAACCAAACAGCCGTGCTTATTTGCCTCGAAAGACGTTGGGATGCGACTTATTCGCAAGGATGCGAAACTGCCCAAATGCGAGGTGCCGCGACACTTCCCGACATTTCTCACGCTTCGCGAACAAGAGAATCACAGACCAACCAAGAAAACAGCGGTGAACGTTTCTAGGATACAGAACTACAGGGACTAGAGGTCGTCGTGAATGCTCAAAACAGCTACACACGGCAACTAACTGTTGACCACCGAGTGGCTGTTAGCCCATTGGGCTGTGAATGAAGAAAAGCCGGAATAAGTCACTTACGGTTTCTTTTCGCTGTCACGCGCTTTCGAACGATGGGACAGCTCTTACCAATTGCCGCCTCAGCAGTGAACGACCCAAGTAAGTAGCGATCGCAAAGGCGCTGAAGCCGGCGGACAGCGCGGCATAAATCCTAGCAGTAATCCACGGGCGTTCACGACGACGGGTTGTCGACGGAACTGTGCTATTTTTATACGGTTCAGTGCTTTTTGACCGCTCAGTAGTGCTTCCCGTATCCGGTTGCAAGAAGCGACACCGCTGCGCAACGCGCAGTGATCAGCGATTCTGCGCACGGCGACGCGGGAAAGCCGGCATAAATAATCGTCCACGGTTGACAACGTGTGGAACGTTAGGCGAAATCGGCTGCGGTGCCCCTTATCGAGGAAAACTGGGTCTCGGGCGCGGCATGTGTTTACTGCCACGCCAGGAAATTGTAGCTCGCACTCACTGTTTAGCAACGCCACTGATACGTTTATCGCGCGTGTAGTCAGTCGCTCCTGTTTTTATCTTCCTGCCCTTGCTTGAGCGTCAAGGAGTGTCATCGACGACGGTCAGTGAGGCAAGAAGTTTGAGTTTCCAGCTGCTTTCGGCCCCACTGTAATAATAATAATATCTAAAAGGAAAATTTTGACGGCGGCCTGACTCTAACAGGAGGAACTCCGAAGCCACTGAGCCAGCTCGGAAGATAGCTTCAGTGGTGTTGACGCTCTTGGTGTTCGAAGAGTTCTAAACATTTACTAGAATAAGGAGTGAGCGTAACGAACTTAGGCTGAATCAACAGCACTTCTGAATGATCTTATCTTCAAGAATACTGCGTCAATAGTGATCATGCTACACTTAAGAAACAAGAGAAACGGACGTTTGGGGTTAGGATACAAAAGCCTCCACATGGGCGGAAAGAAAGAGACAGAAAGGGTGGAAAGCATGACCAATGTACTGCCCTCCTTATAGTATACAGGGTAATAATTTTTAAGTTTTATGGAAGTTTTAAACATCGCCTGTTGCAGATAACACAGTTCTAGTCCTTGGGCTGGATTATTATAGGCGGACATTACTTGTACGAGAAAGCGATATATATATATATATATATATATATATATATATATATATATATATATATATATATATATATATATATACATGGTTAGCCGAGGGGCCCGATATTTATAAGTCATGTCATAAGAAGCATGACAACATAGGGGAAATTACTTCTCCTTAATAAATGAAATAAAGAAACGATAAATTATTGGCAATTAAGGTGGAGGAAAAAGCAATTTGCCGCAGGTGGGAACCGAACCCACAACCTTCTCATTTCGCGTGCGATGCTCTACCAATTGAGCTACTGCGCGCTGTTTCTCCATCCACTTTCTTGGGTATTTATGTGTCCTAGTAGAACCAACCCTGGGAGTGTTAGCCAGCGCCACCACTCACAGACCTTGGCGGCGGACGTGGAACGTCCTTATTGCCGCAGGCGTCACGAGAACGTGATCTTTTTTGGGTGAAGGCAACTGGTCAGTAAACCCACATATGCTACCTGAAGGCATCAATGTAGCCGGATTCGAGACACTAGTTATGTAATAAATGAGAAGAAAGGAGATTAGCAGAGGGGCCCGATTTTTATTAGTCATATCATAAGAACCCAACAAACACTGACACCAAGGACAATATAGGGGAATTTAGTTGTGCTTAATGAATGAAATAAAGAAACGATAAATTAATGGAAATTAAAGTGGATGAAAAAACAACTTGCCGCAGGTGGGAACCAAACCCACAACCTTCGCATTTCGCCTTCGCATTTTTCATCCACGTTAAGTTCCATTAATTTATAGCTTCTTTATTTCATTTATTAAGCACAAGTAATTTCCCCTATGTTGTCCTTGGTGTCAGTGTTTGTTAGCTTCCTATATATATATATAGCAACCCAACCTTCATAGTTTGATAATGCGTGTGAAGACCATCTGGTACGCGAATAAATCTTCAGGTAAATATCTGCTATAAGCTTCGTATTCCTTGCCATGCATTCAAGGCCAGACGTCCTGAATTAGTCATTTGTGCCTTAATTACGACTTCTTGCCGGAAATTTATGCAACGTCGACTTCTGTCTCGCAATACAAGTGAGCTGTTCGATTCCCACGGAAATACTTGTTGAATGGGACATTAGCGACCATCACGAATAATAAGACCCTCTGGCACGACCTTTTGCAGCAGCTAAAGGCAGGCTAGCGAGTAGGAATATTCTTAATACTAAGGTGGACCGCAACGTCCGCAGAAGGGTGTAATTAGCGTTATGTTGTGGGCGCACTACAGAAGCGAAATGTGAGGAGTGGGTTAAATTAGGCGCTGGGGCCAATTACAAAACATGAAACTGATCTCTCGTCGTGCTGTGGCTAATACTAATTACCCACTTGCTGGGCGCAGAGCCAGAGTTTCAGTCGATCGCGTTGAAGTTGCAAATAGTATTTCGCGTTCCAAGGTGACGATGCGCATTATGACAGACCTTCGACGAGGACGACCAGAGGAAGTTCTTTCCACACACCGAAGCGGTCTGAAAGCTATCCGTAAACGATCAGCCGACTTGGCAGCTCTCTGGCTGTGGTGTTCTGAGGTCAGGCACTTATAGCCATGGCGGGTCGCAACCCGACGGGTGCTTAATCTCGGAGTATCTAGTCGTGAGGTTTAAGCGCCGGCTAGCCAATCCCAGGCGGTCGAATGTTTTGTTGTGCTTTTTTCATTTAAAGTTTGTATATTTAAATTTGTACATTTGAGTTCGTATATTTGTATATTATGTATTTCATTTAAAGTTTGCCACAACGTCGCACTATGTCCAGCTGCTCCGTAACAATATATTCACATGATTAGTAATAATAATAATAATAATAATAATAATAATAATAATAATAATAATAGTCCCCAATTTTTGAGATGTAGCAAGTGAGGAAGGCAATAAAAACCAATATCTTGGCTGAGAGCCGAAACAACTGCGCTTACAAGTTTTTCCTGCAGCGGCAGAAGAGACGCAGTCGAACTTGAAGACAATCATGCACAGTGTTAACGACAACGTACAACTCCAACAGAGTACCGTTTTCATCAGTATAAGGAAAATTTCTAAGGGACACGAATTTCGTCCACCGGTGTAAGCCCCTAGCATGAATTATCCGCAAATCACGCACGATTCTACGCAACCACCCACTTTCCACATGCTGTGTGATGCATTCATTTCTTCGCGTCAGCCACTGCCACACGCCGAAGTGCTTCTTAAAGCTCTTTGGCAATGACGACATTTGTGCTTTTAAGCACATGTTTGGCTTGCTTGCAAATCCATTAGGTAACTGTGAGAGCAAATGCCAGTCGTATGCACGATCTTGCGTCTGGCTAGGTTTGAATAAGGTGAGCAGTGCAACGTAAACACAATTTGACAGCCGACAGCCAATCAATAATCTTAACGCTAACCACTTCGCTTACAAGGTCTATCGCGAGTTGTGTAAAAGCTATAAGGGAATCCTTAAGAAGCCACTTCTCAGAAATGGGTGCATGCAAGGAACATGATGAGAATAGGCGTGAAATGCTAGTCAAATATACATAATGGCAGACTGTAGGGAACATTAGGACGACGCATTGAGCAGCGTGCTTTCGACTAAAAAAAGGAAGCTTGTCATGCGTATATTACATTTTTCTTGTTTTAAATTTGGTTCTGCCATCGAAGGATATACAGTCACAATATCAAGCTAAGCGGAAAGCGGCCATTGTGCTAAGTGTTACATATGCAAGACGGAGTGGCAAGTGACAAGAAAAACAGTGTGAAAAGGCACTTACGCCAACACTCCCCAAACTTCATTACGCGCATCAGTGAAGCCCAAGAGCGAGACAGGTAAATAGGTGTGGCACGTATTAAACATAAGGCGTGTGAACCCACAGCTCATGCCACATTGCTGATGTGTTCTTACGCAGGTCTTATACAGCTGATGCCCTGTCCAGTTCAAAACAAAAGAAGTTTGGAAATGGTCGCGAAAAGTCTACAACACGGCGGCTAACATTTTAGACAACGTCAGAGATTCTGTTGTACTACAATCTGCCGGGCCTGTCGCATAGGCTTATTTGACAGTGATCACATCAGCTCTATCTGTAGGCCATCACGCCGCTCGAACGTACGCTCTAGGCACGAGCGTCAACCATATACGTCATCGAGGTCTTTAGGTTTCTTTGGTCGAGGGCATTTCGTAACATAATACCAATGACCCACATTGCATACGCCCGCAGAACAAGACACCGCTCTTGCCAGTGTAGTCTTAGATTCCAAGCCCCCCCCCCCCCCCCCCCCCCCGTGGCTTCGCCGAGCCCGGTGAGCTCGCGCCTGGATATCCGGCGTTGCCACCGTCTTGAACGGGAAGGCCGCCGGCGTGACTACAGAGTTATCGCCGGCGCGCCCCGTACGTTGCACGGAGACGGGCCGACACCTGAAGCGGCCGAGATTGGCTCGTCCGTGCCTTCCTCGACGTGTTGTGTCTGCGATATTGGGCGTCGTCAGCCGCGACGCTCGTGCGAGCACCCTTCGCGCGCGAAAGCGCATTGCATCCGCGAAGGCAGCGAAGGCCGACCAACGTAGCCGCGACACGTGTCAACAATCTGCGCCGGAAAAACAGCGCGTGCTGCCGCTGCTGCGATTGCTACTGTGCGTTTCCTGCGCCTCGCAGGGTTGGCACAGCATGCGTCGCCGTCATCAGCGTGTGTATAGACAGGTGCGAATATTTTGCGTCCCGCGTGAACTGTACGCTCGACGCTCTTTTGTGAACCGCGTCACGCATTTACTGGGAGCGCCCCTTTTTCTTTACGTCCGATTACACAATTTGGAATGCCAAATGGCGTGAAACGCCAGGCACGCCCATAGAATTACAACAGAACATAAAGAAACAAGTTGGGTCCACCTACACTTTTCTCAAAGCTAATGGGACTTGGTGCGTGTTAACCGTGTCGTAAGATTACAACGTGATGGCACGTATGGAGACTTCTCAATGACGCAAAATGCCGTTACAACTCAAGTCAGTAAGAATTTTGTATGCGAAAAATCCCGTTCACGGCTTGGAAATGACGGAAACTTTTTCTTTAGGCTAATGTTTCACTAATGTATATGGCACATGATAGATCGCTGTCACATAAGCGCAAAGTACTGTTACCTCGAATGAAATTTAGAAAGAAAAGCTTCAGGCCCTTTAATATTTCAATTACAGAGGGTACTGAGCAAAGCGGATTTATATGGGTCTTAACGGCAAAAAAAAAAAAAAAATCCGCAGTGATTCATCTATCCTGTCTCTGTGGCAATAAATGTTTAATTGTTTCCAAGGTAGATTTGTTTGCGAGAGTTTGGGCATCGTTAGGTTCACAGTTGCCAAAGCCCCGAAGTATGTTGAGCGCTCATTACGTTTAACGATGTCGTAGCAGTGGTTGCGTTCAGGCGAAGTTTACGCAAAAACCTTTTAAATTATGCGAAAGATGTTACTATAGTAGAGGGAGTGGGAAATAAACTAACGTGGCAGAGAGAGTACCGAACAATTTATAGTTCTTACTTATCCGGAACAAGCAGTTTATATTAAAGCTATTCTCCTTGTTTTATAGCGAAGCCGTTAGCCTCTCAGTGGTCGGCATTTCTTGTGTCCATCCGTGAACGGAAATTATCATCAGCAGCAACGGCTCATACCCCCCCTAAGCAAGCAAATATGTAATGACTCATCCCCCTCTTAATACAAGGGCTACAGGAACTCAGCAAAGTGAAGCGAACACTATATGCATTCATTATAATCATGCATACAACATACAGAATAGTTTACGCTTCAATAAAGAACAAGCTCAAAACAAGCATCTATCATCATCAGCAATGGCTCATGGCCCCGTAAACAAGCAACAAATGCAATGGTTCATACCCGCGTAAAGCAGAGGCTACAAGCGCTCAGGAAAGCACAACCCCAGACTGTCAAAACTGAATAGAATTCGTCCTCTACCACTGCCTCATAGACGTAAAACCTTAGAATTAAGTTTATCTTTTTCGCGTTTATTGCGAAGACAGATATTTTTACAAGGCACCCTTGACAAATATACCACCGCCATAACCACGCTCTAGACCTATTTGTTACAGAATGAGTTCGCACGGTTGAATAATTGCATGAAGAGCCGCACGCGTTGTCGTTTCTCATGTCACGGTAGCGATTTTGAAGGGAACGAAAGAACAATTTCACAAGAAAGAAAGGAAGATGCGGAAGTGGAAGGGAAGACCTTAGCCGTAATGTGCAGAGCTCATCAATTGTTCGACATTTACGCAGGGATAGTTTCTGAAGATTTCATAATTTCTCTTATGCTCCCAGGACGAAGGCGTTTTCCGCGCTTGTTCGCAACAACAGGAAGCAGAAAAACATGAGACTATGCATGTCGTAGGACGAACAGTTGATCCTTATGTCCAAAATGAAGATATGGATATTTAACCTGGCAATCCTTTTTTAATGAACGTGTCCAACTAAACGTTCCCATATTTCTTTTTGCAATTCACTGTGAACTACCGAAGGTACTTCAAGCAATAGCCCTCACCTGAGTACCTGTCGGATTTCCTTGAAACGTTGGCTCAAGTCATTTGGGGCGCTTTGTACACTCTTGTCTTTCCGACCAACATGACCGGTATACGCTCTGTCACGAGGAAACGCTTTTCTGTTATGGTTCTGAGAGCTTCAACTGTTGCGCTGCCCGGTGCAAATAGAGTTGCCGAACAGTTGTGCAAGAGAGAATCGAGCGAGTTTCCTTGTGTAGAATTCGTTGGCAGATGGGCAGATTTCATGCAGGTGGAGTCTAGCGGCTATGGCGCGTGTCGCTTCAACCTTCATTCAACAGCTGTGCCCGTTATGCCCAAAAAACACAAGTGAAAAATAGTGTACGCGTCTGTCATTGAGACGATACTAGAGGGCAGAGTGTATTTCCTCTGGACACGGAATGAAACAATAGTTTTTTCCCTGCGAAGGCCTTCCGCAGTCAGCGTTCGAGTGGTCTTGCTCAAAGCCGGTTTATATATTTATATACGGTTGTCGAACCGAAAGGCGAACGGCCAACAACCCTCAAGTGCAGAATAATTTTGCGTCCATAACTATTCTCTTTCTTACTAAAGTCTGTTTTTCTCGTTATCTATTCGTCCCTTACCCCACTGTAGCATCAACTCTGTCAATAACGCTCCATCCATACCGTCAACCTCCATAACATGGCAGTGAATCACTACGCTTAGCAAATGATCTTTTATTTTGGATCCATGGTATTCGAGTTCATTACTCACCGCGGTGAGTTGGTGGCTATGGTATTCTGCTTGTGACTGAGAGTTCGTGGGCTCGACTTCAGGCCACCCTCACCGCATCCAGTAGCAGCGGACGAAAAAAAAAAACAAATACTTGCGTATGATGTTTTAGAAGCATTTTAGACGACCGTGGCCTCTGAGACTGCGCGAGCGCGTATTTCCCGTGCCAGTGCAGTCTAGGAGATTACGAGAGGACCCCAGGTGGTCGAGTTTCCTTCGCAGCTTTCCACTATGGCCGCCATCATAGTAGCCCTTGTGTCACAATTAGCACGTTGAGCCCAGTGTGTTAAACTAGAGCTACCGCTAATTTCCCCGAGAAGTAAGCTTTAAAGAGTTTCTTTTTACGATGGCTATTTTGTACTTAGAATGAGGTTGTTAAACTAACTCTGAAGCTACATTTGATTTAGGCAGGTAGTACGCCGTGCTTCACTGTCTATGCAGGAATTTCTGTTACCGGAAACGCAACAACTGGCATGACAACGAAAACGACCGTTTACGAAAAAGGGAAGAGTTTGCGCTGTCATCGAGTGCCATGTGATAATATAACTTTATAATATCATCCCTTAGTCTTCGCCAATTCATAATTTATTGAAAATCCGACAACCCCAGTTGTCGTTAACATCTCAATTGTACATTGATATATATAAGAAAAACAATCGATAGGTATATGCACTAAAACACCACGGAGGTAAAATTAAGGTCGACGTCGACATCGCTGCCTGGTACCTTGTCTCCATTGGCTGAAATTTCGGCATATGAGCTACTATTATTGTACATTCGAAGCGGGAGTACTGAACAGCCCACATGTATTATGGTCATTGACACTGGCTCCCAAAATAACAAGGATAACCATAATGAAGCCAGTGCATTGTTACGTAATTAACACACTAAAAAAACTAAACGTCATAACAGCAAACAAATTATTTAAGTGCTTATATGAAAATTAGCCATCCAGCACAACCATCATTTGCAGCGCTTACAGTACAGTTGCTTCTTGAAGAGAACAGTCGGGGCGAAATATTGCCTTAATAGCTCATAATGATTAAAATTATGGTCGTTAGCTGTAGGAAAATGCTTTGCGTGACTGTTGACTTTGAACGATGCGCCAGGCGTGAGGCAGCGATACCTAAGTTTGACCAACCCAGGCAGTGGGCCAACCGCTTAATGATGACAACTTGTAGCTCAAGTTGGTGAACTAGAAAACATTACGTGCTAAATGGTTACATCAGCGGCAATCAGTAGGGTACGGCAGAAACAGCGCTTTGAAAGAGACGCAGAAAAAAAAGAAGAATCCGAGTATGACGTCGACGTCAGGATTGAAACTCCGGGAAATTTCGTTTGCCAGATGTGTACGTTAAGGTCGACTGGTTAAAAGAGGGCTTCGTTCTTTGTCTTCATGAATAGTAACGTTTAAGGAGAAACGAGAACGTACAGTTGTTTCGGTGTTTAGAACAGTTGGAACGATTAAAGGTAGGTATCGCGGCCAATTCGAAGTTTTCATTTGCACAAACATGTGATAATGTGCGCCTTTTTTAAATGGAACAGCGACAAGTGCCAAGAAAGCTATTCTCACAGATAGCTAGGATTAACACAGGAAGTGAGGTATGCGCTTAATTGAATCGTTCTAAAACAAGTCCTAAATGAAAAACGCCAACTTAAATCTCGATAGGATGTGACATTGAGAAGGATGGGGAATTTGTTTATGCACGCTCGGGCATCACGGCACTCGCAAACGACACAGTCATCGTGCGCGACCTTGAGACGGTGTGAAGAAAAAGTTCAACAAAAACAAATAAATATTTGCAAGCGCATACGGACCGTTCTTGGCAGGAGCTGATACCGAAGGATTGGCTGGGCGTCGTTACAAGAGCTTGGTATACGCAACCCCGCTGTGCTCACGTGAGGCGAATCGTAGCACGCCTGGCTGCACGTGCGCGCCGGACTCGACAAGGGACGGACGGTTCGAACCTGAACAAAAGCGAGGGGCGCGGGAGCTTTTTCAACGCCTTCGCACGTCTACCGGCGCTGGCCGCGCGACCAATCCGACGCGAGCGAGCATCCTGCGGAAACAGAGGGAAGAAGGAGTAAATAAAGATAAAATTCGAGTCCCTGCTTCAGAGAGGATGAGCTGCTGCCTCCTTTCTTTTTCTGCCTACCGTTCGCGATTTTACTCGTTTTGTTTTGCTCGTATCTTTCGACTCGCCGCAGACAGCGCACACATTACGCGTATCCGTGAAAGTGCCGCCACGGGGGCCTTGATGGAGCGAGCGGTCGTTGGGACACGGAGCGCGTTATAGAGAAGCAGAAACAGCGTAGAGACGCCATAGGCAGGTATGGAAACTCGGAGACAAGAGTAAAAAAGAAAGAGACAACGAAACGAAGAGACGGCAGCGGTTAGAGGGCGATTCCCGATGGGTGGCTGCTTGTGACACTAGTTTCTCGAGGCCTTCGGTGCCTTCAAAACAGCTACACGTGCGCAAAGTGAGTGCTCCGGCCACGATTCGCGAATTGCTTGTTTTATTTGTTTGGCATCGCTTGAAGTGCTAGCACGCGGTTGGCTACATGAACAACGTATGGTTTTCTACAGAAAAATAAAAACAAACAGAGAACAACGCAAGGCACAACTCAACAGGTTCCGCTTACACTACGGAGGACAACGGAGGATAGTTCGATTCCATCAACGATAACCGCATGGTGAAAGGCCGGATGGAAGCGGCGTACTCGCAGAAATCCTTGACGCTTCCCCGTCCCCGTCTATTTCTGGCTGCAGTGGGAAATCTCTTTTTCGCATGGTAGTGTCAGGACGAATTAAACCCATAGTTCACAGTCATGTTTAAAGAAGGGCTAAGAACCCACGTGCTGAAAGAGTGCACGGCAGTCTTTAGGTTATTCGGTGTTCCTTCTTCTTAGCCGGTGTTAGCAGCATGGAAAAGATACGGCCAGCCTTTAAACATATGCTGCTTGTTCATCAAACGCGTATGAAATCCACTAATAAATTTTACATATTTACATTCCTACAATGTTGTCCTTTAGCTTTCACGCTCTTTGCATGTCTTGAATTAAGTCTCAAGCATCAAATGGTCATGATTCCGAAGAGGTTGAAGACATGATAAGAGGTCATCAGCCTATCTCAGTTTATTGAGGCCTAGTTATTGGGAAAAATTTTCATCGTTTTGAACCAAGATAAGCCATCATGTCTTCCGCCACATAATCAACATTTATAGCCGAAAGAGTGATCGACCGTGGTTGAGCAAGAAGCCATGCTGGCGCACGCGTTTCGACAATGGGGCTTGTCGTAAGTAGAGCCGTAATTCAGTATTTTCTTAGCATTTCCTTCTTATGCAACGATTATTGAGTCCCACCTTTGCTTAGGCTGCCACGCTGGTGGTGCTATCTATGGTTATATTGTCCCTTTCATCAATGCAGCATTGCTAATTAGGTTAGGCTTATCACGTCTTATCCCTTACCACGTCTTTCTCTTTCTCTGTGCACAAATAACTAAGCTCATATAGCAAGAACCGAATTCTGACATTCGTCTCATTCCACTTTCTTCACATGGTTCGTTTAACAGTATATAGTGTTGCAACCAGGAATAACTTTATTTACGTTATTTGAATTACATGGGGTAGAAAAACCCTCACCCTGATTTGAATTACTTTAACTTTGTATGATACACATATTTATTTTCCAACATGACTCCTTTTTTTTTCAGACGAGCGTGGGATCCATAAGCTTTCATGCACGCACAATTAGGTCAAGGTTAAAAAGCCCTCGACGAGAAAAAAATTAATCACGAGCATTCTACTACAAGGTCGCCGATAGGCCACTGCGCAGCAAAGGAAAGTGGTGTTTAACTAAATATAACAATGGTTACCTCTCTCTATTAACAATGGATTCCTATTGAAGGGACTAAACCAAACTAACATTCAATTGTCTGCCTACGAATTAATGTAAAACTGCCTAGTGCTATAAGGAGACTACAGGGTGCTGTGTGAGGATGCTGACAGGAATGTATTTGAGTGTGCGTACTTTCTGCAATTGCGCAACTTGCACTGCGGGCTTGGAAGAAAGATTTTCACTGTTCGCGCACTGAAATACCGACATGCGCAGCAGCTGCCACATGATTCTCACAATAAGAGGGACTTGCTTGTCCAGGCGTGCGTTTATCCTGTAGATGATGGAGAATGATTGTCGAGCAGGGAACAAAATGATTTCGAGAAAATCCTTACGAATCCTGCAGTGGCAGTGCTGTCAGGGTAATGAGAGATTATGCAAACATAAGAGTTATGTTTCTTTCTTTAACGTTGACGCCGCTGTGCTGAATCTAACTTGTAATTGCATCACCATACATTACGACCGATCTGAAATACACCCCCATAGTGAATGTCTGTACCTCGGGAGAAAAAAGTTAAGCGCTACAAATATGTTTTATAGGTACGAAAGTGTATTTTAAGTTTTTCAAGCTGGCATGATATGTATTGATGTCACTACAATATAACAAATCTTGCAGATGCACTTTTCTGGCTTTTGTGTGCGTGTGTGCGTGCGTTTGTGTGCGTTTGTGTGTGTATGTGTGTTTTCGCTCCATATCTACTACGGCTTCGAAGCATCAAATTCGCAACGACAATTTCTTACCTACATAGCAGCTGTAATTAGCATATTCGGCAAGATTCTAAGTACTTAGTTCGTAATTATCGTAATTAGCAATCAACGTCCACTACGCGACCAAAGTATCTCCCTGAAATCCGGAAGATACTCCTGTCCTGCGTCAGATGACAAGGCACGATTCATTGATATTTACTTCCTAATCAATAGATCAAATTGTCTGCCTGCCTTGTTTGCGTTTCGGTGCCCTTCGCACGTATTTGCGTAGAAAAATTGTTATGATCATTCGTCAATTTATAGACGCACCACCAAGTTCGCAGTCGATAACTTGAGTTGTAGGAGCATCAAACCACCGACAGATACTCTACCAGATAAGGAAAAGAAGAAAGACAATGTAAAGAAGAAGCGACGCTTCCGTATCAGTAAACACGTGTGGGGCTTTCCCCATCACTTCTGCCACTCAGCTCTGTCTAGGAAGACTGCAATATCAACGTAATCTTCCGCGTGCTGATTTCTACGTCTTTGCAGACAAACAGGAAAGGCTGGTTGGGTTTCCCTGCTCTCTTATGCTGGCCACTCAGTACATTGGTTATCGACCACATTCAGTTTGATCGCTTGATGTACGACAGCACAAATATATTTTTGCATGCTTAGGAAAATCATGTCCTGACTTTATGCGCTGCAACTTCTAATCACAGCAAGAAGGTACGCTTGACTTTCATCTCAGTTCAGGCAAGATGTGAAAAGGAGTCGCGCATGTCAGGAGTGGGGTTTTTCTCTTCTCAAGAGTTAAATTAAATTCTGGTGTTTTACGTGCCAAAACTACAATGTGGTCACAAGACAAGCAGTAGTGGGAGACTCCAGAAATTTTTATCCCTGGGGTTCTTTAACGTGGACACGGTGATCTGCACTAGGCCGTTCTCGAATTTCACCCACATCGAAATGCGGCCGCGGCGGCCGCGATTTGGTACCGCGACTTCGTGCTTATTACCGCCCGGGCCCAGGGACTCGTGGCAGCCAAACAACAAGGTCATCCGTCAATACCTTGTTTTCAAATAAAATGTTTACTCACTCCCCTACCGCTATGCCGTTTCAGCTAAGCCAAGAAGGCGGGAACTCACTGATAATTCAGAGTAATTCATATTGAGGTAAGAAAACAGTTGGAGTTTATTCCAACTTAATAAGCTGCTAGCAAAAATTACAAAAAAAACACTTATGCGCCTGGCCAATAAGCCGATTCACAAGCAGCCAGCTTCTAGATTTGTGCAATTGACTCAAATTTTAGGCTCTCAGGTGCATGTTTGATTGACACGCCTGAAAAGAGGGTAGATGTGCTTACAGGGAAAGTGGGTGGGGGGGGCTCAGACGAAGGCAAGCTGCTGGTGGACACATTGACTAAACTTTCGTCCCTCTGTTGCAACAGTTAAGTGCATTTGCTAAAGTGCTCGGCAGATAAGGGCCTCATCTCGAAGCGGACAAATAGCTAATTGCCATTATGGTAGTTTGCTTGCTCCTGACACAATGGCGTACGCCAGAATTTCTCGCGGTGCCAAAATTACCTGTACTTGCTCCGCGGCTCGTGTCTGCAAACAGCTGGCCCGTGCCTATCATGCGACGCCGACTTCTTTCTCGGAGGCAGGCGTCGTCGCAAGTGTACCGACTCCTGTCGTCGAGAGGGACGTCCGACTGGTGGTCGTGGCGCAGGTGGTGGGATGGCCAGCGAGGAGGGGGGTGGCGGCGAAAGGGAAAGGCTCGGTGCCAGACGACGGTCGCCCTTTCGTCTGTGACATAACCGAGGCAAAACACGCTCCAGGGGAGGACGAAACAGTCGGCGCTTTCTAGGCGACTTCTTTCGGTCGCGCCCAGTTGTCAGGCTGAGATAGCTGCAAGAAGAGACCATTCTTCAGTGGCGGCCAGCGCTGGTTCTTTCAGCTGGCACAACACCGCAGGGTGGCTCGGCGGAGAAGTCAGGAGCGAGGAAGAGCCACTGGAATCAGAAATGGTTGCTTATCGAAAGGATTAAAACTCTGCTTGCGAGACCAGGGGCGAGCGTGAAGCTGAGGGGAAATGCTAGGCAAAAGAAGAAATATACAAAAAGAAAAAGACGCTGAGAGGGCGAAAGAGGCTTGTCCGAGTTTCTCCTTCGTGCAAAGAAGCCGCCCAGGAATAAATGTTATGGGGTGCGACGCAGCAGCAAATGTGAAGTCGCTGTTTAGTATTCTACGTCTGGCGTCTGCGACGTTTCGTGGCATCGAACCCGAAAAAGACGTGGCGCTGCGTTCCCTGTGGGTACGGCGTGGCCTTCAACCCTCACGCGAAATGTCACCGCGCCCTGCCTTCTTGGTAGTAGTGGTCCGGGCTGCTTCTAATTCATCTTATAGAGCCGGTCTCTGGGTTTCTCCTCCTCGAGTTAGTCTGATAGCCAGGCTGCTTCGTGGCGTTTAGTGTAGTGATGTAGCTAACACGAAACGTTTAGAAAATAACTAAACGAAATGCCACCGCGACGCCGCTACACAGACATTCGTAGAGCCCAAAAATACAAATATGGGAAAGCGAAAGATAGTAGGAAGGCAGGACGTTTGTCTGGTTGGCGTGCGCGCGGAAGATCGAAATTAAATACCTTAGCTACTCCCCAATCCAGTTCCCCGTTGGTAAGCCAGGTTTAGTGCACCACAGGGGCTCTTCTGGGCACTGCTAACTTCCAGTAGTTATGTCTGTTGTTAAACAGGTAACGAAAGAGGAATAGACTCCTCATGCGCTGCTGGTTGCTGGTTGTCTATCTTGTGCTGAACTTCCTACGTTTTACGATAAATGGAAGGGCTCTAGCGGTTATATTGCTGTTGTATCCAGTTAGCAAGCCATCTTATGCTCCTTTCACAAAGTAAAATTCCACATAGTTTTGAACCAACTTTCGTGACATAAAGCTTCGGTGGGTATTTTAGAGCTAGATGAGAAGACGTCATTGCTAACTGAGAACTATGGTTGGTAAACCAGAAAAGTACGATTAAGGTGGAACTATACGCTTGCTAATGTGTTTGCAGCATATATACTAAAACGGTGCTTGAGTGTCAAAAGTTGTTTTGTTCCCGTCAGTGCACAACTAACGCGGAAACATTTCGCGTTCCCCAAAGTTCAGTTCTCGCAACTTCAGTATTTTCAACATTTTTCAATCATCGATGCACGGTAGTCAAACACCCCTCTTTTCTCCTATACGCGCATGTTATCAAAATATTTCAGTCAGCAAACTGTGTTCGCCGATGTGATCTTTTGCGGGAAGACGCCATCGCATATAATTACTGCTGTGGAGTGAACGAATGCTAGAGCAAAAACAAAGATACTACCGAGCAAACACAAAAAATAAATAAAGAAAAAAAAACATTACCTTTTATTTGCGTGCAACATCGAAGACATTGCTTTGTCTTGTGTGAGCGATATCAGGGATGTTGGTTGGCCTCCTTCTTTCGCGACACTCACGTTCTCTTTCCACGTGAGCACGAGCTCTCAGGTACATACACGCTATCCGTTAGATGTTTCAAGATATGACATACGCCAACCCTTTACCCGAGAAAAGCCGCGGTAGCTCAATTGGTAGAGCATGGCACGCGAAATGCGAAGGTTGTGGGTTCGGTTCCCACTTGCGGGAAGTTGTTTTTTCATCCACTTCAATTTCCATTAATTGATCGTTTATTTGCTTCATTTATTAACCACTAGCAACTTCCCCTATGTTGTCCTTGATGTCGGAGTTTGTTGGCTTCTTATGATATGACTAATAAAAATCGGGCCCCTCGGTTAACCCCCTTTATTCTCGTGTATTCCGTGTTGTTATTTTTGACACTTACTTACTCAACATGTGTCATATTTTTCATTATCATTTTTCGCGCACTGTACAAAAGCATCATAACGGCTTTCCAGAACGAAGCTCTAACTGCTTGTTGGCCGGGAGTGTAATAAATATTGGTTGGTTGATTATTATTGTATTTAGAAACAGGGAAATACATCAAGGAACCAATCAGGAAAGCGTTAGGAGCGTGACAAAGCAGAATGTGCGCGTGTAGTATAATACCAGTGTATGAGAACCGGAGTAAATGTATAGATACACTGATCATATTCAGGCAATATTGCCAATAAAGTTACTTTTGCTAAAGCCTGTGTGAACAGTAGAAAGCATAGCAAAATAAAGGATAACATGAAGCTTATATGTAGCAAGAGTAAGGCACGAATATATATAAAGTTTATCACGCGTACTATGTGTTGTGATCATTCCGGGGTCATGCTCAGAACCACTGTAAAGGAAAAGTATGCACGACCCAGTTCAACAGGACAAGGGTACCCTAGCACGTGGCTGAAAATAAAAAGAGAAGTCCTTGATACCACGCATGTATTCAGAGCAGTTTTATGCTTCTTTTACATGAAGAACTAGTGTTCGCATGTAGAGCTTTTAAACCTTTGAATAATTTTACTGCACTTAACTTTAGTTCTGCAAATTGCATGAATACTTCTGCTTTGTTTGTGGACCTTATGGCCAACTCTTCCCTTGCTGTGTTCCTTCGTAATTTGTGTAGGTTTCCTGTTCACTTTGCCGCATCATATCATCTCACTTTTTACTTGAAAAATATAAAGATTCAAAAGGCGCCCTAGTGTAACGAAAAGAAATTGGTAGTTGGCTCCACTGTGTCCTGTTATGGCCGAGGGGCTAGATTTGCTTTGCATCGTTTTACTGATTATTAGCGAATGGCGCACATCGCTGCAATTCGAAAACGAGTCAGCTGCGCGAAATGACTCCGTATTCTAAAGAATAAAATGCCCCCCTTCTGGCAGACAATTAAATATGCCAGGGTAAGTCATTCTCTGCACATGACATGAAATTTTACCCGTCTAACAAGAGACTTAGAAGGCTCACCGAAAATTTTGGTGATAAAAGGCTTTATTATACTCAATGAGGAAATGCTTTCATGCTTGTGGACTTTATAAAATTACCTTCTTTATGCTGGAGCTTTAGAACATTGCGAAGCCAAAGTCTCTGGTGTTTCAGGTGAAGGCAGGCCAGTCCAGAAAATGGGCCTCTCTTAGCGAAGCCAAGCTTGCTTTTTACGTTAGTATTTTCCAAGCCATTGCCTTGAGTTATAAGTAAGCGTCTGTAAAGACCGACTCCAATGCACGTTATTGTTGTGAGCGAAGCTATAACAGACGCCAAGCATGTGACGACGCCGGATAGTATACCAAGAAAATGAACATTATTGGCGAGAAAGAAAAAAAATCGTTACTTAAGATGCATCCTTTCAAAACAGTTTGATGATTTTCAGTAGCTGTCTAGGATTCCTGAAAATATTGCCTAATTGATTTATACACATAAGCTAAATAAGTAAGAGTGCGCTTGGTGTAAAATAAAATGTATCATAAGGTCTCAGTAAGGCTCAAATCTTGCTGCATTCAAACTACTATGCATTAGAAACTGCAATTCCCCTACGATCAATAATACGAATGCAATATTCGCAGTTGCGATGGCACAAATGGTAGGCGTCTTGAAGAATAAAACAACTAGTAGTTTTAAAAGCAAACATGATAACCGCTTGCGTAGGCGTGCTTAATCGAAATTTCACATAAAATCTCTGTGCGTACTATGCATGCGAACTAAATATATGTACACGGTTTTACGTGCGAAAGTCTGAATCGGGCAATGACTGGCCCCGCACTGGTGAGCTTCGAATTAATGTTGTTTATTCGGGCTTGGCTTACGTGCACGCAATGTTCAATACATGAGTGTTTTTTGTACGCAGAATCCGTAAAAATGCGGCCGCCGACGAAAAGTTGTCCCTACAAGCTGGTTCTCTGGGTCTCAAAACGCAGTAGCTATTCTGCTACAGCCGCCATTAAACATGGTTGGTCTTTTTCGCACGAATTAAATTAGCCACGTGGTTATATTTTGCACTTCATTTAGTAGAGCCAGCCAAAAAGAAAAAAAATACCTCCATTTGTTTTGCACTACGTGCGGCCCCCTTTCCAACCCATTGCTGTGACTAGATTGTGAATGGCTCTGAAAAAAGAAATTGCTGGAACAAGTGCTCTTTGAAGATTTCTTTTCATTTGTCAAGGCCTGATTTACTGCAGTTCTCGCTTTTTTAATCTTTCCTTTTACGGTTTGTTGTAGAATACATCACTACCAACATTACCAGTACATATAGCCAGCGTGACAGCGCTTCCGCAAACTTGCGTGAACGCAACGTGTTATTCTCTCGTCAGAGTAGCCGGAAATGCGATTACAAAAACGTACATTGACGCACGACTTTACTGGAAAATCGCTGATATTACCAGTGCGTCCAAGACGCTTCAGATGCTGAAATCAGAGACATTAGTGATTCAGGACACCAATAATAACAAGTGTTCATGAAGTAAGAGCCAAGACTATTGAAAAACTATTAAAATATTCGACGGTGCACCTAAGAAAAGTAGCAGAGGCGTTATCTATTCTTCAATATAGCTGTGAGCTTGCAATATCGTGCACCTGTGCCTGGGCTTGCAGTGAGTTCTGTATTGCAACCATGTGCAAGAAGACCTCGAAAGAATAAAGGAACAATGTGGAAGCTGCCGTAAAGGCAGCAGCAACTGTTAGGCAAGATGTGTGCGTTTTTTACGCAGTTCAGTAAATAAATGAACCGCCGCTGAGCAAACTTTCCTGAGCCTCTCGTTTGCTCACTCTAGGTTGCGTTTTGTTTTAATGCGAAATAATTATCTGACCCATTACGGGAAAATTCGGCGTCTTCGGCGGCGGTACCCAGCAATGGCACCAAAAATGGGCGACGGCACAAAGAGTAAAAGCACATCAGAAAATGCTTAGGTTGACGTCAAATTTGTTAGGAAGGTTCCTGTAAACGAAGCAAATTAACGGCTCTGAAATGAAAATGTGGAACGTTTCAGTCTGAGTGAAAATCGAGCCCAGGCCTCCGGGGAGGGAGACGAGCACGCTTCCCCGACACCACAATAGCTCTACGGTTCTGGCTGACTGGAGCTGTGCCTAGTGCGTGCGTAAACTGCACACGTCACGTGTGGCCTAGTGCATGCATCATTGTGCACGTGACGGCGCAGCCAATGGTGAGGAGGTGGCGACCATGTTATGAATGCATAAAATGAGCTCGTGCATGACGTTCCGAAGTCTGCAACCGGTACGATGCTTTCGAATTCCCACACGCAAGCGGTCTTAGGTGTCTCTGGCGCGATTTTTTGTTTTGTTTCCACCGAGCATTCTTTGCCACATTCCTGGAACTTGGCGGTAGGTAGGTTTCCATCTCGCCCCTTTTAAAAAACAGTAATGAGCGGCCAATGCGGAAATCGAATCTCTGCCAGCGGGGCAGCCGGGTGCTCTAACCACTAGAGAGAGAAAAACGTTTAATTATCGAAAAAAATGCACATATATTAAAAGGCAACCCCAGTGGTTTTCCGACGAGGTGCCAAGATTAGGTGATCTGTTTCGCTCCTTAATAAGTACAGCAGCAAGCTGTCGTACATAGCTTTGCAATGTTCAGGATTCGTTCATGGAAGGATTCAGTCGTTGATTGTCGTTGGAAGGATTCATTCTATGTAGCGCAGCCAGGCAGATTCTTCGCAGTGTGGATAGGCCAGGCCATGTCCATAACAGATGGTGTGCTGTGGCTGGCTCACCCATGTCGCGAGCTCTACAGGCTGAGTCAAGCGACTTCTCGAGGTATTGGGCTCTGAACGCAGGCCACAATGCGGCTAGGCATTGTGGCAGTACGCACTAGGTACTAGGGACCAGACGCTAGGCACTAGAGACTAGGTACCACTAGGCCACAATGGCACGCATGCTTTTCTCGTTCTAAAGCCAGTCAACTCTTTGAAACACTCAGCGCATGCACCTTGTGCCACATTGTCGTCTTCTTTCCTTGTAACCATTCGCGCTTTGACGCGCCGTGCTAGACTTCACTATCTTCAGGACCAGCTCACTTTGCCCAGTACTTTCTTTGTAGCCACTTACGCTACATAGAAACGCTGCAACGTTGTAGAGGCTTCATGATCGACGAAGTTAATGAAGTTTTAACATTTCAACAATCAACAACAATCGTACAATCGTACATATACGTACGATTGTAAACCACGTACTCGCCGAGGGCCTCCCAATCCGCGTTTCTCGCACTTACGCTCGTCCACTACCTATTTAGAACCCAGCAAGCGCCATGTCGTAGACTCACGCCGAACGACCGGCGTTTAAATCATTTCATCGCCGTCATACGATTGTCTATATATATAATGTGCTTGTCGTGGTGCTGATGTCATCACATACGCGTGCGCTCGGGACCCCACACAAACAACTACTCAAATTAAAAAAAAAGCCGTTGGTCTACCTGGTATGGTTTGGGGAACATCAAACAATGTTGCATCGCCGGGTACCTGGCAAAGGCGTGGCATAATATAGGTACCCCAGTGCGAGAGATCTGCGAAAGTTTTTCATTAGCTTTTTATAGCTAAGAAACAAAACATCCAAGACACGTGTTATCTAAAGTTTTCTGCAGCGAACTATGTAAGAACGAGATCGAGAAGGCAAGAGAAGGAGAACATGGCACGGCTTCCAAGCTGTCTCTCATTTTTTCGTGCAGTTGTCATTTGTTTTAGACTGATGGGAAAGTCTGCTTTTTCTTAATTATCTAAAGTGAGAACGTGGTAAGGAGAGAAAGAAAGAGTCACATTGTCATAGGCTTACAATAATAATAAAAAAAGAACAGACTTCTCTAACTTGCGTGAATGTTCGCTGCGCTCTTTTTCTTTTTTTTGTCTATCTCTCTCTCGCTTCATTTATAATTATTTTTTTTGTATGGGGACAACACACCGCACGTGTGCTCCCCGAATGTCCCGGCGGTGGGAATGCGCCAGCCACTCAAGGCAGCTGATTTATTCCACGTTGTCAATCTACATGCATCTGTTTGTACTTGTGGCGTGTGTCACTCTGCGCAGCTGCTGGATTCGGCCTCTGGCGGGCCTTGTCCGCCTTATTGTTCTACCTGTAATACTTTTTTTTTCTTCCGTGATCACTCACGTGGTGTCGCTTTCATAGACGTTGTCGGGAAAAAATAGCACTCCCAGAAGCCAACTAGGCACGTGCAGTACTCTGTTTCCGTCCTGTCCGTTTTGTACCATCTTATATTTCTATTAGACAATAACATCTCACGAGCTGCTGGAAGGAGCTTCTTTGTAACGACTTTCGATAAAGTGCTAAAGAATTATGCTCTGCGGAAACACGGTGGACATCTTGGAAACCAAGCACGCTTTTGTTTGCTCGCTTCTGTGTGAGATTTAGGAAACTGCTCTTAAGTTGAACATCCACAGCGCCTGTAACGTATATATATATATATATATATATATATATATATGATATAAGGAAAAGTTCTGTAGGTCCGGTGCATAGGTAGTTGAAGAAACGAAGGAGCACACTTAAGAAAATTGCATCTTATAATGGTTTAACGTTTCTGCTGTGGCACGGCCGAAACGTTAAGACATTAAAAGATGCCATTTTCGTAAGTGTGCTGCTTCGTTTCTTCAACAAACTATATATATATATATATATATATATATATATATATATATATATATATATATATATATGTGACTTGGCGGGTTTAACTTGGGTAATCAATGCGCACTATAAGCGGGGAGCCCTGTTCACACTTCATAAATTAGAATAGCAGGGTAGAGCGGCAGCTATGAGCCAAGAGGCTGATTGCACTTACTTCTGCCCGTAGTCCTTTCGGCCTAAATAGGTTAAGCAAACAGACGTTAGGATGTTTACCCTTCACGGGGGAAATGGGATGACGGATAGAAAAAAAAAGGAAGTCAAGAGGAAAGACATAGTTGTACGAGCTTCTTTTCAGGTGAGTTGACTTTAGAAAAGTCGAAAGAGCACGCGTAGCTTTCTGGGTTGATGACGGATATTCTGATGTGGCTAAGCGAAATGTCTTGTAACAACGTATATTTTGTACAATTTTTGAATCTTCATAAATAGTAACTTACACAGAGACTGTCTATATGAGAACTTTGTTCACTCTTTTTAGCTGCCTCCTTCAGGTTTTTCAAACTCGTGACGTCTTTTTCCCTAGCCCACCACGGTTTCACTTCCATAGGTTTGTCTATCTGCCGGTATTTGGCATGACATGGCACACTAAAGTGGCTTGTATAGCACGCTCTTTTCACACACTCGAGTTAGCTAGCACGTGTACACCATGGCCAACGCGATATATCTGTCATTTTAATGCATTAGCATTCCTATGGTACTTCACGAACTTTGCGGGGGACAACTTTCTATCTACGTTTGCATCTGTGTTTGGGGATATCTATGCTTGTTCGGATCTAATTATTTCCCGCCTACCTCTGGCCAAGGGTAGTCCACGTTCTAATGGGTAGCGCATCGCGCTGCTGTGCTGAGGGAACCGGTTCGAAAGCAACAGTGAGAAACAACTTGGGTAACTGAGCATGTAGCAATGCGTACATACGTGCCACTCTTATTCAACGAACCTCTTTCACACAAACATAGGTCACTGTAGATGCGGGACTGGATAGGCACCGCTGTTCGAAGTAACCATGTGACACCGACTTGGAGCAGTCGGTAACTGCCACCTTGTAGGTACTGCTCTTCAGTGAACCTCTTTGGTGGCAACTTGGGTCACTGGGTACCTGTCCGAGGGTGTGTGCCGCCCTTCAACGAACGTCCTTGAGGCCAACTCGGACAACAGATATGGGCCACAGACAATGTGCCATATTAACATGAGAAAAAAAAAGATATCCCTCAAATTTCTCCAATGTTGAGCGGGATTTAACCTGCGTCACAAAGGTGTGTCAAGGACAGCGACCCGACGCGTAGCGGGCTGTGCCGTCGTGCCGTTATATAGGTCGTGTCGCTATATTGGTTTAATGCTAACGCATTACCGTCGACAGCGTTGGTAAGATCGGTTGCAGGGCTCATTTTTCATACAATCTGCAATTACACCATGCTTTGAAATACCGTATTTCTTTTGCCCGTCACATATTTCACCTAAAACAAATCATACCTTCTAAGCAGAAGTGCCAGCAGCCGCACGAGCCTGTTCAGCCAGCCTTGCATCCCTAGGACATGCGTCGACCGAAATCACCTTCCTGCCTCCATCGCTCACATCCAAGGTTCCTTCAACTTCAAGACTGCCGTCTGCAATTTATTTATTTATTATTTATTTATTACTTACTGCAGACCATTGGGTCCAAGCAGGTCGGTAGTTTTAAAAAGCAGTCATAATACAAAAGAACGACGATACAAACTGTTTGAAGACATAACATAGATAGTAAAACACAAAATATGAACAATGGAATCTGTTTCAAGGTTGGTGTAATAAGATATAATACAACTGAGTACAAAACAATAACGGAATATGTTTCTAGATTAGAGCAATAATAGTACTACAATAACAGATGTGAAACGGTACAACAGTGATACTTCAGTCTGGTAGGAGAGACTAAGAAGATGTCTGGATGAATTCGTTTCAATCTAAGACCGTGCGTGGAAAACAGGAATCCTTATAGTGTCAGTTCTAGCAAAATAAGGTGTCAAAAAGTTAGGCTGATGGTGCCTTGTGGGTCTGGTTAGCAAGGGTGATGGATACGGTGATGGATCTATAGCAAGTTTATGGTTAAGAAGCAGTGAAAGCAAGTCGATTCGGAACTGTTTTCGACGCGTGACGAATGCTTCTTTACTAAAATTTTTTTGCGTATTTTGTATATTATTCGACATTCCTTTCTGTAATGCTTACAGGCCTTCCAAGTACCCGAAACAAACAAACAAACAAACAAACAACAAGTAAATAAATAAATAAATAAATAAATAAATAATGAACCACTTCATGAAAGCTTCGAGTCACGTGCATTCTAACATCCGCATTTGATCTGCATAACGCTTTTTGAGCAACGTGCTTAGCCTTAGGGTCATTTTTGTTAAGTGAAGTAGGAATATGCCTGCCCATTATACGGGGTATAAATCATTTCCTTTAATTTTTATTTCGATAAACCAACGAATCAATAAATAAAATGGGCGGCTGTGCCTCGCAGGCAGAGTCCCTATTTGGGTCCGCTTGGTCAGCAGCCACTGCAGTGACACCATCCACCATCCAACGCGGGTCAGTGGTCATGGTATGGGTCAACTGCTCCTTCCGGTAGGTGGGGTAGTCGAAATGGCTCAGCACTGCCAGACGATGAGTAGAAGCCCCCTCAGGTTGCGCAGCCAGCCGGGCCATGGGAGGAGCAGACGTAGGAGTATAGAAAAGGAGCACCGGGAAAGGGTATCGGGGGTTTGAGCTTGTCGCCGTCCGATAGCCTCTCGGCGAGTGAGAGCTGTATGAGGTGCAGTACAATGTTGAACAAGTTGCGCCTGATAGCTTCATACCAGCTGGGCACGCCCCGTGGTTAGAAGCAATGGGACTATCAGCCAAATTTTGCAAGCGCATTGCAGGTCAAATAATTCCTTCTTAAAGAATTGGCCGAATATATTATAGCGCAATTGAAACTATCTGTGATAACAGGTAAACATTATTCCCACAAGGACTGGTAGTGTTCAGGCTCCTATTTATCCAGGTTCATGGATAAATAAGCATCCGCGAACTGTCTCTTTGTTATGTACAAAACGCATGTCGAAATTGCGAAATTGAAGCCTAGTAGTAGCGAGGTCATCCCTGCTTGGTAGACATTCTATGACCAGTACCTCTTTCACGATAACCATTCTTACTGTGTGGCACGAAATGCATTGGCGTGCTATTTGGTATTTCCCACAAAAGCTTTCTTTAGCAGTTCTGGACAATAATAACTAGATCGCTTATGGATTTTTTATTAGATTTTGTGACGTATTTCTGGAAAGCGGGCTAGTCATGGGATATATGCGGACAAATAGTAGTTCATTACTGCACTATATTTTCGCAAATAAATGATGTGTCTCAAGCTAAATCATTGCTGGATTCTTTAGTGCATCACGTTAGCGGCCACATAAGTATTGCAGTTTATTATGCAAGTAACTTCAGCATCTTTCTGAAATATACCGCGAAAGGGGAAACAGTGCCACCACTTATTGTCATTTTTTAAAGAAAAGCCCTTGAAGAAAAAAAATAAATCAATAAAACCAAATAAAAAGAAGTAAACGCACATATTAATAAATAAAACTAAAATAAAATTGAGCGCAACCAAAACGTACTGCGAAAATTGTGTCACAGGAAGCATTTCGCAAGCAGCTGGCTGTCCAGCGTTGTTCGGAGTTACGAATAGTGTCACCAGATGGACAAATGTGTTTGTGCAAAGCGACCTTTTGAGTGTGTGAGGTGAACGCGTGTGTGACGACCGCAGCATGACTACGGTGACAACGTTAGTACGAAGGCGTATGACGAAATATATTTTTTTATACCAATAGCTGTTGTTGGCTGACTACCCGGATCATTCTGACGTACGCCACGGGTGCATGATGTCCGGCGCTTGAATCCCGAATTTCTCTGCGGAAAGTTTAAGAATAAAGAAGAAAAAAAAACACTTTGAATTGTGAGAATTCTAACTCCGGACATAGGAATATTCTACTTTTTGGTCACCTCCCTTTCTTTTTATTGCTTCATTGTCACTTATATTAACACAAGATGCAGAGAACCAACAGAAATATATAATTGTTTGTATACGTTAGCAAATCAGCTAAAATTCTTTCAGAAGAACAAAATAATCAACCACATAGATCCACTCGGGTGGTTCAGGGTGTGCGTGATGCACTTCCATCACATACACCCAGTCTTCTATAACGTTGGTTCGAAATGAACTTGCTCGCAGAACGACACAACCTTTCTGGAGCTATTCGAGAGCTTCTAATTGCAAGTGCCCCCTACGTACCCTGAACCCTTTGCTGCGGCTCCAAGTGCCAACTAGCTTCTCCCACGGGATGCGACCCTGCTCCACTATATATGGTTTGATCTGGCACTTAAGAGAATGTCGGAGAATGTCCGATACAGCAATGTGCGACAACGGCGGCTCTCAAGAAACCGTGTAAGACTTGTAATGCATATGCCCTCAATACGACGTCCAGAGCAGATCTTTAGAAAGCAGGCTAAGCCGTCTGGACTCAAGCAGAACATCTTCTGAAACAAAAATTCGTGGACTTTGATCACATTAGGGAATAACGCAAAAAGTTATTCGGGCCCTGCTGCTGTTTTAGAGGACCACCGTCCTCAATGATCGATTGTAGTACTGCTGCATGTCTTGCTGTGTGCCAACAGTGTTCATTCTGTTTCACTTCCTCTTTTCCCCTTTCTATTCCTCCTTTCTCTAATGCCTAGTGCCGGGTAACAAACACTAGTCTGGTTGACCTCCCTGCCTTTCCTCCCTTTGTAGGTTTTTCTCTCTCTCTCTCATCCGAACTGAGCACGCCATTAGCGCATCAGTGGAGAATACCGCACCCGGAGAGCCCGATCGCGCCATCAGATGCTATAATTTCGAGACACCCGCTCGAATCCTACAGCTCTGTGCTTGATAGACCTGACGTCAGCGCCTCCTGGATGCTCAAGCTCCTCCTCTTCCCAGTTACGGAAGCCGTCCTGAGTAACGTTTCCTTATCCTGCGTGAAATGACAAGAGTGGCTCGCGTCTGCTTCATCTTCGTTAGTCTTCACCTATCGCTCGGCCACTCCTAATGTGTGCTGCAGGGCGCTCGTTTCGTTTACTTCAGTCATAGACTCAGACCTATTACATATACGGTCACGCATCATGGCTCGTACAGTGATGTCCGCATCACTTCTAGAGAGGGAAGTACAGTTTTGCATAGTGCGTTCTGTCGTGCTCTTTGCAGGTTTTCTTTTGTAAAATAATTTTCACTAACGCGCTTTGTTCTATAAATATTTTCTTGATTTATCTTATGTGTATCATGGTGTTGCGAATTTAATATTTTCTTAATAAAGGTAAATGTTCACTTAATTGTATGTGCTAAACATTTCTTTTAATTCTACCCACTCCTTTTCGGGCAAACCATAAGGGGGCTGGATAATTTTATAAATAAAAAAATATAAGATATGAAGAGGGCAAAAGAGGTTGTCTACTTCCACTTTAATCACGAGTCAGTTAAAAAAAATCGCGGAAGATTTTTTTTTAACCAAGGTCGTGACTTACTTCCTGCTTGCACCAAAAACTGAACCACAAATTGTCTTAACGTGACATGCCAGATACCACTTCTGGACATTAGCATGAAGAACTGTCTTTCTTATATCTTAACAGATGTTTAAGCAGTGCCATTCTATTCCTTTACCTGGTCACTCTAAAAGTTATACAGATTATTTGTGGGGGAAATCGACATAAATGAATGAAACATTTTAAACTTACTAATGAATTGTTTAACTAACCGGAGCTGGTGGGCTCGCAAGGAATATACACTCATCAATGTCAGAAGCTGGCACCAGTTTTATTTATGCGCGCTCCCAAATTGAGCGATGAAATGCGTTGTTGCTCCAGTTAAATTCTTTCGGCTTTGCTTATGAACGCGTTCTGTCTAAAAAAATTAACTGGGGCAGTTATTTTGACATGATATGGATGCTGCTTATCTTGAGGCTGGCAGCAGTTCCGAAATTCGTTTTAAACCGACAAGCCTTGAGGCCTCATCAGCTTACGTTTATGAACCACATGTGCTTTTAAGATGATTGGTTCAAAAGCAACAAAATTAACCAAATATTTACAGGGATTTCTTATGTATAAATGAGCACACCCTTGAGTAATTTACAGGAGATAGTATGTTTGTTCTATATTCCAAAAGCAATTCTTACAAAATTCAGCTAATATTATAGGAGCGAGAAGCTCCTGGTATGATCGTATGCTACGTTGCTGACATTCGACATGTTTTATGCCAGTAAAGTTGTATTTTCATGTAGTACCTGCATTTATTTCCGTAAACTTTCTTGTTCATGATCTGTAATTTTTTCTGTCCTTGTGATTGTCGCCGATTCGAACTTCTATAAAAAGGCTGTTCTTGATGTGCTATTCCTAACTGCTGCGGCCACTGCTATCGGAATTCCCCAGCTGTTCCATCACTGCTGCATTTATTTCAATAATGACACTTTGAATGCGTTATTGCGCCGCGAGAACTTTGCTGTATTTTTCGTATTGATTAGTCTTTCAGCTAAATCGTACTTTGAGAGCTCTTTCAATGTGGATTATGCCTCTTATGACAATCTGACCACTGTGCACGCTCATGTTTACTTGCCCCTGTGTTCAAAGGACGTGTAATATATTATTGCACTGGTGAAAACGAGGTACTTTCATGTATTCACTGCTGAACCATACCTAGTTACCGCAAGAAAAACGTAACTTAAGATAACTGGATTATGCAAGCACCTGTTAGATCTGCAACGCGTTCTCCGTTTGCTGGTTGGTTAAACTTAAAGAAACACATCGCAACGATTTTCTTTTTATTGTTCGCTTGTCAAAACACGAATGTGGGTCCAGCATAAATCTGAGCCATGTACGTATTATCTACCGAAAGCATTGCCGGGTCTAAGCAGCCACGACTTCACGACTTCAGCGGGCGTAAATGTCATAAATCCGGTTATAAACCACATGGTGCTGCAGTTTCTGGAACAATGCTGATGTGACAATGCATAAAGGGTTTGGCTATCATTGACCTATACAAACAAAATACCAAATCCAGTGAACTTAATACAGCACCGGAATATTTTATTTCCAAATTGACTGCGAGAAATGTAGCCTGGAAGCTTTTCTTAAAGCTGGTCCGTCGAGGAAACGCGCAGAAGAAGGAAATAGAAAGATCGTCAGATCTCAGTTATTTTATAGGATCGGGCTGTGAGCACGTTTACTGCAGCAGTAGCCGAACACAACGGACATCGTCATGTTCAATAAAACAGCTTCTCTGCGAAGCGGCAAACATGTCTTCGACCGCTACCATATTGCCTGTTGTGGAGTCCCAACAAATACATTCACAGATGCCGCTACTATCAGAGTCTGCGTGGCGCGACGCACCCCGGACAGATTTTCAAGCACGCATGTTGTGCGTTAGCCGACTGGTTAGGGCGCGCTGATTCCAATTAACATTGCTGCAGAGGCATAAGCTCAATCTCGGGTAGTGGTGCATGGCTAATGAAGTGGAGCTTTTCTTTGACATAAGGTGAGCGGGGCGGGGGGGGGGGGGGGGGGGGAGAGAAGCTCTGTGTTGCCAACCGCAGGGTGATTATACTTACAGTAAGGCTTTTACAGCACTTTCGTGGCTCGGTAGGGCCGTAGGGCGTTCGGAAATTTTTCTGTGTTATCTACGGTATTTCGACCTGACCTTGCCCACTTTTATTCCCCCCGGAAGTAAATCCTAGGAAACCCAGAAAACGCCAAAAAATTGCACTCGCGGAAACTAAAGGAATGCGCCTCCATTCCACCCTGTGAAAGCGAATATGCAGCGAAGCTGCGTAACCCGAAGCCACGTACGTGACGGCCGCACGCACGTGTCCGGAAGTGTAGCGTGCATCCTCATTCTTTTAGGCCCTCCGCCAAGGGCAAGCGGGTTATTGAAATAATGGAATTTCTCAAAGTAAAATGCGAAAAGTACGACTTAGCCAGAAGCTGCAGATATGATAACTTCAGTCTGTTATTCGAATAGGCGGCGGAGTCGTTGCAATAGCATAGCATGCATCCTCATTCATGCAGGCCCTCCGCCTAGCGCGACTGCTTTATTGATGTAACTGAATTTCCTTAAGATGCGTCAGAAAATTCGTAGAATACGACTTACGCACAACCTGCAGATATCGGATTGTAATTCGAATAAACGAAAAACATAGTTGTGTTACGCGGAAGCTCAAACATATAGCCTTCCAGCTGGCCTTTGTTTTTTGTGAGAAAAACCGCGCACGCGGACACGAAAATTCCCGACCAACTAGAGGCTAACAGCTTTGCTGTAGAATACCACGTTGAACTAATATGTAGGTGCAGTGCATGTATTTAGTTAACCTGGGTAAAAGCTTACAGGATAGCAAGGGCAGGCGATCTTCCTGTATAAGTTTTTCCAACCATCAGTGAAGTTTATCCAATAAACATATTTATTTAATATATTTACATTTGCAACTAGTGACATCTAATGTCGCAAGTTGGCCATTAGCGGCCAGAAACATACAAACAGCGAAGTGAGGAGAA
Source organism: Dermacentor variabilis (assembly GCF_050947875.1). Taxonomy (NCBI): domain Eukaryota; kingdom Metazoa; phylum Arthropoda; class Arachnida; order Ixodida; family Ixodidae; genus Dermacentor; species Dermacentor variabilis. Next base: position 70,974,605 of record NC_134569.1, on the reverse strand, counting down.
AAGGAAAAGAAGGCTAAAGAAGAAGAAAGAAAGGAACAGAGAGAGAGCACTACTATTGCGCACGCTTGAAGTTTCAAGCCGGGCTTGAAAGTCACACAAAAGTTGCGTGGTAAGCACGTCAGCTTCTGCATTGCGCGTTGCCACAGTGATAAGAGTGTGAACCGAGTGCCCAATATGGAAATCATTTTTTTTAGTCGCCATGTGGTTATGCTAAGACTAAGGGTAACGAGGTCGCATGGCGGTCGGTGATGGTGGTGGCATCTCAATGAAGGTAAACGCATCGGCAAAGCCGAATGGAGAGAGCCTCGTTTTTATCTCGTAACTGCTCTCCGAATAAAAAGGGCACTTTATTTTAAGATAAGAACTGCGGCTGATATTGTCCCAACGTAACATATGGGCTATGAGGCATACGACTGCGAAAATCTCTCGAATTACTTTGTCAAGCTGGTGTTCACTAACATGTACCCAAAGAGCGGTGCGTGAATTTTATTGCATTTCTCCTCTATAGCAATGTGGCTGCCGCAACCGGTAATCGAACCTATGACTTAATGCTCAGCAGCACAGTGACATATATATTATGAATCATCGTGGTGGATCAAGCTGTCACAAATTACTTAATGAGAAGGGCGACGCTACGTTTTATCCGACTGATTTGTACCTCAGTTAAATGATTATTTTCAGTGTACTGGGGCCGCATAAGGTAAAGCTATTCCAATCTGTTTTTATTCCAATCTTCTAACGTAAAATTTGCGTAACCACCTACGCAAGCATCAGGTGGTAACCCGCAGCGTTGTTTGAGAAGGCCAATAAAGCGCGCTCCTCGTTTATAGGAGGTCAAACTTTTTGCTTTTTTTTTTGCTTTCAAAGAGAATAGCATTGCCTACATTGGGGGAGCAGATTTTCTTATTGAATTGACTGACAAGAGGCAAGGAGCATGCTGAAGTGCAGAGGGTTTCGATGTGGCCGAGCCAGCACAGCGAAAGTAGATAACTGGATGAAGAGGGTGGCGACGGCGTCTGTGATTGATCTGCTACCCCTTACGTAGCTTGCCGTGGCGGGCAGAAAATCTGAGCGACGTGCAATGGAACGTTAACAATGCGACTAGAACGGATCCGCAGTAAAGAGGAGTTGGCAAAGTGATGTCGCATGCGTGCCGAAAGGGCTCGATAACGTATTACGGCCGCGGAAAAACGCGTATTATACGCAAATAAATCCATGCTCCGCGGCCACTCCGAGTAGCTAGTGCCAGAGCAAACGGCGGGCATCCATTTCCTATTCCTTTCGGAACGGGTCAGCCTCCGGCTATCCTGAAAAAAATTCAATTTTATTCTGCATAATAATGCGTCTTTAAAGCGTACACGTCACTTTGGCGCTATGAGTTTTCGAGGTATTGTGACGTCGCGTGACAGACAGGCGAAGTGGGCACAGCTCGCAAATGCTTGACCAATAGCAGCGGGCTAAGGGCGAAAAAGGCGTCGAAACAGAAATAATTATTCTTCTTTCGTTCGGTATAATCATGCATAATCAGTGTGCCTATATCATATCAGATGGAGCGTTTTCGCGATTTACGTGACGTCGCATGAGAGACAGGCGAAGTGTGGGTGGACCGCAAATTTATTGACCAATCATGGAGGGCTGATTGCAGAATTGGCATAGAGAAGGTTGGAATAGCTTTACGTTGTAGCGCCCCTGGTGTTTTTGCAGCATTTCTTTTTGGTTTTCATCGTATACTTACTTCTCGTGTTGAGGTTGTCGAACGGATGAGGGTGTGCATTGTTTATATGCAATTCATATTTCAACTTCAGCGAGGAATTCGATCTCGAGAAATGAAGTACTGCCATTCCTGTTTTCCTGTAATATAGGTACGCAGGTAAGAGATTTAGTAATTGAAAATTTTAACATAAATATTTACCAAATGACTCGTGGAAAACTGGAGCTTTTAAAAGAGCGTTAAAGGTCTAACTTCGCAGGCGTGAACAACGTCAGTTGAAATGATAAGTTATCGTCGAAATATTCTTTCAGCGAATATTTTCTGAAGTTGCTCACTGCAGACCGCTTAGGCAAGTCGTGGAGTAAAGCTAACCATTAGGAAATACCAGAAAGGCCCTGATAATGTATAGGTGTAACCAGTTCTCAGTGGTTGCGAACCAACCGCACGCAAAAAGAACGGCGTATACTGAAGAGAGATAAAAATTTATTGTGTACTTGATGGGGTCCAGTCCGGGAGTTGGGACACAAACCCCCAGTCCCTCTCTTTCTCAGACGGCGGCCAGTCCTTGCTTTCTGGCGGCGTCTTCGGCCATCCGGAACGCCTCTTCAAGAAAATCACCTGCTTAACGAAAAATTATTATATTCATGCGGGATTCCTATCTTTCATGGGTATCGTGAACGACTTTACAGTGAAGATGACGGTACCAGAATTGCCTGTGCAACGAAGAATACAGGAGTCCGCGAGGGCTCATTTTCTCCTTTACAACGAACGCACGTAGCTGCGCTACAACTTCGGTACATTGCCGCAACACAGTGGTGATGCGCTTTAGGAAGCGCCGGTCGACACTACAGCAAGGACATCGCAGGAGAGTCCAGACACCGCAGTGACAGTGGCGAACCCCTCTTCCAACTATACCAGCCTCCCGTCTTCCCTAGTGTTAAACGCCGGGATGATCTATTCAGAACGATATCGTCGAGGCCACCAAGGACGTGGTGGAGGAGAAATAACGGCGAAATCAGCAGCCTGCAGGCTAACCAAAAATTTTGACACAGCAAGCAAAACTGGCATTCAACGCTCTGCAACTGTACCTTGCGTCATTTTCGCACTTTTCCACGCAGCAAATAACGAGGCCATACCGTGGGCTACAGGCGCAGATTTCGTTGGATGAAGTGCTTACAATAAAATTAAGAAATAATTTAAAAATCTCTTATGCTTGGTTAAAGAAATTATTTTGCTGAATCTGATTAGCCGGCTTTATGACGGTGCTATACTATATTAAAAATAAATTAAATAGTACGTACCGTGTACCTGCAGGAAATGTCTCTCTCGAAAAATTAGACCTGTATTACACTCAACTGCGGGGACCCGCACAACAGCATTAGATGTACACAGCGATGGCCATGACCGAACCAGCCGAAGACCACCCTCCGTACTAACTCATCATATTCGCGTTCAAATTATTTATTAAGCACATCAAAATTTTCTAGTACGCTCCAAATCTCGCTGCTCAGGGAACCTTAGAGCGCAGCTGTCGTTGGGGTTCATGACCGTGCCTCGAGGGCAGTGGAAGGCACCCGCGAACTCGGGCATCCCCATCAGCGGGATCATGCAGAGGCTGCGCGCTGAGAGGTGCAGCTCGTCGCGACCACACGACAACAAGCAGAAGCGCCGGAAGAACGCCCTCATGGCATCGGCACTCGTCTGAGGCGGATGCATGCCAGGCAAAGGTGGGCCGCCGATTCCTCCAGCACCGCTGAGTAGCGCATCCATCGCCGTCCTCGCCGCCATGGTCCAAGCGAACAGCTTCGATGCAGTGGCAACGTTCCAACCCGAATGGTTTCCGTTGAAAGAGCTGTGCAAGAGAGTTTGTGGTAGTCAGTTATGAACTATGCACTCGCAAACATATTCGCCCTAGTGTCACAGCCATTCACCGTGGTGGTGCTGTAAATGTGGTGTATTGCCACTGAGAACTAGGTCCTGGGTTCGACTGCCTGCGGCGGTGGCCTCCTCCTCGTGGGGTCACGGTGAAACAGAGCTCTTTCAATTTGCGGCACGTAAATAACCGCAGGTTGCAAATGTAAATCCACAGCTATCCACAACGATCCCTGAAATGCTAAATGCTCCTTTGAGACGTTAAACGCAATTTGCTAATTAATTAATTAAATAATCAATATACCACTCAATCATGTGATACACCATGTACGAGTTCTGGGTCACAACGAACTCGCAGTATACTTGTGCGCTGTCAACGGCTTAATGAAGATGATCACGCAGGCATCGTATACACTAGCGGTGCGCTCCCGCTAGTACGTGACAGACTGTAATGCCGACTAAGGAGCGGCTCGCGACAACCGACGTTTGCACCAGAAGCCGCGGCCTGCCGTCCGCCGTCTTGAATTGTCTCAGGATCAGCGCCACTCACGCGCTTGCACAGGCTTTTCCTTCGGACGAACAATGTTTCGTGGTTTCGGGTTTCGGCAGCTAAAAAGAAAATACATAGTACAAGAGCAGGCGCGACATTGCTTGCGCAGCGTTCATCTAGGGCAGACGATGATACCCGCCATCAACACTGCCAAGTCATACTTAGTCACCCGCCGTCGTTGCTTAGTGGCTTCGGCATTGCGTTTCTAAGCTCGAGGTCGCTTGATGCAGCCCCAGCCGTGGCGCCCACATGTAGACAGGTGTGAAATGCAGAAACGCCCGTGTAACTCGCATTGAGGGCACGGGGTTCAAATTATGCCCGTGTCTCCCACTACAGCGTACCTCATATTCAGATCGTGGTTTTGGCGCCTAAAACCCCGTAATGTAAATAATTTAATACTTAGTTTGCGTCCTCCACCGTTTACATGCTTTCCTCTAGCTGCTTTTCATTTCGGTTTTTTTACAGACTCTAGTCATGCATTTGGATGAAAAATTTGTTACAAACGCTTTCAAATGTGCTGCCGCGGCGTCGCCGCTCGGGCAGCGGTCGGTAAGAAACCAGCAAGTGGCAGTGCGCCTCCTTTCGCACCGTTATCGCCGGGTAAGATAAACGCCCGCTTTTTCAGACATGCTGCTTTGACGGGTGGTTGATTCGGTCAGCAGTTTTGCGAGTTGAAAAACATAGTTGAACAACCGAGGAGCGTGAGATTAAAAAGAAAAATGTGCGACCGTTACGTGCGCGGCCAAAATGGTCGCGCGAACCGTGACTGGCTGGGTGCGAATGTTCCTTATACGTTCAGGCCTTCCACGTAAATTGCAAGGAGTGCGAAAAGGCGATCACCCCTCCTTCGATGTTCTATAAAAAATCGTCGCTGCCGTACCCATACACCTAGTGAGATGGCCTATCCTTGAGCCCTTTCTTTCATATTCAATTTCACTCGATGACTCCAGCCTGCTAAGGCGACATTGGTTTATCGCCAGCAGAATTTTCTGTAATCACTTCTCTTTTGAACGCAAAGCTTCCCCTTCAAAACTTGATACCGAACTACGGCGCCGACAGGCTGAATGTTATAACGATGAGTCAGATTTCGCACCATACTTTGTTTCATTGTCTTTCTCTTTAGTAAGATAGTATCAAAAATATATCGTTCAGCTTTCGTTGAGTGTCGGATGGAATACTGTATTGACTATTGAATAAGCAAATGTCTAAATAATTTGTCACTAGTTTCTGCAATATGTCTAGTGACAAGGATTGTGTGTGAGGTTTTAAGGGCCTCGACTATTACTACTACTAATGCTACGACTAATAATAATAATACCTGTACGGCCCTTTATTTGCTTAAGAGATTCTACACCATACCTAAGAAAGAAACGCTTGTGGCAACGCAGGCAGAACCATTGCATCAGACCAGGACATCCGGAAACAAAATAATATTGGAATTAAAAAGTAATGTTACAAGCCTTGTTACGCTTGTGAATGAATACGATTAACTGGCATGCTACTACTCGCACGTAATATATATATATATATATATATATATATATACTTAAACAACTCACGGATTAGTTGTTTAATTAATCAACGTTTTAGGTATTGGCTGCAGACCCCAAGTGTGATACGCAAAGTTGTAGAGCACATTTCGAAACCTCTCAATAAATTCTTTCCAATACGATATATCTCACGTAGTCCTTTTTTCTGCGTTCCAAAGAAAGCCCGCGAAATATGAAACAATACCACGTGACGGGGCGATTGCGTACTGTTATTGTGCTACTATCAAGCGTGTGATGGATGAACAAGGTCGGCTGCAGTGCGACTGGCAGGCGACAGGGCGTTATGCCTGGTGTAGGTATCTGGGCATGCGGCTCTTATCGCAGGACGGTGCAAATACATGTTGCTGGCCGAGAGTTAAGTTTTAAAACTTTTGCTTATGTGGGACAACCTGCATGCACGCACGCACGCACACACACACACACACTTTATATATATATATATATATATATATATATATATATATATATATATATATATATATATATACATATATATATATATATATATATATATATATATACGTGCGAGTAGTAGCATGACAGCTAAACATAATCACTCAGAAGTGTAACAAGGGCATAAGTTGCTTAAGGTATGACACCAGGTTAAGAAGTGCTTTAGTTGAAGAGTAACAATACAAATTATTACCCTGTCTTCTAAAACGTGTTTCTTCTAAACAAATTGGAGTGTTATATAACATTTAAAATTTGATTATTTGTTATTTAAGAAATTGGTAACAAATGTGGGCATCACACCAGCACTCGTCAAGTTTACCTCGTCACAACAAAACATTTTTTGCCTGTCACATCCCTAGCAGATATGCCATATGACCCGCACTAAATAAGCCCGTACGATCATATCAGAACACGTTGTTTTCTGCAATGAACCAAAACTAGCAACATCTGTGGAATCCTGAGAGTGTACTGATGTTATAACAAATATATCTGTCATTGCTATTCAGATAGGTATACCTTCCTTTAGCGTGGAACCATACCAAATAGGGCACTTTTACTTTCGCAGGTACAGCACGGTCCAATCTTAGCGGGAAGACGCGAGCGCCTGGCCGACGTAAAAATTTCCAGTGACTCTAGGCCGACGGCCTGCGTAGCGCTGTCTGACGGCTAGATTTGTAAACGCGGAGCATCCGCATGGAGCCGCAAGAGTGGCGCCTGCCCCGCTTCATTTGCTACTTCTCCCCTGAACTGCGCATGCGCTGGAGAATCCCGCGGTGCGACCTATCTGGGCGCCCCTCTGCGTGATGCTCACTGGATAATCAGCAAGCAGAATAAAATGTTTTATTTTTTGCTACATTCTTCCGCCAGTTTTAACTCGACTTGGTTCTTGCTCATTGAAGCAACGTCCACAGAAGCTCCATAGCTCTGATTATTTGGATATCAATTAGACATGCAGCTTTATGAAAATTATTCTGTTACACCAACACGTGCGTGCAATGAAATAAAGTGTGTGTAGAACAACACATGAAAGTAAACGCGGAGGAGAAATTTTATTCATTAAATTTTTGGGACACAAGGTATATGGGGCCAGACCTAGCCACACGACGAAGTGCCAAGAATGCTTCACTGAGACGTCGGGCGCGAGGATCTCCTGTCCGAAATTACTCTATCGGCGTTCAGTGTAGCGTAACTTGCGGGAAAAGAAGGATAGGGGGCCCATGCACTATTAATCCTGTTACGTTTCGCCTACGACGCGCGGTTTAGCCGGCGCGGCTGCAACAAAGCGGCAGACATTTTGGCCTGTTCAGCGCCGCCGCTACGCCTCCCCGCCAAGCGCGTCCAGGCATGTTCCGATGCCACGTGTCTTCACGTGCGTGTGTGAGTGTATGTGCATATTGGTGCCCACGCTTGTCGAAGCGCGGCAGCCGGGGAGAGGAGCTCCCAACAACTGTGAAGCGAGGGGGTCTGACAGGCGCCGACACGACAGTATGAGCCACCTTCTCCTCCCCATTGTGCCCGACCGGCGCCGACACGACAGTATGAGCCACCTTCTCCTCCCCATTGTGCCCGAACGGCGCCGGCACGACGGCTGCGCCACCTTATCCCATTGTGCCCGAGCGGCACCGTCACGTGCTCGTCTATAGAGGGGTTCCTTCTTGCCCTCAACTGCGAGAGTATAAAAGCAGCTGCCCCCGGACGCCAAAGAGGGCTCCGATTTCTTCTGTTGAGTAACGTGCTCTCCCGTCTCTCTACTTCGGTCAACCTGACCGCCAACTCTTTGCGATGTTAGAATAAACAAGTTGTTTTGTTGTTACCAGTCGACTCATGCTTTGCCGGGACCTTCGGATGCTTCCAGTTGTACCCCAGGCCGCCAGGCCAACGCTACCCTTGGGGCTTGCGACCCAGGTGCAACAACGGGCGTCAGCGCCGAGTTCCCAACAACTCTTACCAGCGGTGCGATTACAACAATCCTCTAATGAAGAGCGGCTCCCACGGCTTCCGAAGAAGCATCCACCATAAGGCTAGGAACAACCCTATGTCGTTCCCGACCTGAAATGGCTTTAACAGTCTGTCTATCATTCTGGCTCACTTGATTGTTCCAGAGCCCCTTCACTCGCTCGACACAACTGCAAACGTCTACTTTCAACGTTAAGTTCCGTTTTTCTTAACTAGTGTTCCTCTCTGTCATGTTCTCCCTCTCTATCCCGTTTCTCTCTTTTCCTAAAAAGTTCTAGCCCAATTCCAATGTCCTCCTCACAGGCCTGGTCGGAAATCAGCTTTAATATTTCCGATTTTTTTTCATTTCCTTATGTACTTCTAAACCCAGTTCCTCACCGACAAGCAGCAATTCGTCTCTCAGAAGTGTTCTCGAATCCATGATTAATGCTTTACTGCCATGATCCTGCTCGCTAAACATAAATAGGTAAACACAACCTAGCTAACAATTATAACTCCAGCTTCCCTACTGTTCTAAACTGAATGACCAAAAAAATGAAGCCTTGAGAGCCGAAGCAAAAACGAAGCACACACCGCACACACAGCACCACGACGCCAAGTCCGTCTCGACTTTATCAGCCAGTTGTAAGAGTGTAATAAGTGGTAGCTGGCCCGTGCCGTCGTCCTACTCATACACGCTAAGGACGTTGTTGATTACGACCGTGACGATTACCGGAGTCCGTGGGAGAACGCCGAAAAAACAGCCTCTTCCTGGAGCTTGCTTGCTCCAATTGGTCCTTGAAGGCGACAGCGAACCAACTAACAATACTCGATCCGCCAAACGTGTCTAGCCTCATTGGCGCTATTGGGCAGTCCGAAGGGGCGCATTGTTGGCTTCACGAATCGTCGCAGCGGGGCAGAGGAATCTAGGGCAGAGGGCAGAGGAATCTGTGGTAAGAATACAATGGGTTACAGTGTGTTTAGGAGCTTTATCTATCGGAGACTGTGTAGTAAGCTCCGCAAACTCGTTGACTAGAGCTGCATACGGTGATGTAGGCAGTTTGATAAAAGTAGGGTTGAGAGCAGTAGCATGTGACAGAAAACCGTTGACTGACAGACCTGTGATGTTATCCACTAGGCGACAGCGGCTAATGTCCCCGAGCGGATGAAAATGGCTCAAGAAATCAGCCCCTAAGAGGGCATAGCAGACGTCTGCTATCTAAAATAGCCATGCGAATTTTCTCTTAAGACCGACATCGAGGGTAAGAGACTTCGGTCCGTAAGCTGCGATGACAGTTGAAAGCTTGTATGTGGACTGACTTTGCGCGAAGCGAAGACGTCGGTCAGTTTTGGACGCAGGAATTATGCTCACCGCCGCACCAGTGTCTACCAACAAATGCAGCCCTGTGGTTTTGTCGGTTATATGAATAAGGCGGATTGGCGTAAGGCCACGATCGCCCGGCGCCGTTATTGACAACTGGCCTGAGTGTTCCCCGCGTGCCAGTAAAAGGGTGGCACCCATCTACAAGCCGCGGCGTAAAAACGTCGGTGGCAGTAGCGCAGGGCCTGTGACGAAAAACTTCGCGCAAGTTGTTGAAACGGCCGTTGAATGGAAGGCGGCGAGAGAGCCTGATGAGTTCTGTAGGGTCGGCCGTTTGAGTTGCGAGCGTTGCGCAATTGCTGACGCAAGTCGGCGACTTGAGACGCGATCTCTTTTACTGCTTCCCGAAGGGAATCCAGTTGAGGCAGTGGAGAGGTAAGGACAGCACTTATGACTGACTGCTGGAGCGACGTCCATGATATCGTCGGCTAGTTCGATGAGTTCTGACAAGGGCTTATGCTGAGCGGTGACGAGAGCCATGCGTTCGTTGACTGGAAGCCGCTGTAGAAACAACTCAGGTAAGGAGTCTAGTTGGTCACCAATAAGGTGTCGCAGGTGACGTAAAAACCGAGCTGGACGTCGGTCACTGAGTTCTTCATTGTTCAGGAGCTGCTGAATACGCCGATGCGCAGGCGGGACGAGACGGCAAAGAAGAGGCTCTTTGATTGAGGTATATGGCATTTTCTGTTGGCTGGACGAGGATGCCGCGTATCTCGGCCATGGCCTGTAGCGGAAAACTCAAAGCAGGAGCTCATATTTGCGAGACAATTGCCAGAGTCATAGCTATGGTAGCGTAATGGTAGCTGTAGGTCCTGTTCCACCCATAGAAGGTATTATTGATCCATTCATTCATTCATTCATTGATACATTGATGCATTGATTTTATTTCCGTCTTTGGCAACATAACATTTGCAAACACTGACTGGACCTTTAGCCCTAGGCTAGCTTGGGAGTAGCAAGTAGAGAGTAGAGGTGGCAGGAGTGGAGTAGAAGTCGTCTGGAGTTGGGTTGGATCCATTGAACGTCGCATTCGTAGTCCGGGTTACCAGTAACTATGGAGCCAGGGGTTTATTTGTACGTCCCATGACTTGATTTACTCTATCGTTTCTAATTCCTCTCTCTCCTCTCAAGCCGCACCCCACTATTCCCTCATGTCTAAAATTAGCGGCGCGCCTGAAGAAGAAGAACAGTTTGCCACAAATTCAAACCTCGTCTGTCGGCACACGTCCATGCTTTGTAAAACGCAAAAAAAAAAAAGAAAACGCAGACCGGTGCAGTGAAAATATATAGAACCAAATGCTTCTCTCAGCTGAGGAAATTTACACGAATAATGCTTGTGGAACAACCCCTAACTGTGGAATTCTGCAAAACTGATAACGAAGGCTGTCACTTCCGCAACCATGCGTCAATGCTCACCGATAAGCTAGTCACGTATTTTTCTCATACTGCTCGCAGTAATTGGCCACTTTTCATAGCAGGCAAGGCAATTGAAGCCTGAATACTAAGCTTGCCCTTTCAACCATAAAATGTCCGCTTATTCAACAAGCGGGAGGCAGGGTTGGTATCGGTCGCTTCACACTGCGAAAAGAAAAAAAAACTGGAATGGTCAGTGTTCGCAGGCACGCGTCGAGCGCTGGGGCGGAGAAGTAGCAGACGACGCGGGGGCACGAACCGCCCTTATGAATTTAGGCGCATGCTCCGCATTTCCAAATTTCGCCAGCGGTTAGCACTCCGCGGACCGCCCGCCACATGCTCGCGTGTTACCTCTAAGGGTGGACTGTATACTGTATATCGCACAGCCAACGCTGTAAGAATTAATCGTCCAAATAATTAATAAATATTATTTATTAGAAAATATTTATGCTTATACGCGTACCAAATAAATACAAAAAATCGGTTCTGAAAGAAAATGAACAAAAAATGATATGTAGCGCCTGCAGCGCTCACAAAAAAAAAAAACATTTGGTAGAGTTAAATTCAACAAATCTGTAACGTGTCTTCTGATTCTTGTTTTCGTCTAGTTTTGCCTATGGGGCATCTGATATTTTATAGATTGTTTTGAAGCATCAGTAGAGCAGCGGTAGGCCCTCACATTAAGTGGCCGGTGAATTATAAGACACGTTTTTACAGTGTAGATGTTATGTTCTATTCTTAATGGCTTCAACATATGAAGCGTGCCTTTCTTGGCATTGCTGAAGTAGCAGAGACCATCAGATACAGCAAACTTCAGCAAGGGAAGATTCACGTGTGTGTCATTGGTTGCCCTTTGTTAACTTGTGCTATGGAAACACTCATTCAGGGCTACGTTTGACAGAGTGTCAAGATATATAACGGTTTTCTGCCTGAGTAGGCCTTTATCCCAGATTTCTGCAGTCACTTTCCACATTAATTACCGAGTTTTAACGCACTTCCTGAAGTACTCGTATCACCGAGTCTTTCACGCACGTTGCCTTTCGTGTATTTATTCCCGGCAAACTATCGTTTCCCTCGGCTTCCCTCTTCGATCTTCACCATACTGTAGCTGCTACTATCAACTAGAAAGCTAAAGTGCATACGCAACAAACAAAGGCAACTTGCTATTTATTTACCGCACAGAAAGCCAGCATAGTGTAAGTTACAAGTTTTAAATGCAGTGCGTCCACTTTGTTAAAGTTTGTTTATCACAGTGGCAAACATTAACTAAATGCTCTTGAATCCATGTTACTTTTGAGCTTTGTATAAAAGTTCAAAGAAAACAAAAATACTGCACAATTCGAACATCTTTATGCTACAGATCAGTCGGGCCCTTTCAGTTTCACAAACACTGGGGGATGTTACAAGTTTCGCTATATCCTTTGAAAAAATTAAAGAGAGAGCGCCAGAACATACTTTCGCCGCAAAACGTTCTTCAATGAATCCCACATCTATTCGACAAAACCACTAGTTTTTTTTAGAAAACATTTTGTTTTGAACTTGGCGCCATACCTTAAACAGCATACCTTAAATGATTAGTAATGAATACGTAAACGTATGAGGATAGAAGCTTGCCTATGAAGTTGGCGAAGACACTCGGTGCCTTCTCGGAAGCCTTCTTGCGAACGCCCGTCCCACCATTCTTTACTGCTGGCGGGAGTGATGACGTGCGCGATCTCACGGGCCAGAAGGGAACCGATCGTTCCGAAGTTGAATTCTCTGGGGACACAAGGAACATAGAGTTAGGCTCTCTAAGTTTCTTAAAGCAGCTCCTGTGGCAAATCCTTTGTGATGTAAAGATATCATATCCCCGACGTAGTCCATCTATTCGTTATTGTTATGCCCAGAAAAATTCTCATCATGCCCACCCAGCAGTCGACGTTTGAAAGTGGTCTTTGCAATTTGTACGGCCTATTGCAGTCATCAAAGCTTTACCGAATGCAAGCAACACTGTTACACTGCTATCAGCCAACGTCACTGTGCAATAAATCGCAGCAGTGCACAACTTTCTTCAATTGCCTTACCTCCTTTTCATGCACAAGTCATATACTATCAGTAACTGACAAACCGAAATGAGACCTGAAATGTAAACACACAGCGAAATTTGCTCTTGTTTGTTTTCTCAATATTTATTCCCGTTTTCATAAACGCGATATGTCATTTTTCTCTTAATTTTTTCGGCATTCTGTATTCTGGATGCGCATTAATTAGCCGAGTGCTCCACCGGAGGCCAGTAAAATCCAGGAACATGTGAAGCCGAATAATACATTGGGAAACTGCGAGTTACCTTAGTATGCTACTTCTTTCATAGCGACCAATTACAATATAATTTGTTCTTACGATGATGATATCCTCATTGACGGGCAAGGTAATTGTGGTTAGGCTAAACTTCAGTTACTGTCTGCCGGAGTATACTCACAGTTGAGCAAAAAAAAAAAGCCTTTTCTCGTTTTTTATACTGAGATACCGCCTATAATAGCTTAATGAATTTATGTATTTCGGGTAACAATGTGTAAAAATGTCATTGCGTACCAGCGATTCAACTTCAGTATGACTAGCGTGTGCGTTTAACAGCTTAACAGCTTATTAAATAGGGCTAGAAACAGGGATAGTTGGTATAGTGACACATTACGAGTACGATCGCCCTCTTGTGTTGTCTTGCGCGACCATACCATAATAAATAGCATAGAGGTCTCACGACTATGTGCTTTCACCTAGTAGTATATACGATGAATATCCCGAGTGCTTAAAATGAAACCCTCGAACACAGCGTTCAGTGATAGACTCCACAGTCAGACTGGCACTAAAATATAAAGTTGCCTTGGTTGTTATATGGCATTGAATAATTGAATGCAACATCTACGGAAGCAGAAATTAAGAGAGGCGCATACATTGCCAAATGACATTTCTGCCACTTTAGCAACATAACGCATGCGATACTTGAGATATGCAAGAGAAACACACCTTGGCATCGTTGCGGAGTACAGTACCGGGGCGCTCATGAGAGCACCCGAAACAACGATACTGTTGAGCAGCTCGCTGAAAGTGAAGGCACCTTCGATTTGCCGCTCGGCCAGCAGTTTCATACCAACAGGCAGCGGGTAGGTTATGGACGCCACCTTGTGATCCCCCATCAAGGTCAGGTGCTCGTTCAGGAAGTCACTGGACCACTCGCTAATGTTGGGGTAGACTGGCGTGCTGCGGTCACTGAGCAGTCTGACAAGCCGATGAGGAAGCGTCACTGTGGTGTTCCTGAACGTCGCTATCAGTGTGACCCAACGGCGGCTGTCGATCCACGGGACCAAGCCCTGGTTCTTGGCGAACGCGTCGACGACCGCGTCGAGCAGCGCTTGCACGTCTCCTTCGGCGATAGGGGGCAGGCCCAGAAAGCGGCTGACTTGGTACGAGCAGGCGTGACTGGCGACGCGACACGCTGTCTTCAGGCAGGTCTCGCGAGTTTCCAGCTCGGTTCTGTCCACGCTCGAGAGTCTACTCTTGAAGTGAAGAGCAAGCACCTCCGCGGCTACCTGCAATGACAGATAGGCTCGCACTGTCTCGCTCGCTGTATTACTACCTATGGCTCTCAGGATGCTCTCTGCCTGGTTATGGCCGGTACAGAGGAGCCGCTCGGCGCGGGACACACGTAGGTACTTCTGAAAGAGAGATGACCAATCTTCTTGCCCCAATACACGAGCTACCTCGGTGATCGTGCTCATGTTAAGCAGTCTCGTGTCAGAGTCGTTTTCAAAGGCAGCGTTCACGACGTCGTCAAGTTTAAGGATGTCACCGACCAAGTTTTTCGTGGGTGCGTTTGTAGCCATTTTTGAGAGAGCCTCCTCCAGGTGACTTTCGAAATTGGGAAGGCCTTCGAATGCTTTTCTAATTGAGCGTCCGCTCGAAAGGGCAGGGTACGTGCTTTTCGCGTATAATTCTAGCTCGACGCCAAAGAGGACGTCGATGCCGTTCACTGCCGACAGTGTCGCTATGGCCGTAATCAGATCACGCTGAGATAGGTTGTGCAGGCTGCTGGCGTACTTCTGCAGACGTGGAAGAACGGATGTCAGAGCCTCAGTGTCTTGACTGCTGTTCATAAAGCTAGTGCAAGCCCTGAAAAAAAAAGCAAAGTTTAAACGGAACATCCACGCAGAATACATTTGACAGATGTAGTATATATATTTAACGCAACGTTAAGGTTGCGATTCTGCGATCCATTATCAGGTCCCGTATGGCGGAAGAGTGCGTTGTGGAAGCAATTATCAAGGGCGCAGTTCACCTGTCTTTATGCCTGACTACATATGGCTAACTATGCTAAAGACTTTCATCGCTTTTATGCGCAGAGTTACTCCGGCCAAATTTATACATTCTATAAGCGATAGGCACCAAGTCCCTTATGCAACATGAAGTGACATTAGGTGTTAGCTAAAAATCTTCACATAGGTTTCCCAGGATTGTCTGCACGAACTCCTCAATTATGTCAATGCTTTCGACTGAGAATTGAATTATTTGGGTGTCATGACATTCAAACAAGCTTCATTGTACTGTTCATAATGGAAGCCTACTGCTCGATCCCGTCATGGCAGAAGGCACGCAAATAAGAGATGTGGCAAACAAACGAGAATAGTTATTACATAGCAACTACAGGAGAACGATGAGGCGCAACCTAAGCGATTACGAGTCGTTTTGCTATTCAGATTCTTAATTTATCCTTTTTTATTCATCTTGACAGTGTGCACGTAGTCTTGCAAACGCATATTTTACGGTCATTTCACGTACTTTGCAAACATGCCAATTACGACATAAAGACGGAGTTTCACCCTGTCAATTTGCCCTTATCTCCATGCCTATAGTTGTCAGGTTTCTGTCTATATGGAATCTCACTCGCCCTTGAAGATGCATCTCATTGCATAGGGGTAGAACTTATGTCGTGCGTAGTGGTCGTTAAAGTCGGCCAGTCGAGTAAACGTGGCTGTGTCCTTCCTTCTGTTGAAGATAACTTGTTAATGGTTGTTGTCTCTTTCAATGACTTGCTCATTTGAATTGTCGGGAAAATCTATAGCAAATTATACATTGATGTAGCAGTGGACTTAAGGTACCACACACATGCGCTCCAAGCGAGCGTATTTTCTTATTCAAAAGTTATTATCAGAAAAGAGTAACTTGGAATGAACTAAATTGAATCGTTTAATGAGCAAGGTGTATGCATACGACGAAATTCTGCAAGTTGCAGTCACCTCAAAGCGTTCTGAAAACTAGGGCGCTAGTTAGTGATTCACTCTTTCTAGTAAGCCCTAGTTTCTTAAACTTATGTGCGTGGAAGTTAATTAGTGTGTGACAGTATCCCCATAGCAGATGCTTGCCTGTATGTGTGGAAGAAAATGTGCGATCCGTAGGCGTCCGGGTAAGGTAGTTCGCCTGGCATGATAATGCTGTCTAGGAGGGAATAAAAATCCCTCATGATGTCTTCCATGAAACTGCCGTTCTGCGTCCATCGGTAGCAAACGTAGTCATAGAAGTTGTGACATGGGTCCACTGTCAAGTTCCCAGACGTGTCGAGCAGCTTGAGCGCCTGCGTACAGCGTAGGTGACAGACGTGCAAACTATGTATAATAGGTAGTACACTGTAACACCACTCAAACTGTCCAGCACCGTCCGCATACAACGTGTTACCGACGCTCTTTTACATCAAAGACAAAAATTCATATAGCACATGTTTGCGCCATGTACCCGACAAGTTGTCGTTCTTTTCGTGTGAGTGAACCATCGGAAAATATTGCTTTCGGTCATCTTACAATACTTCCAGAGACACCTCAGAACACCTTCGCTAGGCTGAACACTGGGCAAAGGAATGCCTCTGCCACAGACGGTACCATTCATTCGCTATTATTTCGAACAGTGACAAGTCCATTTCTTTGAAGCCGATACGTAAAAACACAGCGCACCTGATGAACATTTTTACCTCGGTAGCCGGTTTTGTCGAGGTCTCCCGCAGACTTCTCTTTCACGGATACAACGTAAATTTTGTCAAACTTGACATGGCGGCACCTGGCCAGCTTAGGCCTGCTCATTTCCGGACGAACGTGTGGCAGTTTCGAACGAGTTAATCTCTTTACAGGAAGTGGATGGTCTTGTAGATCTTGATACGATTTCTTTTGCTTTTAGCGCGTGAGACTCAACACAAGAAGGCACACAGGACCCACATGGAGCTATATTTGTGCCCTGTGTGTTTTCTTGCGTCCTGACTCATTCGCACTAAAAAAAAAATCTCAGATCATGATGCCATGCCAACAAGCTCACATTACTACTTCGTCTTGTAGATTTTCGCTACACTTTATCTTCCCCCGGCAGCGAAGTTTTGGTGTTATCTCAATGGGCGTCTTGAGATTGGTTCTCAATATCGATTGACGAAGGCCTAGTCTATGGTCACACAGGGATAGCTCGCGATATCATTGCAACGCAATGGTGGCGCCATGTGCAGCCGTTCCGGCAAAACACGGTGAATAAAGCCGCGCGGTGACAGTGGCGACGCCAACTTTTTGCTGAGATTTGGGCGTCGCCGTAGACGACACGCACCTGCCATTCCCTTGGTTTGGCGTTGATTCAGGCAGCGCACGCCTGCATGGAAAGGCCTTATATGCGTTTCATTGTAACGCATGTGCTCTACCAAGCTTCGCGGCAGTACACATATGTATAGCAGTGACGTCATTTAGCTTGAAAAAAAAATAATAATATCGGTAAACGGAGACTTCAGGAGAGTAGCTGAGATTATGCTAACAAACCTTTAGGAGTCCATTCAGAATCGCAGCACGCGGTTTAGTCTAACTATAGGCGTAATTCTAGTGCTTCATAAGGGAAACTAACGATTGACCTAATAGACCTTCATAGACGCTGAAAGTGTTCTCGACTGCGTCTCGATCATAGAATATCTTATTTCGATCAGATATTTAGAGAACAGTTGCTCCGTCTTCCACCGTACGTATCCCAAAAATAAGTACTTCTTTTTCGCACTAAAATTAACTAAGAGCTATGTATACCTATATCTTCGGGAAGCTGAAATCATTTACTTGCCTCCGTCACCGCCATTTGTAACTCCAAGTATTTCAAGACCGCCACTAACACATATATTTGTTCTTGTCCCTCTCCTCTGTAGAACGTTATTTCGGGCGATTAAAAGTAAATAAATAAATAAATAAATAAATAAATAAATAAATAAATAAATAAATAAATAAATAAAGTGGCCGGCGCAACACTCTTGGGACACTCAAGGGGCAGCGGATAGATCAAAGCTGGCGCCAGGGCCGTCCATGGGAACCTATTTGGCTCTGAAATAAGGGACTCCTAATATCTTCCCCTTTCGGGTTTCTTCATCACGTCAGTGTGCCCTGACGCCAACGTTTGTTAATGTGCTTGAAAAGATGTGACCACTTTTTATTGCAATTACGCACGTGAACATTTGTGAAACTATCATACAATGAGCTCTACATTCTAAACGTTCCAAGGTTTTCTGAGATTGCATTCTCTGGGAAATATTGGCCGTAAGGCTACAAGGAGGTGTTCAAGAAGCTCGAGTGCGATGTGCTAATTTCATTGGAAACTTACACATTGCTCAAGATCTTTATTTACAATGCGTCTGTGCAATAAAAGGAAGCACTGAAGGATTCTCGTAATACAATCCTTCATAAATGAGCTCTCAACGTCAAACAGGGATACGTAATCTCTTACTGTAACAGAATACAGTCTCATAAAATACACAGCGGCGGGTAGCGAAATGGAATGATCTTCGAAGTTTCACCGTGGCTCCTTCGCCGGTCTCGTGTCTGTTCTTGTCCTGCTCGTTCAGCCCTTGTTCCTGCTAAAAGCCATACGATTGTAACTATACATAGGAGTCATACAGTAATTCAGGACTACTTTCCTCCTTTGTGTCCCTCTATACTTACGAAGCCATCAGTGCCGAACTTGTCGAATGAATGCATTGCGAGAGTTCCTATCAGAACGTACCTCGTGACACTGCTCTGTTTCGCAGGACATTGACAAGTCGGCGACTTCCTCCGCGCGTCGCGAGATGGCCATGGCGAAAGCGAGCATGGCGAATCCAACGAGTGAACAGAACAAGCCTATGAGCACGCCAGCGATTGCACCAGGACCTGCTGGCGCCTTATCATACCCTCGCTGGTCTTTTTCGTCGACTGCAAGACGTAAAATAAGAACAAAAAAGAGCGTCTAGATTAGCCATATTCTCCTGCACTTTTTACAATTGTACGCCTCCCGCCGCTGCTCTGCCGCTCTTATCTATTCAACAGTAGCCGAAAGAAGGCTGTCATCACAATAGGTGCATCCCATGAGTTTTTATCACATCTGGATAGGTCGAGCGTTGTGTGTGCATCCTTGACTTTAGCATTGCTGGGAGGGCCCACTATAGTCGGATATAAATTATTGCGATATACTTTGGATGAGCACTTGCATGTTTAATACAATGGTTCCGGGCACTGCTCCGGCCGCCACGAGAACTAGAGAGAGGACATTTTTGAAGTGTACAGCTCAGCAGGCGGGACACGGAGGGCAACAACCGGACACATGCCCGTTCTATGACATACGTCCCAATGCAGAAAGGCAAATGAATCTGTCTCTCACTGCGTGACCTGCTCACTATATAGGTAAGAAACAAGCTAGCTTGTCTGCCGTTCTCAACACAAGCGCCTGTCGAGGACAGCGCATGACTGCAAGCCGGCGCCTAATTAGAGCCCCAACCCGTTTGTAAACGAGGGCAGCAGTATAGTGGCCTAAAATAGCACCGTAACTTACAACTTACACTGCACCTTTGACTTGTCTCCGACACCCGTGGTTTCCTTGGGACCGCTAGTCAAGCCACTGGTCACGGCGTCCGCAGATGGAGGCACTATGGTTGCAGGCTTCAAGGGGCGCGCGCCCTGAGTGGTGGTCTTGGGTGCCGGCTCTCCGTCTGAGGCGAGCTCGAGGTGAGAGGCACTTTTCTCAATTTTGGGTGTTGCGGACTTCCTCGATTTCACCGAACCGGTCTGCTTCGTCAGGATTGCGGAGCCGTTCGTCGGTGTCTGAACGGACTTGGCAAGAATGCTTCCTTCGTCAGTAGTCATTTCGTCGATTAGAAGAGACGAACGCAAACTGTAGGACTTTGTACTTCAATATGGAAAGGCTGGCACTGGGCGTACTGCAAGGAAGAAGGTGTCCTCATTATATGGACCTTGAAGTAAAAACCCGCAAACCGGTACTTGTGGTTGGTTATTATTACCATAAAGGGAGTGTTTCCTTGATCCTATTTATTTTTTTGTGCAAAACAATTTAGAAGGAAAGTTGTCTTTAATGACCTGCCAAAAGGCATAAGGTGCCTGACAAGGCCATGCATCTATGCAGCCGTGCACCCGGATCATAGTGATGCACATGCACGAAAAAGAAACACCTAATACAAATAAATAAATAAATAAATAAATAAATAAATAAATAAATAAATAAATAAATAAATAAATAAATGGTCTGTGAACCAAAGGCAATGTTGGTCAATAGGAGTGCTGTAGTAACAAAGAAATCCTAATATTAAGAACTGAGGGAGCAGATTACAGGCCACTGGTGGACACTTCATAAAATTATGAATGAAATAAAATGAGGAGGAATAATTACTCGCGGTGAGTAAAGGGGCAGAATGTCAACAGATTGCGTCGGAGAAGGAGCCTACATGGCATACCTAGGACACCCAGGAACCACAAAAAAGAATAATCTGCGTTGTGTTTGTAGGAGGTTCATGCCTGGGGCGTATATAGTTAGTTTAGGCAGACTTTTCACCTATATCAAGCGTGCCGGCTAATTGTCAATGACACTAAAAATACCAAAATATGTCTGGATAAATAAAGCATTCTACAAGCGTGGTTAGGGAAAGAAAAGCGCACAGTTGATGTTTGTATACACAATCAATGTGCACCAGTGTTTATGTGCCCATATTCTACCCATTGTCCTAGTACACAAGGAAAGACATCGACTTGACGCGGTCAGAGCGCTGTCGATACCTGTAAAGCTTTTCGCAAGCACACGCTTAACCAATGTTTAACTCAGTGTTCGAAAGCTGTAGACAGTGGGCGGCCGACTTCGCGCACTGAACTCATCGCCTTATTTTACCACCACGCACATATATTTACCCGCCACCTTTTCCCTCTCCCTTTTTCGTTAATATTGCCCCAGTGTAGAGTAGCGCACCATAGGTACTCCTCCGGCAGACCTTTTCGCCCGACCTCACCGCCTTTCAAGCCATTAACATTTCTCTCTCTCTCCTGTTCGAACAGATAGTGCGAGTTTGTGCTTGCTTTAGAATAATATCTAAAGGAAAGCGAACATTTCGTGCAACCCGAGCAGTGAAACTGTTAAAGCGAATGCATACTGATGCGTCTTCAAAGTTGCTTTAGAAAAATTACGCGCTCGTTATTTCCTCCAAGCTGTAAACTTCGGTAATGTTAATGCCTTACGAGCAAGGTACGCACCTATGTGAGCTCGACGGGCCAACGACAGCTTCAGCAGGGAACGTTTCGCGCACTTGCGGCAGCAGCACCACCGGTAGCTCCAATGGCCCGGGGAAGCAAGAACGTGAAATGGCACGCGGTGGCAGTGCGCGCGACTGAACGGACCCCGACCACGTTCTAATTCTCTTTCTCTTCGCTCTTTGTGAAATTTTATCACCGTCCAGTGGAATTTAACGCGAATCAAACAAAGTTCTATTGAACATCACCCGGTCGTCTGTGTACGTTCTGCGGAATGTGAATTCCACAGAACGTTCTGTGGGTTAATGTGAATTCTGTGGAATTCACATTAACCCCCCCTCCCCATCCTCGCCACCTTCCCTAAGAAAGCGAAGATCAAGAAAGTTCGTTTCATTCTTACTCGTGAGATTAGTGACAGGCACATATGCTTGTTCCTCTTTCGAATAAGATTACCTTGATTAAAGCCTTCAATCCCACATTCTCGGCCATGCTGTGTTTACCCGCGTAAATAGTGGGGCACTTTCTTCCTCAAGTATATATTATTTCGCGTCATGTGTCATGACTTCGTATAAGTAGCCTTGTTTATATGCTCCTTGCCTCTCTTTTCCGAAAGGAAACTTTTTTAAAGATATTTGTTTGGCTATGATACACGTTTTACTGGTGAAAAGGGCATTTGCGAAGTCATTTGTTGGAGCACGCTGCTGACGTGAAGTCATCGGGAGCTGAAATCACATCGGAAAGAATTATAATAACGAACCAACGAATTATTCATTTATTTACCGTGCCCAGGAACAATCCTAAAGTCTGAGTGCTGGCTCACGCATGCAAGAAACAAAAGAAAATTCAGGGAAATATAACTAAAAAAGAAAAGTGCAATTATTAGAAAGAACAATTCGCCTTATTTGCCTATAGTAATAATGAGAAGATGTTGACTTACGTCACCGAGTTCAAATATCTTGGCGTAACTTTTTCTTCCAACTTAAAAGGGCTCAAACACGTCAACTTCCTTTGTTCCAGGGCGCTAAAGCGACTTGGATATTTAAAAAGAACACTAAAAACAGCAACCAACGAATGCAAGCTAGTAGATTACAAATCTCTCGCTAGGCCCACTCAAGAATATGCATCTGTTATCTGGTCACCTCACTGCCTATCCCATGTATCAAATCTTGAGGCTGTGCAGAAGAAAGCTGCTAGATTTATTTGTAATCGATACGATCGCAATTACTCCCTTCTCTGCATGCTGGCCTGCTATCGCTTGAGTCGTTGGCACGTAGGCGCACGTGTGAAAGGATTATTACATTGCACAAAATTGTACATGCCGCTGTCATTGTCGACGTACCTGTGACATTTGTCAGCTACTCGGCACGCATGAATAAAACAAAACAAAATGCGAGAAAATATAACTGAAAATGACACGAAGAGCCATTCCTTTGAATATTGTTTCCTTTCGAGCTCACTTAAATGGCCTCAATTTTTCTTTCTTGCCATTTACCATTCAATTGTGGAATAACCTACATACTCACCTCCGAGAATTGCCACATGAGCGTTTTGTAGACGAAGTTCGTTTACATGTGACATGTTGATTGTACGTTGTCTTGATGTACTTACCCACTCCTGCTATGTCTCAAAGCTGAGACAGCAGTATTTGTAAATAAATAAATAAATAAATAAATAAATAAATAAATAAATAAATAAATAAAACATCAGTAATGAAAATTCGCCAGAGACGCTTAAGACTGCTTTCGTGTAGGAATGTGACAGCATTATACCGTTTGTAGACCTCGGGACGCCATGGAGACGTTCATGTTATACGCTCATGACGTGGCACCACCTCCTCCCCGTTGGCTGCGACCTGACATGTGCAATGACGCGTGCACTAGGCACACCTTTAGTCAGCCAGAACCGTGGAGCCGCCGTGTCTTCGGAGTTGCTTTCATGCGTCCGTGGTGAAAGGTGGTGGATAGCATGAGCTCCCAAGGGGTGGACTTAAGCTGCCCGACAAGGTAGCTGGATAAGGTCAAATGAGAAACCAGGCCAGGACTACCAACGAATTTTGCCATCACTGCCGACAGGTGCGTCTGTTCTGCGCATAGATTTTTTACATGGTAAAGTTAAGGCGAGGCATTAAAGAGTGGAACATTTTTGAGACGCTCTTACATGACTGGCTCTCGTGCCAGAAGTGGTTGCGCTGGGTTCAGATCAAATGAAGCATCTATGGGCGGTGACTTTCAATGACGAAGGAGGAAAAAAGATTCTCGCTGCAGACGCTTTTGATGTCAAGGACCACCGCTGTGTGGTCGTCTACCCGTGTGACCGAGACGCCCGTATCAAGCTCTACTGGCTTCTTCAAGGAGTACCTGATGGCGACGTTCGCACTGCTTTGTCGTCTTTTGGAAAAGTGGCAGATCACCAGGGACAAGTGGAGGATGCAATGATTCGTTGACAGAGGGTCAACCACCTGTTCTGTCACATTAAAGCTGAAGGTGGGCGTCACCATTAAGGACTTGCCCCACCAGGTGAGAGTAGCAGATGTGCTCGTGCACGAACCAGGCAGGGCAACCCTCATCCTCCGATGCCGCGACATCGGGCACATACGACGCGAGTGCCGTGTACAATGGTGTGGGCTTTGTCATCGTTACGGTCACGACGATACCCAGTACGTCCGAACATAAGTCACAGTGACAGGCCCCAAATTGGAGGGAAAATGTCACGGATCACCTGATGGACGTGGTAGACGCTGTCCAAGCCGCGGGTGAAGGAAAAGATGCCCAGTCCTCGGTGTTAAGGTCCCTGAAGAAGGCAACGCATGCTGATGAAGCCAAGTAATTGGATGGCTGGGAAGACCCGCGGGATGTTGGAATGCATTATTGGAATGCATTATGCAACCGCTCAAACGACAACGGACGAAGAAGGAAACACACAACACAAGGATGACACGGCAGAACCAAATAGCTCGATAGAGATCGAGATAAAAGAGGCCAAGGAAACTTGCACCTCAGCAAAGGTGACGACACTGACGACGCCGTGCTGCCACGTCAAGTAGTGCGCTTACTAAGGGGCTTCACGAAGAGGCGGATGAGCACGAGGAAAAGGATCAAGAGACAGGTAGCGACGAGCCTCCACCGAAGGCTGCACAGGGACGCCGACAGGCGTTCAAGCTCAAGCCCAGCCAAACGCCGCGCTACAAACCCGACGCCTACGCATTAGCTGAGGCGTTCCTAGGAGAGCAAAAGTGTCGTTGAGGTCTGGGGACTGGGGTTTGTGGGCAGGATGTGTGTCAGCCGTCGAAATTGCGCTTTGAAGCCCAGAAAACCATGGTCCACCTGACTAGAGCGTCAAGTCAACGAAGCAGATGTGAGTCGGAAGATTTGTGGTAATTGGTTCAGATTCTCTCTTCTTCAAATGCAGCTAACCTTTTGAGTGGTCTTTGTGTCCCGACGTTGAACGCGCGTGGACTAAGCGCGTCTAGAAGGCAAGTTAACCGCGTTCTTCTTGTTGAAAATAATATTGACTTATTGACCGTTCAAGAAACAAAAATCGCAGTTGATGAACACGCGGAGCAAATGGTTAGCGTTTACCGCTCCAGATATACCGTGTTTGTATGTCACGCGGCGGGAACGTCTTGGGGCTGGCTTATCTTTTTGCGCAGCAGCATTACTGCAGTTAAAGCGGTTGCGTAATCTGAGAATAGTAGAATTGTACTCTGTGATTTTATATGTTTAGAAATGCCTCGGAGGTAAATATGCGTGTACGCTCCGGACGTAGCATAGGAGCGGGAGTCTTTTTGAAGTTCAGCAGTACTTGAATTGTGAAAGGCATGCCACTTTACTGGGTGATTTTAATTGTGTTTTCTTTCAAAAAGATAAATCTAAGTTGCCCAGTGTTTGCAATCAAAGTACCGTGCTTCTAAGTTCGATCGTAAGGGAACAAGACCTTGAAGACGTTGGTTACGCGTTGTCAAGCGAAAATCATGCCATGTATACGCACTATTATGGGGAGTATCATAGCAGGTTAGGCAGAATTTATGCTCCGTTAACCTTTGTACCTTTATTTTCAAATTATCAAGTGTTATATGTTAGCTTCAGCGATAATTGCCTGGTTATGTCAACCATAGGAAAGAAACAAAACACATCAAATTCAGCTGGGACTTATGAAACTAAATGGTTAGCTTTTGCTAGACGACATTTTCCAAAAGGCAGTAAAAGAAAAGGTCGAAAATGTGCTCAGCACAACTACGTCAGCGCTCTTCCTTGCATAATGGGAACTATTCAAAAGAGACGTTAAATCCACCCCAATTGAAAGAGCCATGCGTATTCTAGCATAAAGAAAAACTGCATGAAAAGGAATTGCTTCCTAGGCTAAAATGCATGCTCTGCGCAGGAAGCTCTTCGCCAGGATTATTTTCGAAAGAAATGAAAGAAGTCGGAGCTTGAAGTTATAGATGAAGAAAAGTACAGGGGCGCGGTATTAAAAGAATGGGCTGAGAGTATGGGCCGAGAGTTTATGGATGGCAGAGGCGCCAACCATGCGAGCAATAAGCGACAAGAAGAAACACGTGCTTTCCAAAGAAATAACAGAAATAAGGTATCAAGGGGACGTCACTAATGATGTTGGAATGATAGAGCACTCATTTGAGTTTTATTTATAAATGTTTGATGGAGACAAAGACATGTGATATTGAACGTTTTAGAGCTGACTTCCTGTCATTAATTCCGACATTATCAGATGAGGTCTGTGACGCGCTTGACAGACCAATAAGTTATTCGTAAGTTGAGGATGCGATTGACGAACTTAGTCGCGGTAAGTCGCCGGGGCCTGATGGTCTTGGAGGGGCTTTGTACAAGAGCTTTATAAGTGCAATAGCTGTAGCATTACACCGCGTGGTAAGGGATATGGAACAAGAAAGGAAGTGAGAACAAGGAAGTGCCCCCTTCTTTTCGGACATCAGACGTTATTTCAATTCCTAAAGCGAAAGTCCGTGCGAGGCTTTTGGCGGTTGAAGTATATATAGACCAATAAGCTTGACAAAAACGGACTATAAAGTGTACACTAAAGTACTGGTGGGACGATTGCAGACTGTTATAGAAGAACTTGTGGGTCCCCGTCATACATGCGGTATCAGAGGCAGGTCAATCTTTTCGAATATACGTACTGCAAGGTCTATACTGGAATATGGCGAAAAGGAGGACCGAGTCGCCATGATACAAATTGTTCTTGAAAAGGCTTTTGACAGAGTCGCCCACGATGTAACATTCTTGCTTTTAAAACGTGTTAGCGCCGGTGCAGTGATAACAGATGTAGGAAGAATTGTGTACAAAGATTCCACGGCAAAGTTAGTAATTAATAGGAAATTCAGCGCCAGAATAAACGTGCAATTATCAGTAAAACAAGGATGCTGTTTGTCTCCTCTTTCGTTTACTTTGTATTTAGAGCCATTTGGTATGAAATTAATTGAAAACAATCTACTTGTAGGTTTATCTACGCAGGAATTGATACTAGAGTTCTGGCTTATGCAGATGACGCGGCAATTTTCGCTGTGATACAGAGAGTGGGGATAAAACTATGAGAGAGGTTGTTTCTTTTTGCATCACAGCTGGAAGTGCTGTCCGCTGCACTATTTGCCTAGATTACAACGAAGGCGCCAAATAAAACAATGGTTTTATTTGGCGCCTTCGTTGTAATCATGTATAACCAACTCGCCCATCATCACGTGCTCAGTGCGTATGTGCCGAGGCTTATGGCATATGCAGCTGGCCATTGCAACATTATCGTGACTGTGCAGCATATTGGATCGAAGAAATAAAAAATAGTTAAAGATCAGACAGCAAATTGGCGCGGGCAAAAATTTGGCGCGGGCCTAGAGTGGCGTGAGCCTATAGAGCGGCCAGTCGCGCGCAATATTGCGCGCATTTCGGGGATTCTTTCACGCTCGGAAAAACACTTTTATGTAGCATGTATTGAGCAGCAGAAAGCTGTATCGGGAGTTTTTCATGTTGCTATACAATTTTCCCATTGACCCTTTTAATGTAACTATAATATTTGAGAAGTTGATCAATAAATTAATTGCAAACATCACTTACAGCGCGTACATAGACAGGGATCAAAAGAGCGACAAAAACAAGTTCTGAATTCCAACTGATTCTTAGTTAGTGTAACACGCATATATACCGAGACACCAAGAAAAAGCGCCCCCCCCCCCCGAAGCAAAAAAAAAAAAAAATGACATGAGTATGCACTCAAAATTCAAAGAATCCACGACCACCACCTTAAGAGGTGAACGAGAGCGCATGTGTGGCCTCATGAAAAACAAGTTCTTTATCTGTTATTGCAATTGACGGCTTACTAACCGAGCCACCTTCAGCGATGGCTGTTGCATCAATGATAAGACAAGAGGCTTCATTAGGATGCCTAACTAAGATAGTATTTTTTCCAAAAAGCGGGACACAGCCGCATTGTGCGCAATGGGCACCTAGAAACCCTCCCGGCCCTTTGCGCACTTTATTGCTATGTTCTTGCAACCAAACATTGAGACATCTACCTATCGGCCCTATATAAGACCGACTGCATTGCAGGGGTCGATCGTATTTCTTTTTGTCTTAACAGATAACAGTTTTTTTTTACATTAACAGATAAAGAACTTTTTTTCAGGTCGCACATGCGCTCTCGTTCATCCTAGAGCGGAAGTCATGGTTTCTTTGAATTTTGAATGCATACTCATGTCGCTTCTATGCTTTCCAGGGGGGGGGGGCGTCACTTTATCTTGGTGGCTTCGTATATATGCGTGTTATTCTGAATAAAAATCAGTTGGAACTCCGCGCTTGGCTTCGTTGTTGTTTTGGTCCCGGTCTATGTACGCGCTGTAAGTGATGTTTGAAATGGAATACCAACTAGCCTGTACCAAAACCCTGTTTTCATAAATTATGACTAATTATCTTATTAGGCGAATTGAAAAAAAAATTACTTGAGTATCTCCAAGCGACGGTAAACAACATTACTTTGGCTCTGTCGAGCTGCGGGGCATTCGCACATCTTTAAATTCTGGATAAAATTAGCTGGGGCACACTGTATATGGGGATCCACTTCGGAAAAAACTAGCCGGTGTAACTAGTTTCAGTCGGTGAGCAATTGGGGACTATGGCTAGGACATTGGTGTTTGAAACAGTCAGTAGCTTTTTTTTCTTAAGAGAAGAAATTGATGCATTTCTGCATACTGTCATTCAAATCAGATTAAGTTCTTCCTCGCCTGAGTGTGTTGTCTCATCAAGAAATGAACAAACTCCAGCACCAATTGGTTTTTTTGGCGGAAGTTGTTATGTCCTTTTCTTTACTGAAAGCACATTTTTAGAATAAATTTTTTTGTCTTCTGTAACGCGTAAGAAACTCTATCGTGATCTTGTTGATGCTTTCTTGCCGCTTCCTGTATATCGCACGATGTATAGCTTAGGACCTGAACGCCATGTGCTGAAACGCATAAAAAAATGCCGGTTCGATCGTCAGTGAGAGCCTTCTTTTTTTTAAATTGCATTCTGGCACTCTCCCTGCGAAGCCATGGCTACCAGACATGGCTACACGTGGCTATGGCTACATGGCTATGACCATGACTACAAGAGAAGCCAGGGCTTTTTTGTTCCGTGGTCTGTTAATTGCATCAAATGTGACAAACCCGTAACTACTGAGCACATCTTCTTGGATTGCCATGACTCCGTGTTCTTGTGGCATTTTCTCAAACAACTCTGAAGAAAGAACTGCCGATAAGCCCTTTTCGTATTCGATTTTGCCATACGCAGACGCAGGGGAAGTGCCGGCTGACAATGTAATGGTTTTGTGCATGAGCAGCACGTGGAAACCGCGCATGGATGTCAGGCATGCCCACGTAGATGCAAGATCTGCGAGACAACACCAAGTGTAAGTCTTAGGTACACGTGTGATACCCTAAAGCACATGATTGAACCGCAAAAATGGTTTCAAGAGCTTGACAGTTTGGTGTCTGTGATATCATCTTTGAAGGTCTTTTAAACAGACGCAGACTATCCAAACGATGTAATAATACTGTTTAGCATCAAGTGACCTCTTTTGTATGTGTTACGTAGTGTTGTGATTGAGGTAATGCATAGAAAAGATAAGCCCACGTGGCGTTGAGAAAGCACGCTCGTCGCGCCCCCCGGAGGCCCGGGTTCGAGTACCGAGCCATAAATTTACTCCCTGAGAAATATGACGTTGATCCCAACATGTTCTTCTGTGTTTTTACTCTTTGCGCCATCGGACATTTTTAGGGCCATCTTTTGGTCACGTCGACAACAACGGATATTGGCTCAATGAAGCTTGTATTACTTTCGCATTATTAACACTAATAATAAATTACTAAAGAGGCACAAAATTTGCAAAGCTTATTCGTGCCAAGGGGATGGACCATTGAATCAGGGTCAAATAGGTGTGCACGAAAGTTTGGACGATTTCTGTCGCGTTTGGCAATGAGATATGTCTGCAACTGCACAGAGTGAGCCTAGAAAATGACCCAAGTTATGGGCACACAGTTACGTAAACAACCCATTGCAAAAATTCCGGCAGAAACCATCTCAGGATATCTGTTGACGTTAAGGCGATTAGCATGCAAGCAAAGTAGCGATAGACCGTATTACCGCCTCCGAAAGGCGTCATGTATGAGGTGTGCGATTAGTAATACGAATTTGAAAGAATTGCGCTTTTAAGCTGTTTTACGTTCCAGGTGTCGACTACGTGGCGGGCTCTTGTCGCGGCAGTTCTATACTGCAAACCACCCTTATGCTCATTAAGAATCTTTTCTCTGCTAAAACACGTAGGGGGCTAGTTGGTTAGAATCTGTGATAGTGTATAAGCTGTCTCTGCGTATTTGTTTCTTTCTACGTCCTCGTTCAGTCGCGCTTATGCACTCTGTCATGGATCTTTTCTCTCTCACAATATTCCGCCGAGAAATATGAGGAAATGAGTAGCATGTGCTGCTACTCGTTGTAGAAGTGTCATCGCAAGGACGCATTCTTTTGGCCTTTGAACAGCTGCTAAAATGCGAGGAAACAGGGGTTGTCTTTTCATAATTTATCACCACACATGAATGACCCGTCTTTCGACAATGAGCCTATTATGTTTTACATGCAAAGGAAACATAAGTGCCGCGGCAAGCTACACTGCGCTGCGCACCACGCTCCTAACTTGCATTTAATTCAGCCACGTAAGACACCGCATTTGAGCTTTCACTCTTCTCATTGTGGCAAACAGCTACGGCGTGTTCAACAATGACCTCTTCATCGCATAGATTTTATGGAGCCTGTCTTATATGCAGAAAACTCAACACAAATGTCTGACCAAGGTCTGGTGAAAATTATCCAGAATCAGCAGCACTACTCAGTCAAATGTGCGAGAGTTGTCATGTCACAACACAAAGCACGCGGTAACTGCACCATCAGTGCAATCATACAACATAGGTATGCTTCTCGATAAATGTTCAGGCAGGTAAAAAAGAGGCGCACGCTGCATAACGCCAGACGTTTTATTCCAGCTTTGCAACAAAGTCAACACACACAAGAACAAATGGTGAAGATAGAACCCCTCAGGTAGTGTCCCGCAGCACGAGCTTCATCGGCAGTGTGCCGCGACATTTCCGAGGCTTTGGTGCAGCTTCATTTTTAAAACCCATGCCGCCAACCATGCCTGATGAAGTGTTCGCCGCAGAAACGTTCCAAGACAGATGTAACACTCTTAACCTCTCAAGCCATACTTCGCGCTCTTCGCCAAGTAAAACGCGTTCACTGACACACTGGTGAAAAAAAAAAGTCACAAACAAAATGTCTTGAAGAACTGAAGAGACAGGAATTTCAGTCAGATGTTACCCATGTTGTCACCTTCCTCGGGAATGTCCGGCAGTTTGTTGCCGAGCTTCTTGGAGGAGTCAAGCCCGGTATACAGAGTGGCGTGGACCATTCCAATCGCCACGATGGCCCCAGCGGACCACATGACAGCGGACCAGAAGTCGGTGGCATAGAGGAGCACCAACGCCACAAGCGCCGCCGCGGCCAGCCTCTGGTTCTTGCTGAGCACCAGCCCCGTGCCCCACACAGCCGCAGTCTCATCGTCCTCGTGAAGCTTGAGCGCGACGCACACTGCAGCCACCACCGCGACGCTCCCTACTAGCTCTAGGCTGGACATGACGTAGCCGGTCAGGATGACTACGAACAGAATGCCGTAGTTGCTGCGGAAACGATCCACGTTCGATTGGATCCGTTTGGCGACCTCCTGGACCGACCTGGGAATGGAATATTTCGCAGTGTCCATGAAAAGCTCCCACGGCTGTGCGCGGTTGAGCTGCTCGTTGAACCAGGACAGAATGGCGCGGCGCACGTCAAAGTCCTCCTCCTTGGCAGACGAGGGTTGGCGCTTTCGCGGCACCACTGGTGTTGGCAGGCGGGAAGTGGCTGGAGCATCACCAGATGATTTCGGCCTGTAGTTCAAGGACTCCCCAATGTCGCCCTGCTCACGGTCCATGGCTTCGAGCTTCGCGGTGTTGGCTGGTTGGCTGGTCGTCAGCGGTAGCTTTACCTTGCTGTCCTTCTTGGCAGGATTAACAGACCCTGACGTGGCACTAGACTTGCTCTGAGCTGTAGCGAATCCCGTTCAGACAGCGCAATGAACGCGCTTAGTTCACGTGCTTCTTTGTCTTCGTCGTCGCCGGCGTATGGCGCGAGCTCCATAGAATGCCACTTTTTTTTCCGCACGTGCTGGGCTTTTGACGAAACTCTCTTCGTGTCTTTCTTGCTATGTTTTGTTTCATGCTGAATGCACTCTCTTTCTTCATTTTTCTCGCATACCTCATCTTTCATTTGACAATAAAAATATATTTAATACTCAGCCTCGTCGCGTGCTCTCTCTTCCATGAAGGTCACGATTACGACAACGACGATGAGTAAGACGACGACATGTATTGCATGAGAATTAACTTCAGAATTAATATTATGTTTCCATTGCAAACCATGGCCAATCCAACGCCCCTCGAGGGCACGTGCCATGGCTTGGTGATAACAGCAGCTACTTTTTTATCTGTTTTGTAATTATATTACCACCCGATTCATGGTCTATCATCCACAGGGGGTGTGTACAATTACTATATAAGAAATAATAATAATCATCATCATCATTTAACTTCAGTAAAGGAAAAAGAAACTTTAGACGGGAATTTTCTATCTGATCAAAACGAACTGCTCGCAGAAATGGCTTCCGATATTCGGCAACGCGAAAAATTTGTTGAGGCCCTAGTATGACATTAATGCTACGCAGCTCCATCAATCAAGTGAGCGTGACTGCGGAAGGTTGCAAAGCACTCCCCTGCTAGTGGGTTGATGCAACAGAAACTCTATTGATGCCCAGGTTCATTTGTCCCACACGGAATGCTCTGAAAAAAAAATTAAAAACAAACAAGAGACACTGTAACAGTTGTGTCCTTCAAAGACATTTTAGTCTCCACTCACTAATTTGCTCTTTACTCAAAATAATTTACTTTAACCCGTTGTTCATACTCATAATTTTCAATTAATCTTTAACATTTTTATATATTTGTTCTTGCCATACCTCCACTCATTAGAAATTGATTTAGTTCATTTAATCAACCGGGGTAGCTTAAGCTACATTATATTTATTGCTTGAGTGAATCCGCTGATATGACATTTTTTTTTAAAAATCAGACTAAGATAAAGTTTCACGTCCAACCGACTAAGTTATTGAACTTTTTCGCTGGCATCACAAGCAAGAAAACTGCTCGAAATCGAGTGGACTTTGGGAGAGTCAGACACACTTTATTAAGAGCGGAGACGGCAGCCTAGCACACGCGTAATTTGACACCCCTGATGACGAGGCTGAAAGACGAATTAAATAGAAAAGAAAGATAGATGGAAAGAAAAGGCAAAACTATTGTCATCATAAAATTGGAACGCAAAATTAAATACATTGATTAATGCAAGAAAGATTTTAAACACTAGCAATATTACCCAAAGGGCGAATGGGGGAAAGCAATAGCAAAGTTTTCCCTTGTGCTCGAATTCCTAGGACGGTGTTCTCATATTACGCCGGGGACAGCTCGCAGGGCCTTTCAGTAAAGTTATTCCATGCCTTCCCTAATCCCTTCCCTCTGAAACGTATCTTCCCAGATAAGCATCAGGCCAAATTGTGCCAGGAAGGACCAGCAACACTCAAACACATGCTATGGGAGTGCAACGTAGTTACAGGAAGGATGGCAGTTACTCCGGAGACCCTGTGGTCGAGGTGGGCCGCCGCTCTGCGCATCTGAGACCTCGGAATCCAGACGTGGGCAGTCTAGCAAGCCCGTGAGGCAGCGTTGAGGCAGGTCCTTGACGTTCCCCCATGGGAGACCTGAGCCTGGGTCGCGTTAAACCTTGCCGGACGTACAAGAAAGCTGTATCCCTCCATCCATCCCTCCATCCATCCCTCCATCCATCCCTCCATCCATCCAAGTAGGTTTAACGGCCGGAACCGGACCCTTCAAAAATTCTTAAAGGTTGCCTAAGGCAGCCCAATTCTAGTTGTTGAGGTGCTCTACTCGAAGCGGCAGACGCTACTTGCAAAAATATTGAAATGCATCATTGCCTAATTAACAAACATTCGATAATTAACTTCCTAAGTAATTGCATTATGGTGCATATTGCAACTTACAAAATTTAGCCGTGGAGTTTCCAAGGTGGATCCACTTGGAACGAATCCTCAGGATGCCACCAGTTTCTAGATATTTACGGGGAAATGCATTGGCGTTCTAGCTATTTTTGTGCGAGAATGTATATAACGGAGTTTTGATAAGCAAGTAACTGGAACGCCAATGCATTCGTTCGCAAAGTTAAAGAGTGAATTAGCGAATTTCTGCTAATTATCTGATTATGCATGTTCGCCTCTTCGAGTAGACCAGCTGATAAACTAGAATTGTGCTACCTACTACGGGCAATTAAAAAAAGAAATTAATTGTTTCGCTGAAACACTAAACACCAGGTATATATTGTTTACTTATATATTCAGTGGTTTTCATAGTGTCGTATAAATAGCGGTGTCCATTTCTTAGTATAACATGCTGCTCTTTAATAGTAGTATGCGTACCTAAAAAACCAGATATTATGCAGATACACACACTTTTCATGAGTCAATCGCACCAACAATGCTTCGCTTTACGTAGATATGAACTGAAGTTGAGTGTACTTGATTGTTTTTGATATAGACTAACATATAGATGTGTGTGCGTGTGCGTATGTGCGTGTGCGTGCGTGCGTATATATATATATATATATATATATATATATATATATATATATATATATATATATATATATATATATATATATATATATTGTCGTGAAGCGGTCGTGGCCACGGAGTGTTCGTGGCGTTTCTCATGCGTCGGTTTCTTTTAGTGCTGCTGCGTATCGAAACGCGCCAAGCGTCTCAAAACGCTGGCTCGCCCGCGAGAAAGGGTGTTTTGTGCTGCTTGTCGAAGCATGGCGTCCGTGGCGCGATGATTTCAATATGATGCTTATATGCTCGAGATCGAGTGTTCAGATCATTCAGTCGGACAACTTTGTTAGTGTTTATTTAAAATTTTAAAGTTTTACAAGTCACGAAGCCATTTAAAGCCGAAAGGACGCAGTTTAGGCAAATCCATGTACTAACCATCAATCACATACTGATTGAATGGCCCTGCTTGAAGTTCCTGTAGACACAAGGGTCAAATTTCCGTCTAGTAGTTATTGTATGAAACGTTATGCTTAAAATGGTTGAACACGGAAACTATTTAACTGCACCATACCAGGATGGCGCAATCCCGTTAGACGCGTTCGACATTAGAAGGTAGATATGTGCGAAAATATCACCGTATCGCTATACGAGCGAAGCAATGAATCCGATAGCAACATATCAGAATACCACACGAAGTATAAGCCTTGTAACCACAGTGGCACTATGAATTGAACTAAACGTAAGATAAGCAAAAACGAGCGGTTGTTCTAGGGGTCCTCAGCTTAAATCATCCCATCGGACAATTTCATCTATGGTTATTATTAAAAGCCGACGTCTTTGACAGCGATTTTACCACCACTTTGGCGTATCGGGTATGCTTCGAACCTCTTTCGTGGGCCGATTCTGGGGTTGTGCATAGCCGCGCCAATGAAATTTAGGTTTGAGCTCAGTTTTTGTTGCGCACTTTTAATATCAAAGTGTGAGAAAAGTTAAGATGAATGGCTTGGTGCTGTCGGTGTTTTGCTTCACGACATTTGAGAGTTGGCTGTCATTCTCAAAATTCTGAGGAATATAGTTCTCAAGAATGTGAGACCTGGTATGAGCGACTTTAGTGATAGAATGGTGTGGCCGCACATACTGCATCTAATATAGCAGGGCGCGGCATATAGCAAACATATACCTAAATATATGCGAAACCTCACGGCGACGATGATGGCGATGACGACGACGACGACGGCGGCAAAAATTCGCTTGGAGTGTCCGTATAATTCATATCGCAATAAAAAAAAAGTGCCTCCCACTCGGCAAGAAATATTCACTTTAAGAGGAAGCTTTAGCTCCAGTGCTCCTATCTAAATACACGTAAAAGGAA
Source organism: Dermacentor variabilis (assembly GCF_050947875.1). NCBI lineage: Eukaryota > Metazoa > Arthropoda > Arachnida > Ixodida > Ixodidae > Dermacentor > Dermacentor variabilis. Next base: position 70,938,573 of record NC_134569.1, on the reverse strand, counting down.
AAATTGTCTTTCTCGGCAACCACTGCACCACATTTGGTGATGTTTGTTGTATCTAAAAGCAAAACTTCTAATTTCTGATTTCTGATTTAGGTCATGAATTTTTATTAAAATTGGTCAAAATCGAACATTTTCGGAAAACTAAACTATCAAGTTTACAACTCTGCAACTCAGCAATGAAAAACAATATCAAAACTATGTGACTTACATGTAATAGTGCATCTAAAGTGGATAAAATTGATATGTTACACATGAATCTCCAGAAGGTTAATAATATGGAAATGCATCTTTTGCAAAACACTTGTACCTAACGTAACAAATTCACGTAAGATATAAAGTGACATATCAAATTTGTCCGCTTTCAATGATCTTGTGGATGCCGTTTACAGAACCGCAATAACTGTTCTTGATTCAGTGCTATTCATGTGTAAACTTCGTGCTTCTTTATTTGTCAAAATTTGCACAATATTCAGGCCCTAAATCGAAATTACGTTTCAAGAGTAGCTATAATTTGACTTTCTCTCTCAAATGTAACAAATTTCATTAAAATCGATTCAGGAGTTAACTAAGAAAAATGTTTTTGCGTTTTACAAGTATTGGAATGGGCCGCGTCGGAGTTGGGCCTGAGCTAAAGCTTCCTCTTAAATATAAGAAGTGCCTGTGTCGTGCGCAAAAAAGAATTGGCGTTTCCCCAGCACCCAAGAATGTCTCAAAGTTCAAAGCGTTCATATTAAGGGGGGTTCGATGAGCCCTTTAGGTTATTTTTCAGATTGACTCTTTCTTATGTAATTATGGAGTTATATATAATGGCCACCGTCTTGGGACAAGGTGGAAATTCGGGGATTCCCTAGCCTCTAAAGTTTACCCCATGCTTCTTTAATCATTAGTGTACAGTAGCATGCTAGCCATTTCGCTGTGCTAATATGTATAGGCCCCATGAAAGTATTTATCTCTCTTTCTCTAGCTCCCTCGTGACTACGAGCCATATTTTTCAAGAATCACCGAGGGGAAATGGCGAATCTCGTGCAGGACTGCTGGAGGTAGTTGGGTAGATGCATCTAGTGATTAGTTGCACGACATTATGGCGTCTCCGATTAATGAATAGAGTCCATATATGCAAAAATGTGACACTTTTATGAAAATTTTTTCGTATTTTCTGTGTTGTATCGACTGAAACCAAACATGTTCTTGTACGTCTAACTTGTTTTTCATTACACTCAAAAGCGAGTACCAACATCCTTGAGGAGCATGCTAAATCTCTGCCCATATTTGGCAGTGCACAGTTTCGGAGAAATTTTGAAGAAATGAAACGCTGGACAGCTTGCGGTCAAGGAACTGTTAGCACGATTCATGGCCGATCCCCCAGAGTGGGTTGCGTCATCTCAATAGGTAGCAACAACAAGAACAAGCTTGCGGTGAAGAAAACGAAAGCGCACGCCCCGCGCGAGCCTCACGAACCTCACGCGCTTCTCATCCAGGGCTCCGGAAATTAGAACAGGCGAGTTCAAGCGCTGCTTCCTTTTTTGAAAGTTTATTACGCGACTAAAAAAGTGCTTTAATATTGCCCTGTATTTCTGCAGGAACGCCTCTCTCTTTATCAGCGCCGCTCACTTAACAGCTTCTTGTGTCATTGAGGACTAGCTGAGGACCATCAGAAAGGACTAGCCTCTCTCGCTTCTTTCCAACAACGACAGGAGGTCTTTTTTCCATCTCTTGATTGGCGGTGAGGTAGAACCTTGACGTTCCCCCGTGTGAGACCTGAGCCCGAGTCGCGTTAAACCTTGTTGGATGTGCAATAATGTTATATTCATCCATCCATCGATTGATTTTATATTGCGCCTCACCAATTACGCGTAGTGCAACGAACGCCATGGATTGCACGAACCAACGAGAAAAGTGAACCAAAGGTATCGCTAAAAAATACCGGCCCTGAATTGCTTCTCTGTTGTCTATATACCACTGATTGCGCGACGCCGGCTAAATGGAAGCTTGCGGGTGGATCACTACAGCACCAACAATGCCCGAGCCCTCCTCCCAGTTTTGCGGAACCCGTAGCCGGCGCTCTTTACTGCATTTGCTGACAGGAGCCCTAGCCTTCGCCATACCGCAAGGATGTTGGTGAGACAGAGCTTACATAGGACGCTGTTTACGCTGCGTTCGAATCCTTCCTTGACACACCATGGGATAATTCGTTTACCTCTGAATTCTAGCACGTTTTTTTTACTTGGCCAGTGGACTTACTAAACAAAGCATGTTTTGTCCTACGACTGAGCACATGATTCGGAGCGGCAACGGTGTGCGAGCGCTGCCTAGCGTTGCCCCATTCCCGCACTTCGCTCTCAGACATACCGTGTATAACATAACTGTACTTGTATGGCTAAACTGATTTAGTTATCTGTGGTGGTTTTGTGAGGAACGGAAAAGAACCGTTGTCTCTCAGCGTCGTCGGCCTTTCTGGTTTGCATGAATGTCAATATCATCGTGTTCCACTTTCAGGCATGCTTCTTGTAGGGAGGCTGTGTGCGTGCCTGGTGCTTCTGCACCGCCTCCACGCCTTGCCTGTGCAGAATGCGACGCCATCGCTGCTACGATTCCATGGGTAAGACAAAGCACACCCCTTCTCTCCGTGAACACAACCTTGCATATAGCGCAAGATATCATAGATTTCTCTTTCCTGTTGTACCTCAACGGCGAATCGTCCAAACCTAGCCGACCACTCACAGGTCGGTTAGGCTATACAGATCCTCACATGTTTCTTTTCTTGACGCATCGGCTGCATGAGTTGCTCACACGTGGCTTCCAGCTGTGTCTTTGTGCAACCTCTAAGTCATGTCAAAGTTGCACTGCCCATTATCCTCACAAACCGTTACTACCAAGTAATAACTAACAGCGTTAATTTTATCTGATTATTTCATCGTAAGTTCTTGTGAATTTAATATAATGAATGCTTTAGATAGACTAATGCGTTTATTATACTGAAAGATGATAGCAAGCCACATAGTTTTGTCATATCTCTGTCAGCTATCATGGCAGAGTTTTGTTTCAATTTGCACTCGAAATATAACAAACTGTAACCGTTATGGCACAAATGTTAGGGCACGGAGTACAGAGCTAGTTATTGGATCAACCCGATGTCCACAATGAAACTGTCACAGTAAGTACAAAATAAATCTCTTGTTCATTGTTGCCTCGTTCATCTCGTTGTTTTTTCTGTGATGTTCCCTATATGCATCACGATGGATGTCCTGGCGCAATATGTTTTCTTACAGAACATGTTGTCATGTCTGAACTTAATGCCAAGACTCTCTTTCATTGGCCGGCGTACGGACGCCTGCTACTCATGATAGCGACTGGAATGATGGCGGGACGACCGCTGCGGTAAACGATAATCAAAGATCCCACTTCCCAAACATTTACGTAAGAAACGTCTTGCAAATTTGGATGTCGATATTTTTTTTTGTACGACATCTCTTCAAATAGTTCCAGTTGGACATATAACCAAATTCAGGGTAAGAAAACCTCCTTATAGAATTTTCTACGCCTCGATAGCCACACAGAAAAAAAAAAGATGCGACGAAGCATGGCGCTTACGAACAGGACACGGCAAATTTTTATAAAGTCTCCTGAAGTTATAAAATCAAGCTCAAGAAATTACTGCCACTACGTGGAACCAGTGCTAAGCGGACCATGTGGAAAATAGCAAGCGCGTAAAATTAATAGAGATCCAACTGCCCGATACGGACACTTTACAAGGAGCGTGATTGATATGTTTCTTCGTTTATTCACAGCGATGAGCGGGGTGGCCATTACGAGGTTGTTCTGGACGAGCCTCTCAGAGGGATGAACGCCTTTCGAGTCGACGACGACTTGAAGGGCTCTAAGATGGCCGCAGGAGAGGAGGACGACCACATGGGCCAGAACTACTACAACAGGATACTGAGGAAGAAGGCAGCGGTCACTCGAGGTACGCAAGCCACTGATTTCAACACGAAGCGGCTTGTTCCCTACTTCAAGTCTCGTGTATTGCTGGCGGTAACTTCCCAAAACCATGAATCACCAACTCGCCTACACCCACACTCTGCTAAGTACACTTCTTCATGCATGTAAAACCACGCTTCAAAGGTAGCGCGTGACAAACCGACAGCAGCTGAGTCAGTTAGCGCGGTGGTCACGCAACCCGGGTGTTGGTGGTTCAAATCCGCCGCCCGACCAGTAATTTTTATTTGCGGGCGGCTTGGGTTTTTTGGTACGGCAACACCAACACCGACACGAGTGCGGCAATACAAGCTTCGCTTGAAAAGTAAAGGACGCGCTTCTGCTAGAAACCAGTAACCCTGAAATGCTTGTCACTTCCACTCTTCGTTTTGATCTATATGAATGCCAAATACTTCACCGTGGATTGCAAAGCCCGCTTTTTTTAGACAACGCACCCCGTGTTCTAACGCACTGAGAAATCAGATCGAGGAATTAGCGATAAAAAAAAAAGCAAGTGCGTACTATACGCTACACGCACAATCAGGCACTCATACAGTCTGTAGCGCACAGGGTGAAACATATTTACTACCGCATTAGGTCACACTTGAACTAGCCACCTCGATCACCAGCTGACTGGTGGCGTATCAGAATGCGTACATGTATATCTGTGTATCACTTTCACGCAGGTGTGGTTTCGCATGCATGTAAGCGCAACGTTCAGGCGGTAGCCAAAAGCTCGCACCCATTCTAGTCAGGAAGCGAAGGAAGGGGTATGCACTGCGGTTTAGTGACGCTTCAACATATTCCAACATATTAACATATTAACATTTAACTATTAACATATTATAGGCTCTTAACATATTCCAGCCAATGATATTAGCGAACATAATGTTAAAGGACCCACCGGCCAACGGCAAGCAATCGTTGCGAGTGAGGACAACCATCTACTGAAAGCATTTTTACACTAAATCAGTTCACAAGAACCTATTCCAGCCAATTATGATGTTGGGCACGAAACAGTATGAAAGACCGCATCCGCAAGCTAAGATAGGTCTCTGCCCGAGAAACTTTCTGAATGCAATCGTAGAACCTTGGTGAATGCAGCGCCTGCTCCAAGCTCGATCAATACTAAGCCAGAATTTTGTTCATCCATGTCAGTTAAGTTCCTTACCAGTTCCTTTTAAACCAAGTCAACAGCACGTGTTGTACCCTGTGAGTAATCACTGCATGCACACCCTTGCTACGCGGTGTCCGACAACTATGCAATCGAGCAAAACGCTTCCATTCTATGCCTAAGAATACGGGGACCCAAAAATAACTGGAATTTCCTGATAAAGCGCATGGTCATTAACTTTTTTTTTTTTAAATGCAACTTTATTCACCCTCAATTTACTTTCCATTAATACTTATTCACTTCTCCAAACGTTAATCCCATTGTTGGAAGCACCTTGCAAATTCAGCCTCTTCTATACCTGCTGGCGCCGTCCTCACATTACGTTTGACTTCGTCGACTTCCCCAAAACGCTTGCCTTTCGAGTTCCTTTTTCATCCGACGGAACAGGAACAAGCCAGCGGGAACCAAATCTGGTGAATTGGGCGCGTGGGTCGAGGTAGTGTGCGTTGAGGCCAAAAATCGGCGAACCGTGAGAGCCGTGTGCGCGGGAGCATTGTCATGATGCCGGGACCACTCGCTGGAATTGCACAAGGCCGGATGTTTTCGCGCCGCCCTTATGCGCAGCCGTTTGAACTTCTCGAAATAGAATTGTTGGTTGACGGTATGGTATTAAGGGGCGAATTCTGAACGTGTGATCCCTTTGATGTAAAAAAAAAAAGCAGACCAGCGTTCCTTTCAAATTCCATTTAACTTGACGGGCTAGGTGAGGCAGCTGAGTTACATTGACTTGCCTGTTGCTTAGTACTTTCAGGGTGTAGTACTCGTAGAGCCATGACTCGCCGCCTGTGATGATATTGTTTAAAAATTCTAGAACATCCGTGACTGTGTCCTTGATTATACGACAGGCTTCTATATGACGATTCCTTTGATCCTCGGTGAGAAGTCTGGACACGAACTTAGCAGCCACTCGTCGCGCCCCCAAATAGTCGTGCAAAATGCGCTGAATTGAGTTGCAGGATAACTCGCGTAAGTCTTTGAGTTGGTCCATTATTCTGCGTCGATTTTGTCTGATAAGATCACAGATTTTTCTGATGTTGTCCTCGTTTCAGGCACTTGAAGAACGACCGTAACGGGGCTGATCTTCCACGTACAGTTCCCCCACTTTTAAACCAAGAATACCATTCGCACACTTGAGTTTTACTGAAATAAAGTTATTTGTAGGCTGCTTGCATCACCTCAACAGCTTGTGCTGCGCTCTTTCAGAGTAAAAAAAAAAACTTCAACGCCGCAAGGTCTCCGTGAGAATCTACCATTTCTTTGTGTCCCCAGTGCACTACAAGCATACACACACAGAACTGCCAGCGAAACCACACGTGTCGTTGTCGCTTGGCGCCACTTGGCATGCTGACTCACGAGAGGTGCTCCCACAGCGCCCTAGTTGCGCAGCCTCATACTACTAGTACACGATGCGCAGGAGCAGGATACCAGTTATTTTTAGGGTCCCCCCATCATATATACGAGCAAAGTATGCGACATCCTGGGCTGCCCACATGTGGTGTCGAGCGTTGACCTCTTCATTCTTCGGCGGCAGGGCCCCGTCCGCAGGTCCGGCCCGAGCGGCACGAGACATGCGACGACGACCGGGACTGCAGGCGCTCGCCCAGCCAGATCTGCATAAAGCACGCGCGCGAGCTGCACGGCCGCTGCCAGTGCCCCTTCTACCGTCCCGTCGAAGCCACCTTTAACGGCGTCGTGCGTTGCGTCACCGGTACGTGGAGGCTCGGTGACTGCCGGGTTCTGTTGCGGAGCACGAGGTCGCGGGTTCGATTTCTGGCCCTGGTGGCCGCATATGTTTACGGGGGCGAAACGTATGTGCACTGAGATTTGGGTGCACGTCAAACGAACTTCAGCTGGTCAACATTAACCCGGAGCCCCTCCACTAGGGCGTCAGGCTACAATTTCGCTTTTCGTTGTTGTTGTTGCTTTCGTGTCAGCACGCACAATATTCATTTACGGTGGCAGCTTCCTCCTCATCATCATCATCATCAGCCTGGTTACGCCCACTGCAGGGCAAAGGCCTCTCCCATACTTCTCCAACAACCCCGGTCATGTACTAATTGTGGCCATGCCGTCCCTGCAAACTTCTTAATCTCATCCGCCCACCTGACTTTTTGCCGCCCCCTGCTACGCCTCCCTTCCCTTGGGATCCAGTCCGTAACCCTTAATGACCATCGGTTATCTTCCCTCCTCATTACATGTCCTGCCCATGCCCATTTCTTTTTCTTGATTTCAACTAAGATGCCATTAACTCGCGTTTGTTCCCTCACCCAATCTGCTCTTTTCTTATCCCTTAACGTTACACCTATCATTCTTCTTTCCATAGCTCGTTGTGTCGTCCTCAATTTGAGTAGAACTCTTTTCGTAAGCATCCAGGTTTCTGCCCCGTAGGTGAGTACTGGTAAGACACAGCTATTATATATTTTTCTCTTGAGGGATAACGGCAACCTGCTGTTCATGATTTGGGAATGCCTGCCAAACGCACTCCAGCCCATTCTTATTCTTCTGATTATTTCCGTCTCATGATCCGGATCCGCCGTCACTACCTGCCCTAAGTAGATGTATTCCCTTACGGCTTCCAGTGCCTCGCTGCCTATTGTAAATTGCTGTTCTATCCCGAGACTGTTAAGCATTACTTTAGTTTTCTGCATATTAATTTTTAGACCCACTCTTCTGCTTTGCCTCTCCAGGTCAGTGAGCATGCATTGCAATTGGTCCCCTGAGTTACTAAGCAAGGCAATATCATCAGCGAATCTGAAGTTACTAAGGTATTCTCCATTAACTTTTATCCCCAATTCTTCCCAATTCAGGTCTCTGAATACCTCCTGTAAACACGCTGTGAATAGCATTGGAGATATCGTATCTCCCTGCCTGACGCCTTTCTTTATTGGGATTTTGTTGCTTGCTTTATGAAGGACTACGGTGGCTGTGGAGCCGCTATAGATATCTTCCAGGATTTTTACCTATGGCTCATCTACACCCTGATTCCGTAATGCCTCCATGACTGCTGAGGTTTCGACTGAATCAAACGCTTTCTCGTAATCAATGAAAGCTATATACAACGGTTGCTTATATTCTGCACATTTCTCTATCACTTGATTGATAGTGTGAATATGGTCTATTGTTGAGTAGCCTTTACGGAATCCTGCCTGATCCTTTGGTTGACAGAAGTCTAAGGTGTTCCTGATTCTATTTGCAATTACCTTAGTAAATACTTTGTAGGCAACGGACAGTAAGCTGATCGGTCTATAATTTTTCAAGTCTTTGGCGTCCCCTTTCTTATGGATTAGGATTATGTTAGCGTTCTTCCAAGATTCCGGTACGCTCGAGGTCATGAGGCATTGCGTATACAGGGTGGCCAGTTTCTCTAGAACAATCTGTCCACCATCCTTCAACAAATCTGCTGTTACCTGAGCCTCCCCAGCTGCCTTCCCCCTTTGCATATCTCCTAAGGCTTTCTTTACTTCTTCCGGCGTTACCTTCGGGATTTCGAATTCCTCTAGACTATTTTCTCTTCCATTATCGTCGTGCGTGCCACTGGTACCGTATAAATCTCTATAGAACTCCTCAGCCACTTGAACTATCTCATCAATATTAGTAATGATATTGCCGGCTTCGTCTCTTAACGCATACATCTGATTCTTGCCAATTCCTAGTTTCTTCTTCACTGTTTTTAGGCTTCCTCCGCTCCTGAGAGCATGTTCAATTCTATCCATATTATACTTCCTTATGTCAGCTGTCTTACGCTTGTTGATTAACTTCGAAAGTTCTGCCAGTTCTATTCTAGCTGTAGGGTTAGAGGCTTTCATACATTGGCGTTTCTTGATCAGATCTTTCGTCTCCTGCGATAGTTTGCTGGTATCCTGCCTAACGGAGTTACCACCGACTTCCATTGCACACTCCTTAATGATGAATGATCGTTCATGAATCGTTCATTGCTTCAACACTAAGGTCCTCTTCCTGAGTTAAAGCTGAATACCTGTTCTGTAGCTTGATCTGGAATTCCTCTATTTTCCCTCTTACCGCTAACTCATTGATCGGCTTCTTATGTACCAGTTTCTTCCGTTCCCTCCTCAGGTCTAGGCTAATTCGAGTTCTTACCATCCTGTGGTCACTGCAGCGCACCTTGCCGAGCACGTCCACATCTTGTATGATGCCAGGGTTAGCGCAGAGTATGAAGTCTATTTCATTTCTAGTCTCGCCGTTCGGGCTCCTCCACGTCCACTTTCGGCTATCCCGCTTGCGGAAGAAGGTATTCATTATCCTCATATTATTCTGTTCCGCAAACTCTACTAATAACTCTCCCCTGCTATTCCTAGTGCCTATGCCATATTCCCCCACTGCCTTGTCTCCATCCTGCTTCTTGCCTACCTTGGCATTAAAGTCGCCCATTAGTATAGTGTATTTAGTTTTCACTCGCACCGCCGATTCCACGTCTTCATAGAAGCTTTCGACTTCCTGGTCATCATGACTGGATGTAGGGGCGTAGACCTGTACAATCTTCATTTTGTACCTCTTATTAAGTTTCACAACAAGACCTGCCACCCTCTCGTTAATGCTATAGAATTCCTGTATGTTACCAGCTATATTCTTATTAATAAGGAATCCGACTCCTAGTTCTCTTCTATCCGCTAAGCCCCGGTAGCACAGGAGGTGCCCGCTATTTAGCACTGTATATGCTTCTTTCGGCCTCCTAACTTCACTGAGCCCTATTATATCCCATTTACTTCCCTCTAATTGCTCCAATAGCACTGCTAGACTCGCCTAGATAACGTTCGCTAACGACTCACTAGATAACGTTCTAGCGTTAAACGTTGCCAGGTTCATATTCCAATGGCGGCCTGTCCGGAGCCAGTGATTCTTAGCACCCTCTGCTGCGTCGCAGGTCTGACCGCCGCCGTGGTCAGTTGCTTCGCAGCTGCTGGGGACTGAGGGCCGGGGTTTGATTGTTGTGTTCATAGGAGGTTGTGGCCAAGTACTGCACCAGGGTGGCCAATCCTGCTCTGGTGAGGGAGTGCGTTACCGGTTCTGGTCACCGGGATCAGGCCACACTCCAGCTTCCTCAACGGCGCCTTAATGCCTACTGTAGACTTGCTTTAGCATTAAAATTGGACGTTAGCCTTGACGCCAGGTTTTGTGTGATGGCCGGAACTAAGCAAAACAATCAATCTTAGCGGTCGTTTGTGTATAACTGACAACATAGTTATTTCTTCAGCGAAAAATAATAGGTATCAATAAAATTACTTGTGCGTTGCGCTACTTTAACAAGGTGGTGTGTTCCACCGCAGGATTTCGCTGTCGTTGAAACTTGCCTGAATGCGAAGGAAAAGCTCCATGATGGGACTGTTAGCCCGAGTTCAAAAAAGTGCTATTATGTAAGCTCCATCCGTAACTGCGCGCCACCGATCTTCATGTCGCAATGTTCGTTATAGTGAGTGTCACCAAGTGTCCAAGCGATGGCCGTGAGAAACTGGCTTCACATAAGTTTTTTTTTTTAAATACGGGCTCTACAGTATATCCTGTTTCCGCTTGTATAGTATATTGTTCTATGTGACACAAGTTTTCTATTGGTCATACTCGCTCGTATAAACTTGGACGGTGAATTATTTTAATCTTTATTTATTCAGGACCATGTTATCATATAGTTATATATCTTTTGAGCACTCCTGTGCTTGCAAGCATAAGCTCTAAAGAAAACCGCGTCGGTGCGCAGGAAAGGTACTTCGCGTCACTTTCATTAAATAGTTGCCGCAATTCCAGCGTGATCGAGGTGACGCGTCACGTGGTACCAAATACCTACACAGCGCATGTGGGATGCATGACAGCGTGTTTAGGTTGATTCCTTGTAGTTATTCGTGTGTCGAGCGGCGTAATCTTTTAAATAGACAAACTAACACATTTTCATTGAATATTGGAAACGTATACCTTCATTGTTTTACTTCATTTGGCGCCAAACATTGCTTTCTACATTAGATACGGGAGCTTCACGTACTAACGCCATGATCTGATTTTGAGTGTCGTCGTAGTGGGAGACCACGGAATGTCTTTTGCTGCCTGGAGCTCTTTAAGTTGCACCAAATGCAAGATACTCGAGTGTTTTACGCTTCCCCCCCCCCCCCCCCCCCAGCGGAATGCGGCTGGCACCGCTGGGATGAAATCCCTGATCTCAGTCTCAACAGTGCAGCGCCATAACAGCTGAGCTACCGTGGCTGTTTACATTACTTTCTCTCCAAGATGTCTAAACAGTACAAATGGTATTTCATAAAGCATCAGCAAACCAATTTAGTTGCATACAGTATAAAAGAAGCAGGCTGGAAAATAAAAACACCAATGTAGCGCAAAGGACAACACGAACGGCGGCTATTAACTGAAAGGTCGTACAGTGGCACAAAGGAAAGAAGGCAAGAAAACTATATTGGCATGTCCCCGGCACAGCAGCGTCAACGCGTTAATCATGGCAACACCTGTATACACTCTCGAAAGATATGCGTTCAGGCGTGACAATCCATCTTTATACAAGATATCCAAGGGCTCGCTTCCATACCCACCTCTATTACTAATAGACGTGTCATCAACATAAGACGCACTTTTCTATCATTTCTACTTCTGAACAAAATTTATTTACAGTCAATTTTAGGAGTAAGTTTGTGATTGTTCCAGTGCACCTAAATGTTAGACGGTGTTTCACCGGCCAACGATCGTTTGTTCTTTATTAGTCTTTGATTGAGGTGTGTCTATGAATGTCTATGATTGCCTATGATTGTCTATGATTTGATTGACTAGTGTGTCTGATTTACGTGTTGGAGCTCCATTGACATGAACATGCACAGGAAATTATTTTGTACGCCTGTTTTGTCCTCCGGCCTTTTCATACCATGATTGTCTACTAACTTGCTCAGTCTTCTGTCGCTCTGAGCAACGTTTTTCACTGCTGTCTTTTTAATTGTGGACATTTAGCACTCTTTCACGGTAACTTTCAAACATAGTTTACTTTTGCCATTGGTTAGTGTTTCAAGAGTGGCACAGTATAACGTAAATTTTCTGTGGTGTGTAACGAAGACTTATCAATAACCGTTGTTCGTGTCGTTGCGTACAGCCAAGGACTTGTTTGACGAATGCCGAAGCAACGAGGAGTGTGCGGCCACCAACCCGTACCTGGAGTGCGTCAACCGGTTGTGTTCCTGCCCACCTCCCCACGTCCTCAAAGACCACGCTGAATGCATCGGCAGTGAGCAACACCTTCATGACACTTGGCTAATCCCTCCGTGCGCGCATTGGCCGGCTGTTTTCGCAAACGTTATCTTCGCTCTCACGACTCTATACCTCCGTATTCACCAATGCATAACTTGAAGCCCGTGCTTGATCTGGATCTAAATGATGCCTGGCGCAAACGCGCCTATGACAGTCATCGCATTTTCTTCGGCGCGTTCACAAGAGGCGTCATTTAAGGCTACTCGATAGATTTTTGAATACGGCAGTTAACTCTATAGCGCCAACCACATTGAACATACTTCTGGCAAATTTTCGCGATCTCACCAGCTAGCATATAGGCCCGACCATTCGACGACGCGCGGCATTTCGCCCCCTATGGTAAAATTGGCACTTTTAGCTTCCTCTGGTAATATAGCGCATTGGACATGCAAGTTAATACGGTCGCGCCAAAGTAGCGTTGTAGGTTCTGACTTTTTTTTTTCCAGTGAGCGTTTGGTATTTACGTCACTGAGTAATTCGATTGACGTGTAATAAAATTTGAAGGATTGTCCTTTTACTTCTTGTATATGACCACACTGTTCATCTTCCTCATAATGAGCGAAGAATAAACTTGTGTATTCATATTTCTGAGCTAAATAAAATGCACTGTTGGAAAGGATTACGCAAATATAGTCGGCATTTTATTATAGTTGAACAAAGGATAGTGCATACCTGTTTTTTTACTAATGATAGAACCTCTGTCACATTCATATTTCTTCAGTTCTACTTACTCTGGCGTACAGTACGTCGAAAGACTACAAAACGAAGTACCTACATTTTTCATATTTCGTAATTGCTTCTGTTTCCAGTGCTTTTCAGTTAATGTTTAACTCGAGGTGCCATCACAGTGCTTCACTATGATATTTCTTATATTGTGTTCCATCCGTGTATCTCACAAATCAACGTATAGTAAACTCGAACGGAAGTCAGAAGCATGTAGCTTTTGTGGCTCTCAACAGGTGCCTCGGTACAGGAGTGGATCTCCTGGCTCGTTCCGGTGGCGGTCGTTGCTCTCGCAGGAGTCGGAATGGCTGCCTGGCTGATTTCGAAGCGGTAACTTGCCAGCCTACTTTACCTACATGCTCCTACGTTTGCAAGTTTAGAATCGTTTTGTCGCTTAGAAAATGTATTTTCCGCTTTAAAGCAACATTAGATTGGTGTCAGATAAATGTAACTAACGAAGCCCATTTTTCACATTAAATTTCGCTAATCACTTTTTTTTTACCGTCCCTATACCACAATTACCAGACACACAACTTACAACATTTGTTTTGCGCAGCGCCTTCTGCGGATAATCATTAAGAAGGCCTAATTTCTTGTCGTATGCGGAATCCGCAAACCTCGCCTTTGTCGTAGCTCAACGGCGATTTAGAGATGCAGCTTCTGAATTAGAATGTGCATCATATCGCTTGCCATAAAACAATTATCTTAGGATAACGGCCCGACATGGAAATGTTCTCAGACGTCACAAACAGCTGATTAATTTTTTTTTTCGCATTCGCGGCTATTAATAGAGTTCTCAACCATTTAGTGGGCGCTTATCCTGCACTGTCAACAAAAGCTATTTCGCGCAATCAAATGATCATCTATAGCTTGCATTTGAAATTTCCTTTTGCTTGTTTTAATGAGCGCGAGGGTTCATAAAGCTATGCCTGAAGCTATTCTTGTTTCTGCCTGTGCTGCCAACAGCAAGGAGTCCAGCTCGGGTTCGGGCAACAGCGATGACAACGACGCGGAAGGCGCGCCGGCTGCCGAACCTGGAGCGTCTAGCTGCCGCCAACAGCCGCCAGTGCAACATCAGCAGTCGACACAGCATGCACCTGAGTCACGCTATCGCGGTTACAGCGGCGAAGGCGGCGGTGCAGTGCCCAGGGGCTACCCGCACAGCGACGTGCTCAGCCGCCTCAACGTCCCGCCAATGAAGGACTGGGTCCGCGTCCCGAAGGGATTAAGGGGGTGAGCTCGCCATTAGTTTCAGAGAACCGGGTATTCTTTTTCAGCTGTTAAAGCTGTTACGACATTCTGGTTCTGCGAGAGACTCCCTGTTCATGCAAAGAAACATAGCTTCTTCAGTGCCTAATATGGTGCCCTTATTCATATTTATTCCAAGAACCCCTGTATTCAGCAGATAAAGGATATATCTTGCTCACATCCTCGAGAGCTTCGCAGAACAACACGAAGTGCAATAATCCCATCGGGCCGATTGAACTTCACATCGACAGTCGTCGAGCGGCCCCCCTACCCACGCCCCCCCCCCCATTTTTTTCTTTGTCCCGCGCATTGTTTCTTTATGTAGTGGCATAAACTCGTGCCCTTTTGTTAATCCAGAAACGCCCAGGGATCACTGGATGGCGCTGGCGGAGGAGGTGCCGCGGATCACAACCGAGTGATGTGGGCCCAGCAGGCGTTTACCTCTCTGGCGTCGCCCATCTACCAGAACAAGCTGGTCAGGCGCCTTATGGCTGGCAAGGGCGCCTCCAGCTCGTACCCGGACTCGTCCAGCGTCGCCGAGCCAATGCCACCCCGCTCGGCGATGGCCAGTCCGGCGCCACCATCGGCCCTATCGGCACGCTACGGCAGCGAGGTGCCGCCACTGCCCACTTCGCTGCAGGAGTCTCTGCGCAGGTATCTGTCAGATTCGATTTGGCGTCATTCCATTGTGATCATTCGTTTTAAATGCGGAAGAAGCATTTCTATGCATAGCCAACGAGAAAACCACCCGTCCGTCCCATATGTCGATCGCTTTCAAGCGGCGAGAGCACAGTGCACACGAAGCTATCAGTACTCGGCGCACTCTGCCCTCGTCTCAGATCACTTTAAGATAGGGCCCTGTGGCCGCGCCATACGCAGCCGCCCTCGGTGTACGGTTGATCACGGTTAATAATGGTTCCCATCGAGAAGAGGCGCCGTCATTGACGACGTCTACGTACGAGGTCTGCCGAACGGAGAACAGTTCAATTACGTCACGTACAGCATACACCGGAGAGGGCTCACCTTCCGCGAAGCAGTGGCATCATCCAAACGCACCATCATTTAACACGAATGAACATTGCTACTGCGCGGCTCCTTTTCATCGTCTTACGCTGGTCTCTGTTGACATTTCGGTGTTGGAACCGCGGTTCTTCGTTTCACAATTTGTTTCACGGCGTTTCTCTCAATTATACCAAACACAGCAGCATACAACGACAAACAGCAGGTCATTAGTAGCAAATGCTTCCGCATCATTTAGATTACTCCCACAGGAAATTCTGCGAGTAATTTTTCTTGTAGTGCCGTCGTCATAGTTACGCCATTTTCACTGTGTCGTCATCATTGCATTGTCATGTTGACATCACGCGCCGTTGACGCGCCGGCGTCATCGTATCGCCTTCATCATAGCGTCATTAGTCATGGCATCGTCGGCACGCCTTCATAGCCATGCAGTCATAGTAAGTCCGTAGTGATACAGTCGTTACGAAACCATCGTTGTCATGTCATTGTAATCATGCCATCACTGCATTCGATTATCATGCCATCGCCGTCATTGCGTCGTCGACACACAGTTGTGGCCATGCATTCGCGCTCCTACTGCGGACATGATTCCATCGTAGTCGTTCCATCATCGTCATACCGGCGTCGTCATTCCAGCTTCGTCTTTCCGTTGTCGTCATGCCGTCGTCGTCAATCCAGCGTCTTCACACTATTGCCATTACATCATTTTCATCGTGCCGGCGTCATCATTCTATTGTTATATAGAATGGTTCCATCGTTGTCATTCCGTCCTAGTGATTCTAGTGTTTTCATCGCTTTGTCGTCATCAGTACATCGTCGCCATGCCATCGTCATGACATCGTCATGGCATCGTACTCCAAGTCGCTGCCATGCCTTCGTGATCGTTCCATCGTCATCATCCTCTCGTCATCACACCGGTGTCATCTACTGTCGCCATGTCGCCGTCCTCACGCCTTCGCACAGCGTTGTCGTCATTCCTTCGTCGTCTCGCATGGGACCAGCACATTCTAGCACCACAAGTGCATGTTGAAGGTGGCATCTCCGGGGGAAAATATGTCCGACTTAGTCATGTTCTTCTCAACCAGCAATGTATGCATGTATGTATGTATGTATGTATGTATGTATGTATGTATGTATGTATGTATGTATGTATGTATGTATGTATGTATGTATGTATGTATGTATGTATGTATGTATGTATGTATGTATGTATGTATGTATGTATGTATGTATGTATGTATGTATGTATGTATGTATGTATGTATGTATGTATGTATGTATGTACGTACGTACGTACGTACGTACGTACGTACGTACGTACGTACGTACGTACGTACGTACGTACGTACGTACGTACGTACGTACGTACGTACGTATGTATGTATGTATGTATGTATGTATGTATGTATGTATGTATGTATGTATGTATGTATGTATGTATGTATGTATGTATGCGCATGTGCCTGTGTGTGCGCAGAGCCGTTCTTTTTTCTTTTGTCTCGAAAGTCAGTAAAACGCCACCACCCCATAACTGTGGCATCAACGAAAGGTGTCTCGCACGCGAATGGGACTACATCGTTACCGAGTAATTGCACTCATATGTT
The DNA here is from genome assembly GCF_050947875.1 of Dermacentor variabilis. NCBI lineage: Eukaryota > Metazoa > Arthropoda > Arachnida > Ixodida > Ixodidae > Dermacentor > Dermacentor variabilis. The sequence goes on along the minus strand of NC_134569.1, from coordinate 70,921,584 downwards.
ACGTCCGTTAACGAGTTCTCACCGGTTACCAGACTGAGCCGGACAAACCATAACTACGCTCGTGCTCATGGTTGAAGGGGGGTGTACGTAGTGCTGATAATTATCCACGTACCTTTCACATTACCGCTAAAACAAAAAGTCTTCTAGGCTGCACTTGGACACGACAGGTCAGACCAGCATTCCCAAAGCGAATTCTCTGCGAATGCGCAGGGTTGCGGCGGCCAGTGGTCGTTCGTCGCAGCGCTTGCAGCCGCATCGGCGTCGGGCCCCGCTGGCGACGTGCAGTGACGAGGCGTCCTCGTTCCGCTCGTTCCCGGTGCCTGGGGCCCGCTCCGGAAAGTCGCAGCGCTATGCGGCCGACGACGACGATGACGATGACGAAAAGACGCGGGCGCCCTTGAGAAGACTGCGCAGCCGCAGCAGCTCGCGTTACTCGGCGGCGGCGCGTGAGCCGAAGGCGCGAAGCGAGTCCAGCGACGCGCTTCCGGCGTCGCCACGCAAAGTGTTCTTTGCAAACTATTAGAAATAGAAAATATACGTGTACGTACGCTGTTTGATTCGGCTTGAGGTCTTGAATCTTAGAAGTACTATACAGCTCTCGCTACTTTGCTTCCACCTGCTCCGCACGCTTACCCTGTTGTCCGCATCGCCTATGGCCCAACTTGGTTCTGCGAGCAACATGAGGCTCTTAGTCAGGCCGTGTCCTGCACGCTATCAGTTATGCGCTTGAGGAGCACGTACAATGTGAATCATGCTTGTCTACAGCGGTCACGACCGATCTGCTCGCCGTCTTTAGCAACAAAAAATTCATCGATGATTACGACACTGCCTAGTGCAAAAATTTGAGCGCAGCTCATCAGGTGTTTTGAATGTCGCCGGTTGTTTCGTTCATTGCTCAGAAAGTGTGAACACGTGGCTTAAGAAAGCGGGAAAGCGGCGGAGGCGCAGGTGATGCAGAGCATGCGCAGTGGATGCAAAGCGCCCTCCAGCGCTTCCTTTCCATATATGGTATCGGTGGACGCGCTCGCCGCATGCCTTATTAATGACGTCATCGGTGACTGGGTGGCGGTGCTCGCTACTATGGCGCCATCTCGTAATTGGTCGCCGCCGTGATGCATGTCTCGTGCGGCACTCCACTTTCCTCCTCACTCTTTAGCCATACTCTCCTCCTCCGCTTTCCTCCTCACGCTCTCTTCGCTGCCGCCGTCTTTCATCATCCGCTGTGTTCCGCTCGTTCGTTCTGCTGGTCACACCGATGCCGAGGCCGGTACTCAGCGCCGGAACGAGTGCGTAAGAGCTGCGCTGTGAAGTACAAGCCGACACCTCAATAAGACTGCCCATCGTCAAGCCGCTTGATCACTCATTGTGATGTGGAAGAGGCCTGGAAACCAGCAGATAGCTGCTGTGCACGCTTGAGGAATCATCGGCCGGCCCCTCGACCACTCTAGACATGTCTCACGCTGTTCTACAGCGAATTGTTCTTGTTGGGAATATGAAGGCTCATCAAGAAGCTTGGGTTCTCTAGAACCCAAGCTCCTTCTCTAGAACGGGTCTCTATTTCTTTTTTTTTTCAAAAACATTCATAAGGCTCATTTCAGAATAGTTCTGAAAAGCGATCACTGCGCATGTATTTTTGCCCTGACTCTGTTTACACATAAATGAAGAAACAACAGCAAAGAAGTCGGTCTGCCCATGCTTCGAGTACATCTGGTCATGACCGATACAGTATTACTCTCATGTAGCCTGTCAAATGCCTTAAAGAGAACGTGAAACTTCAGGCACGCATCACATTTATCTTGTCCCGCATTTTTTTAGAGCTTGAACTCTGCATCATGCACAGTCTCGGGGGGGGGGGGGGGTAGGGGACACAGAAACATTACGGGCAATGGCAGTATGACGCCATAAAGTGCTTGAATAATTTTATACAACTGTTGTAATTAAGCTGCAGCTAATATTTATCGTATGCCCCCCCCCCCTCCCCACACAGCTTGCGTTTCACTTCAACAAAGTTCACAGAGGAGACCAAAAAAACCAACTACACTCCTCGAATCGTATATCAGAATTGGGAGAAAATGTGTATTCAGTAATTATTTTAAAGCACACAATTGACCTACACATTTCAAACTTAACCCCTAACATCCACCCAATTTTCGCAATATATAGTCCTCCAGAGAAGCGGGGAAACTTTAAGCGTTTCGTATGCCGCCTCTAAGAGGCTGAAATGGGGGGTTTAATAATTTTCACTAAGAGATTATTTCACGCAGGCATTGCAGCAGTTTCCTGCATATAACTCAACATACCAACTTTTTGAGATGTATAGTTTCTTCAGAAAGCCGTGAAAATAGGCATATAACTTTTTCGAACGCACTGTATCTCAGGTGTCACAACAAGCATGCCATTGTACAAAGTACCACTCAATAATTAGCTCGGCATAAATTGAACAATATTGTGATATAGGATGCGGCATTGGCGACATTTGTGATGGCACAAATAAAAAAACATTCACAGCTGTGTGCCAACGTGAACAACCAGCACATAAATTACAGCGAAGCTGTAAAAGTCATTTCCCATACCCTTCGAAACGATTAGTCAGTTTGGTGGCCGTGTTGCAGAACCACAGCGTCAGTATAGAGAAGAAAAATATTTAACTATAGCGCCATCTATCACCGTGGTAACTGTACAAGCTGTAAGATCCATATTTTGGGGCAACAACGACAGCAGCAATTCTAGCTGACTTCCGATAGATCGAGTTCAGAAAAATTTCCTAAGCATATGTTATCACCGCTTTGCTAACACATAAATTGGACTTTGTCCTAGCACTCTTGGATTATTGTCATTGCTCTTACTGAGCTGCCGGCGCAATCGCGCTGACCAACCATTACACTTCAAACTCATTCATGGTATCCTCACCTCCCCCGAACTCATCAGTTGTATCATGTTTCGTATTTCGTTTCAGGAGGATGGGTAAGGGGGGGCTGCTACGTGTTGCCAGCTCCTGGAACAGGTGACTGCCCTCCCCGAAACACTGCTTTCTGCAGCTGACAGCACGTGGCGACACACGTTTAGGCTTTCACCGTCGCGACAGCAGATCGCGCTTCCCCATAAGCACAGGCAAATTTGATTTTTTTCTTAAAAACGAGGCAATTAACTGTGCCAAGAGTTATAGTAAACGAAGTCGATGGCATATTGCAATCGTTCTGCAAAATTTGAGCAAGAAGAGTGCTGCTGTGCTGCTGTGGGCGCCAAATCTTTTTGGGAACACGCGCAGCGAAATATTCAGCACCGTGTATGTATGTATGTATGTATGTATGTATGTATGTATGTATGTATGTATGTATGTATGTATGTATGTATGTATGTATGTATGTATGTATGTGTGTATGTGTGTATGTATGTATGTATGTATGTATGTATGTATGTATGTATGTATGTATGTATGTATGTATGTATGTATGTATGTATGTATGTATGTATGTATGTATGTATGTATGTATGTATGTATGTATGTACTTATCGCACTAAAATGAATGCCCGACACGGAGAAGTGGTGATAACTCGCCTAAAAAAGGTCTTCGAAAAAAGTAAAGCAAAATTAGCGACCCATTAGCGTAAAACTGTTCCAATATGTTTTTATTCCAATCTCCAGACGTCAAATTTGCGTAACTGCCGACGCAAGCATCGGGCGGTCACCCGCAGGGTTGTCTGAACAGACCAATCAAATCAATCAATCCTCGTTCATAGGCGGTCACTTTTGTTTGCTTGAAAAACGAGTAACATTGCTTGCACTGAGCGGCTAGTCTTATCTAACTCGTTGACAAGAGGCAAGGAGCAAGCTGAAGTGGAGAGGGATTCGATGGGGCCGAGCCACTGCACTGAATATCGATAACCGAATGAGGAGGGTGGTGCCGGCGTCTTTGGCATGGTCCGCTTTCCCTTACATAGCTTACGGTGGCTGGTCGACAATCGCTGTGGCATGCAACTTAAGCTTAAGAAGGACGCTGAAACGGATCCTCAGCAAAGGATAGTTGGCAGAATGAGGGCGTAAACGTGCCGAAAGTGCTCGAAAACGTTACACGGCTACGCAAAAAGCTTTATTATACGCAAACAAACCCATGCTCTCCGGCAGGTGCGAGTAGCCAGTGCCTGAGCTATCGGCGGCAGCCATCTTTTATTTCTTTCGGAACGGGGCAGCCTGCGGCTATTCAGAAGAAAATTCAGTTTTGTTCGGCAACGTCACTTTGACGCGGTGAATTTTTGCGGTTTTGTGACATCGCATGACAGGCAGGTGAAGTGGATGCAGCCCGAAAACTTTTCACCAATTGCCGAGGGCTAATGGCGAAAAGGCGTGGAATCAGAAATAACTATTTTTCTTTTGTTCGGCCAAATCATGCATAATCAGTGTGCACACATCATATCAGATGGGGAGCTATCGCGGTTTTCGTGGTGTCGCGTGACAGACAGGTGAAGTGGGGGTGGTCCAAAAAAGTTTTCGGCCAATCGCGGAGGGCAGATTGCAGAATTGGAACGGAAAAGTTTGGAACAGTTTTACGTTATAGTGCCCCAGGTTTCGCGTTGCGCTCCAACTTCTCGGACTGCGTAACAACTATAAGCAGGTGCGACATGTCGCTAGCAGCTCGCAAGGGCTGCGAAGAAGGAACACAGGCTTGATAGCCGCCAGGTGTCTCACAACGCTGGCGCGATAAGCGCTGCCACTGGCGTTGAAAGCGTGGCTCCTCAATGGTGCACGACATCAGACCGACGGCACACAATGCGTTGGCGGGCTAGTTGGTGCGAATCCATGAATTTATTTCATGAATTTATTTCCATGAATTTATTTATTTATCCATGAATCCATGAATTTATCCATGAATCCATGAATCCATGACGGCACACCACTGACGTTTGTGGGCGCCTAATGAAATATGAGCCACATTATGTGGACGTTTCCTGCTCACACCAAAGCACAAAGACGGCCGCTTTGCAGGAACGCTCAAGTCTTTAGCGAAAGGTAGAACACTGCCCTTGCTCCGCCACCGAGGCGATTGAGTGTAGCCGTCGACGGCACGTCGACTTTCCTTCGTCATTTTCGCATACAAACGCACTCGTGTCTGTGGAGGCCCTTTAACCTTTCGTGCACGAGTCACGCTTGTGCCGCGAGCTGGAGAGCACGGCAACGGCGGCAGCGTGAATGCGCCTCGGGATCTCGCAATGATAATGTCAGAAAGTACACAAAAGCTACTGATGGAACTTTATTCGGAAAACCCGTGGCGTCAGCCCTGCCAAATGCAATGCTTGCCGCAGGCAAATTCGTACAGGTGTCCAGTTCCTCATCTCTCAAGGCGACCCTTCACCTTCCTCGGGAATGATTGGCAGTTTGTTGCAGAGCTTCTTGGAGGAGTGAAGCCCAGTATATATACAGAGTGGCGTGGACCATTACAATCTCCGTGGTAACCCCAAGGGTCCACATGACGGCGGACCAGAAGTCTGCGACATAGAGGAGAACCGACGCCACAAACGCCGTCGAGGCCAGCCTGTGGTTCTTGCTGAGCACCAGCCTCGTGCCCCACACGGCCGCAGTCTCATCGTACTCGTGAAGCTTGAGCACGATCCACACTGTAGCCACCACCAGGACGCTCCCCATGAGCTCCAGGCTAGACATGACGTAGCCCGTCAAGATGACGACGAACAGAATGCCGTAGTTGCTGCGGAAACGGTTCACGTTCGATTGGATCCGGTTGGCAAACTCCTGAACCGACCTGGGAATGGAATATTTCGAAGTGTCCACCAAAACATCCCACGGCTGTGTACGGTTGAGCTGTTCATTGGACGAGGACAGAACGGCACGGCGTACGTCAAAGTCCTCCTCCTTGGCAGACGAGGGCAGGCGCTTCCGCGGTGGCGCTGGTGTTGGCACGTGGGAACTGGCTGGAGCATCCCCAGAAGACTTCGGCGTGGAGTTCAAGGAGTCCCCAATGTCGCCCTGCTCACGGTCCATGGCTTCGAGCTTCGCGGTGCAACACTTGGATGCTGCTCATGTTTTCGCATCTAAATAAATAAGGAATGCGCGGGTTCTCCTTCACGAAAATGCGTTGCCGCATTTCCTCTTTGAACTTTTGCTTGCTCAGGTCAAGTTTGGTGCCCTCCCTCTCGGTGCTCTTTTCCTAATGAGAAAGAAATGATTTAATAACTTACTTTATACGCTGCCATAGTGCCTGTAAGGTTCGTTTGAATAAATAAATAAATAAATATTACCACACATTATACTGGACTGCATATATATATATATATGTATATACATATATATATATATATATATATATATAGTGCAACTCACTAGGGTCTGCCAGTTGCTCTTCGTTCTCCGAAGAGCCAGGACGTGCGTCCAGTGGGCTCCTAACATCCCTGGCTTTCTCTCATTTGCCTCTTTCTCTCTCTCTCTCTCTGAGCAACAGTTTGAAATGGGGTGAACGCGGTTTAGATTCAAAGATCTAAACCATAGATCCGGTACCTCAGATAAGTGCGACGTAATGGTGTGACATAATTCTAACGTTTTTCTCTCGCATTTGCAGCTAAATGGCCAAGAATTCCTTTTTTACTTTTCAAATCAGATTATTCATCTTTACTATTCTTCCTCTCCATCTAACATGTGACTTTGTCTTTCAGCAGTGTTCATTAAAGCAGTCTGAAAAATTTCCTTGGTGTAACTTGGAATAATCCACAAATGTTTTTCTTTTCTTTTTTTTCTTTCTTTTTTTATGCCAATCCGCGGCAGGGATGCATGATACTCTCTGGACACCGACGACTTTTTCCTAACCAGGGAAATCTCTTTAACAAAGACATGTGCCACAGTTATTTACTCCTTTCCTAGTCCCAAAGAATCCACTCCTAAAATATGCTCTTATAGCCCGGTGTGCACGTTCCCTGCCCCGCAATCTCCCAAGGGTGGAGGTCAGAGGAGGTTTGGGCTGGCATTGCCCTCAACCCTGCTGTCACCTTAAAGAGCAAGGTCTTCGTCATAGACGGTGCCATCCTCCTCAACTGCATGTGCCAGGCACAAGAAACCGTTGTGCACCATGTGTTGCTACACTGCCTTAGCGCACAACACATCAGACAGCCCTTGTTCTGATGGTCTGGCCTCCGGAATGATCGGTGTGATGACTACAGCAAGTGAAGTCAAGAGGACTCTAATTACGGAACCTGTATTGACCTTCTGCAGAACATGGAGTTGCAGTTCGTATTACGGTGAAGCTGTATATGGCTAGGTACCCAGGTATTTTTCGTGTCAGTGCGTCAACAATATAAGGAATGAGCATGCGCCGGTCCCGTAGATAGTGCAATGCCGGACTGATACACAGCGGAGGTGAAGCAGGCTTCAAGCACTACTCATAATAATAATAATAATAATGATAGTAGTAATAATAATAATAATAATAATAATAATAATAATAATAATAATAATAATAATAATAATAATAATAATAATAATAATAATAATAATAATAATAATAATAATTAATCAAGATGCATTGTTTCAAGTCCACGGGTATACTGGAATTCTTTTTGAACATCACATGGACTCACGGGCAGGAGGCGTTACCATATGTGCAAAGAACAGGAGATAGAATTTATTGACAGGAAAGACAGAGAGGTCGATCTGAGCTAGTTAATGCCACCGAATGTGGGGATGTCTGTGCCGTACAAACTAAAGACGGCATTGTGATTTCAACTTTCCATATATCTCCAGGCACACCTAAGTGTGATATCGAAAGGTTCATGACCACGCACTCTGCATGGTTTAGCCGTGATGACGCCACCCCTGTGGTCATTGCTGGCGACTTCAATGTGGCCATTCCGAAACCATACAAGAAATCGTTCACTTAGATTATGCTGCAAGTGTTCGGTTTGAAGCGCCGCACCAATCCAAGTCACTCAACTACTCAGTAACGGTCGCGTACATACTTAACTTTGGCCGAGATTCGGCCTCAGGTTGTAACCAAACCAACCAGTGTATATGACAGTAATTGTAGAGGGCGCTACGCGCCATGCGTTCTATATATGTGGTTGTGGAATAAAGGTGTGAGCATTCGTTCGGTCAAGGCGGCTCCGAGTCACTTGCGTAGACGCGGCTAGCGTCTGTCAGCACCCCACATCGTACATGGTGTCAGAAGTGGTCGCCGTTCGCTCTCTCTAATGGCGAACAAGCCGGACGCTGTGTTTGCCGGGGTACCTGGACTGCAGCAGCCATCGAGCTTCGACTTCGCCGACCCAAGTGCATGGTCTACCTGGATTGAGCAGTTCGAGGACTATGCCTACGCTACAGGATTGCACCAAGCTACCGACGAGGTTCGTGTACGAACGCTTCTTTATTGCATGGGTGTTCAAGGTCGACGCGTGCTGGCGTCTTTCAACTTGTCGGCCGAAGAAGTTCAGTCGTACAGCGTTGTTAAAAGCAAGTTCACCTCGTATTTCGTGCATCCGCTAAACGAAGTTCACGAGAGTTATCGTTTTCACAAGCGGACGCAGCAAGAAGACGAGAGCGTCGATGCCTTTTATTCCGCGTTGCGAAACATGGTAAAAAGATGCAACTACGGCTCAGCGTCCGTTGAGGACAGGCTCGTTCGAGACCGATTTATTGTTGGTCTGCTGGATAGCAGGTTATCGGAGCAACTCTGCCGTACTTCTGACTTGACGCTCGATAAAACACTTCTGCATGCAAGGCTGCACGAAGATGCGGAACGAGAAAAACGTGAACGGGAAAGCCAGTTATCTGGGCCAGTCGCCGTTGACGTAGCGAAACACAGGCCAACGAGAAGGCCGTCACGTAATCAAGCGTCGGCAGCAAGAGAAACGCTCCTCGCCGGCGCGCACAGATCGTGTCACTTCTGCGGACGAGATGAGCATCAGCGGAAATTTTGTCCTGCCACAAAAGCTGTTTGCAAGTTTTGCAAAAAGAAAGGACACTTCGAAGCAGTTTGCTTAGCCAAACAGCGCACGCAAAGCCGACAGTCACATGCCATCGAGATGCATGCTGTCAAGAGCAGTCAAGAGGCAAAGGCTAAGTTTGTTTGGGTCCACGTGAATGGAGTCCCACTCAAATTCAAGGTCGACTCAGGAGCAGAAGTTACCGTCATTCCAAGCACTTTTTCAGGAGTACCGTCGCGACTCGAAAAACCGGAGGGTCTTCTCACCGGTCCAGGAAATTGCCCTTTGAAAGTAACAGGCCAATTCACAGCTACGTTGGAGTGGAAGAGCCGCACCTGTGTACAGTCAGTGTACGTCATGCCTTCGCAGTCTACACCTCTACTAGGCTACCCTGCTATCCTCGCATTGGGAGTCGTGAAGTTCATCGACGCCGCACAGCGACCTGAAAAGCAAGCTAGCTCTGCAAGCGACGCAACTCCTGGCCAGGACATCTTCGAAGGGCTTGGTACTGTAGGGGAGGAGTACACTATTCGACTCAAGCCAAATGCCAGGCCATTTGCTCTCAGTGTACCTCGCAGAATTCCCATTCCTCTGTACAACCAGGTAAAGGAGGAGCTGGACCAGATGGAAAAACAAGGTGTCATCAGGCGCATTACCGAGCCGACGCCATGGTGTGCCGGTCTGGTCGCAGTACCGAAGGCATCAGGCGGAATCCGAATATGTGTGGACTTAACGAAGCTCAACAAGGAAGTTCTCCGTGAAAAGCATGTGCTTCCAACGGTCGAATGGGTACTCGGGCAACTGGGTGACGCCAAAGTGTTCTCAAAGCTCGACGCGACAGCAGGATTTCACCAAGTGCGATTGTCCCGAGAATGCCAAGAGTATACCACATTCATCACACCATTTGGACGCTACTGCTACTGTCGTCTACCTTTTGGCTTGACTTCAGCACCAGAATATTTTCAGAGAGAAATGGCTCGAATTCTGGAGGGGCAACCAAACGTCGTCAACATGATAGATGACATTCTGGTTTTTGGCAAAGATCGAGAAGAGCACGACAAGCGACTTGTGGAGGTTCTTGAACGTCTAAAGACAGCCGGAGTTAAACTCAACAAGTCAAAATGCTGCTTCGGTCAAGACAAAGTAGAGTTTCTGGGTGTGGTGATCGACGCCAACGGTATCTCGCCAAGTCCCAGCAAACTCGAGGCACTGCGAAACTTGGAGCCACCTAAGGACGTCGCCGGGGTTAGGCGATTTCTCGGCATGGCTAATCATATTGGTCGCTTCCTGCCCAACCTTTCGCAAGCAACCGCCCCTATTCGCGCCTTGCTAGGTGAGAAAAATGCATGGCAATGGGGACCGCTTCAAGAGACCGCTTTTAATCAGGTAAAAGCGATGCTCACCTCGGACCTGTGCGTCGCTAAGTATCATCCCGGTCGTAATACCATTGTCTCATGCGACGCGAGCTCGTTTGGATTGGGCACGGTTCTTCTGCAGGAACAACCATCAGGCGAGCGACGCGCGGTAGCGTTCGCATCCAGGTCGCTTACTGAAGCGGAAAAGCGCTACAGCCAAACAGAGAAAGAAGCGCTGGCGGTAGCATGGGCAGTGTACCGTTTTGACCAATATGTGCGTGGCCTAAACTTCACGGTAGAAACCGATCACCAGCCGCTGGTAACACTACTTGGAAACGCTGACTTGGACACGATGCCCCCACGTATTCAACGGTTTCGCATCAAACTTATGCGCTACCAGTTTAGTGTGGTCTACGTTCCTGGCAAACAGCTAGCCACTGCGGATACTCTTTCAAGGGCTCCGGATGAGAAGCCGTCGATCAGTGTGGTGGATGTGGTAGAGGAGTTTGTTGAATTTCAAGTTGCTACTGTCACAGACACGAAGCTGGTTACTGTAGATGAGGTTCGCAGGCACCAAGAACTGGACTGGGAATGCAACCAGCTCGTCAAATACTGCACTCAAGGCTGGCCTCGTCGGGACAGGCTTCCGGAGCACCTCAAGAAGTACTGGAGCCATCGAGGTGATCTCTCTTTGTGCAACGGCATCCTGCTAAAAGGTAATCGCTTTGTCATCCCAGCTTTGCTGCAGAAGGATACACTCGAACTTATCCATGAAGGCCACCAGGGAATTAACCGATGCCGACTAAGGGCGAAGGATTCTGTGTGGTGGTATGGATTTTCGCAGCAAATACGTGATAGAGTCACTCGCTGCAGACAGTGTGCAGTCACAAGAGCGCAAAGAAGAGAGCCTTTGGTCGTAACGAAGACTCCAGAACAACCGTGGCAAGAAGTAGGAATGGACTTGTTTAGTTACAAGGGACACAACTATCTACTAGTAGTTGATTATCGTTCTCGATACCCTGAAGTTATCTACATGCGAAGCACGAACTCTGAGGCGGTCATCAATGCAGTCAAAAGCATTTTTGCTCGTTTTGGCATTCCCGCCGTAGTACGAAGTGATAATGGACCGCAATTTGCTTCACGAGCCTTTGCAGCTTTTGTGAAGTACTATGGCTTCCAACACATCACCTCAAGTCCAAACTACCCGCAGTCAAATGGGGAAGTGGAAAGGATGGTGCGTACGATCAAAGAGTTGTTTGCAAAAGCAGACGATCCTTTTTTGGCTCTTCTGTCGTACAGAGACACTGCAGGCGTCACAGGGTTCAGCCCAGCGCAGCTACTGTTGGGTCGCAGCTTGCGAACCAGGCTTCCCAAGACAGTCGACCGCCTGGAACCGAAATGGCCTGCACCAGACGATGTGAAGTGCCAAGACGAAGAGGTGAGAGGGCGGCAGAAGAAAGACTTCGATCGCCGTCATGCTGCGACCGTACTTCCTCCGCTGCAACCGGGTGATACGGTGTGGGTTCGAGACATCAAGGATACGGCGTCTGTTCTCAGCCCAGCCTCCAAGCCGCGTTCGTACGTCGTCGAAACACCCAACGCGGTGCTTGTGCGTAATCGGATACATCTAGTGCCCTATTCAGACACAACGATGAGCCAGCTCAACGAGCCAGCTCGGAGTGAAAACCGTGAGGAGCATGAAGAGCAGACCACGGCAACAGACGCCACGGCAACAGCAACACCGCAAGTTTCCAAAGATTGTAGAGTGAGAGTCACCAGGTTTGGTCGTCGTGTCAAGACTCCGAGAAGACTTGACTTGTGAAATGTATGGTGTTTCTTGTGTGCATATCTCGGGGGAGAGATGTAGAGGGCGCTACGCGCCATGCGTTCTATATATGTGGTTGTGGAATAAAGGTGTGAGCATTCGTTCGGTCAAGGCGGCTCCGAGTCACTTGCGTAGACGCGGCTAGCGTCTGTCAGCACCCCACATCGTACAGTAATGACAAAGCTGTCGTCACAACCACAGCTACTTGGCGGCGCTCAGTTCGAGAGATGTTTTGGGAAAACGTGATGAAGAAGAAGCGCCTGGGAGCTTGATGTGAAGAAAATGAAAGCGCATGCCCTGCACGAGCCTCACGAGCGTCTCATCCAGAGCTCCGGAATTTGGAACAGGCAAGTTCTTATATATCATAGCGTGTCTTCTTAAAGCTTTTTACGCGTTTAAAAAAAATGCGGCTTTAGGCACGCCATGTGTTCGGCTTCAGCTAAGCGTTCCTTTTTCTTAACGCCGTGCACTAAACAGCCCATCTCGCAGTTGAAGAATCACTGGAGACTATCGGTAAGGGCTAACGTGAGCCTTTCTCGCATCGTTGCGACAAAAGTAGGCGCGCTCTTTTTGCGTCGTTGGACAGTACTCCATAACACTAACGCTGTGGAGCACAGTGAAAGCTATGGATCGCATCATCCAACGAGAAAGGAGAACCAGAAAGGCTTCTCCATCGTTTATCTCTAATCGCGCGATGCCAACTCAATGGGAGTTTCCCGCAAATATTAACAATGACAAACAATAGGTGAACCCGCCGCCGCCCCTTTTTGTTTGTTAGATGGCACGACCCCTATAGTTTCCAGTGCATGCACGGAATGGCTGATAGTGTAAAGCAGATGAAGTGCTCACTTCAAACTCGAAATAGAAATCTTGGTTTCCCGTTACTCTCTCAAATTTAGCGTTCCTTTGCCTCAACTCCTAAACTCTATCGAGCTACCTTGCTCCTCGAGTGGATTCGCTAAATGACAGCAGCTGTGTCGTAGTGCAGAGCAAACTTGTTCAGAGAGCCCCCGAATAAGAGAGGCACACACCATCATCCTTTGAAACTCGTGCAGGGACAGCCCCCGACTTGAACGTGCGCTTTTCATTTAGAGAAAAGTGACCACTAGTTTTCCGTGGCGCCATAAGAACTCGAAGACTAGGGTCTCCCGCTTTGTTTTCCCGCCGTGCTTGTTCTGTATTTTTCGGGAGTGACATACCATTTCGCCCAATTGTAGTACTCATTAATCTTTTAGTACTCTTTAATTATTTTTAGGTAAATCGTGACAGAGATTAATTAAAGAAATTGCTTTCTTTCATGGCGTTTCACTCGTTCTTCCTTATTTTGTTATGCGACCCAACAATCGTATTCGTACTTTCAGGCATGCTTTTTCTCTTGAGACTGTTCGCATGCCTCGGGCTTCTGCACCTGCTCCACGCCTTGCCTATGCAAAACACGACGCCATCATCACTGCTACGATTCCACGGGTAAGAAAGAACGTGCCGCACATCTGCGTAAGAAGAAACCTCGCATAGAGAGCCAACAATTCTTATAGACGATTTGTTTTCATGCTAAACTGTAATGACGAATCTAACAAACCTTGTAGACAGCGCATTTTTTTTTCGCAGCTCCGTCTTCCTGTTGCGTTATCGAATCGCGGCTGCGCCGCTGGCATTTCGATGGGAGCTAAAAAAGCAAGCACACCAGTTTGCGGTGCGTTGGGTGCACGATGAAATGACCCGGGTGCAAAAGTTAATCCGAAATCCCCCATTATACAGCATGCCTTATAATCACGCCATGGTTTTGCACGTAAAACCCCAGAATTTAATTGCTTTAAGAGCTCTCCCTTTGGATGTTTTCTTAACAAGTTACATGCATTAGTTGCTCACAGCTGTCTCCCTTGGCACGCCGTGCTCCAGCCTCTACTTTAGGCATGTCGTCACTCCCCTGCCCATTATCCCCAGAAATCATTACTGCCAACAAATAGCTTTTGTCTGATTTCATCGGAAGTTACTACGCTTCTACGTCGTTCACGCACACATACTACCAATACTTGTCATATTATTATTTGTGATGGAGGTGGTGGCCCCGGCACCGTTTTAATGAACGGCACTTTCTTTTGTTGTAGCATATGATTTTGTATTCAGTGTGGCCGTGATTTCGCACGTATATTATAGTACAGAGTGATACGAGACCTACTCCTTTTGTCCTATACCTGAGTCGGCAATTTTGTTCGGGAGCCCTGGCGGGCTTCTATTTCTTCTCCCATTCTTGAAGGTTAACCTTTTAAGCTTTATGACAGAGATGAGAGAGCTAGGGGTTGCGTCTATTGAGAATGCATCAGGAGAACGCCCGACCTACTTCTTCGCTCGTTACTTTATCGTTCCTTGTCCGCGACTTTTTCTGCGCTGGTGCCAATATGCAATATAATGAAAACTGAAATCTTATTTTTTTTTGCGCGAAGTTCTTAGTAACCTTATACATTGACACGTTCGCTCTTATTACGAAGACTGTGATTTGATGACTGGCAATCGGTCACCTGCCACACATAACAGCAATTGGCCTAATGGCGAGACGGCCACCACGGTAAAGGCTAAACGTGGACGGCAGTTAGATAACTTTTGAAATGTCTTGTGAATATGCCACTCACTCTTTTTTCTAAGAAACATATGAAAAGCTGACCACAAAAATATAATGTTATGGATTCGCTATGATTCGAGAAAATGAGAGAGGCAAAATAAGTTCAGAATTTTTACCTGCTTGATTGTCTGCGCAAAGTTCAGTGATTAAATAAACTGGGGGAAGGGAAGTGAAACTGCCATTTAGTTTCTAATGTAAAGGTCATAAATGGTCATGACGTTTCGTCGGCAAGTACTAGTGCAATGTTGCGAGGTCAGAAGTTTCTTATCCAAATATGGGATTCATCCAAGCGTAGCTTTTTGAGACAACACAAAAATTAGTTTTCTATCATTCCATCTGACCATACAAAGTCTATTTCAAAAAGAAAAATTACCACTACGAGGAGCGAGCATGGAGCGGGCTATGGGAGGGTACAAAGCATCCATCTAAGTGAGGGTACAAAGCATCCATCTGCCTGATACGAGCTCTCTACTAGGAGCGAGCTTGATGTGTCCATTCGTTTCTTTGCAGCGATGAGCGAAGTGGTCACGGCGAGGTTGTTCTGGACGAGCCTGGCAGAGGGATGAAGGCATTTCGAGTCGAGGACGACTTGGAAGGCTCTAAGATGGCTGCAGGAGAGGAGGACGGCAGCATGGGCCGGAACTACAACAGGATACTGAGGAAGAAGGCAGCGGTAACTCGAGGTACGCAAGTCACTGACTTCAAGTTCATGCGGCAATGTATGCTTCGAAAAAAAAAAGACTATAGCTACCTTCTGTTAGAAAGCGGAAACGCTGTAAATCTTGTCACTTCCACTCTTCATTTTGATCTGTATGAATTCAAAATACTTCACTGTAGATTTTCAAGCAAACTTTCTTTAGGCAACCCTCCTCGTATTCTAACACACTTGAGGTATCGAAAGGAAGGAGCGGTCCAAAGCAATCAAGTACGTGCTCTACAATCACACGCACAATCAGAAACTCGTAAAGTCTGTAGCGCGCAGGGTAAAACATATCTACCACCGCATTGGGTCACAATGGAACTAGCCACCTCGATCACCAGCTGACTGGTGGCGTATCAGAATGCCTACATGTATATTTGTGTATCATTTTCGTGCAGGTGTGGTTTCGCATGCATGAAAGCGCAACGTTCAGGCGGTAGCCAAAGGTTGGCACACATTCTAGTCAGGAAGCGAAGGGAAGGGCATGCACTGCAGTTTAGTGACGTTGCACCAAGCGGCGGACACCGCTCACCCTAAAGCAGCTCTTAACATATTCCAGCCAATGATATTAGCAAACATGATGTTAAAGGACCCCACCGGCAAACGGCAAGCAATCTTTGCGAGCGAGGAACCGCATCTACTGAACGCATTTTTACGCTAAATCTGTTCATAAGATCCTATTCCAGCCTCTTACGATGTTAGGCACGAAACAGTGTGAAAGACCACATCCGAAAGAAAAGATATATGATTTCTTCCCGAGAAACTTCTTGAATGCGATAGTTGATGCTTTGTGATTGCAGCGCCTGTGACACGCTCAATACTAAGCCGTTATTCTGTCCATGCTTCTCACTTAAATTATTTTCCAGTTCCTTTCAAACCAAGTCAACAGCGCGTGCTCTACCCTGCGACGCGGCGACTGATACATATGTAATCCAGCAAAACTCAAGCTCCATTTCATGAATAAGCATGTACTATACGAGCAAAGTGTGCGACATCCTGGGCTGCCCACATGTGGTGTCGAGCGTTCACGCCTTCATTCTTCGGCGGCAGGGCCCCGTCCGCAGGTCCGGCCCGAGCGGCACGAGACATGCGACGACGACCGCGACTGCAGGCGCTCGCCCAGCCAGATCTGCATAAAGCACGCGCGAGAGCTGCACGGCCGCTGCCAGTGCCCCTTCTACCGTCCCGTCGAAGCCACCTTTAACGGCGTCGTGCGTTGCGTCACCGGTACGTGGAGGCTCGGTGACTGCCGGGTTCTGTTGCGGAGCACGAGGTCGCGGGTTCGATTTTTGGCCCTGGGGGCCGCATGTTTAAGGGGGCGAAACGTATGTGCACTTAAATTTGGGTGCACGTCAAAAGAACTTCAGCTGATCAACATTAACCCGGAGCTCCTCCACTACGGCGTCAGGCTACAATTTAGCTGTTCGTTGTTGTTGTTGCTGCTTTCGTGTCAGCTCGCACAATAAACATTTACGATGGCAACTTCTTCAACGACTACTTAATGCCTGCTATAGACTTGCTTGAGCATCTGTATTAAAATTAGAGGTTAGCCTTGACGCCAGGTATTATTCGATGGCCGAACCTAGGCAACACAAACAATCTTAGCGTTCGCTTGTTGATATCTCCTCTTCCCGCTTCTATAGTATATTCTTCTGACTATGGGACACAAGTTTTCTATAGAAAACACGGGGAACGCGTGAGATGGAAATTCAAGACGGTGAGCAAAACGTGAACAAGGTGAATGCAGGAGCCAACGTTTCAACAAATGCACTTGTCTTCTTCAAGCCGACGTATGCTTTCCTCGCCGCAGTATATATAGGTGGGGTTCTTCTAAAGGGGAGAGGGTGTGAGGCGGGAGGGTGCGGAAACGAGGGAAGGTGTGTTAGCGTGTCGAAATGAGAGTAAAGGAACGCTGTGCACAAAGTCAAAGCCGGGGCCACCCCCCCCCCCCCCCCCGCCCTGGTCTGTCAACGCACGCGTGTTAGCCGGCGTGTCAGGGGCGTCTAACACGCCGGCTGAACAAAAAAAAGGTATGGCGAGGGGAAAAAAAGGGGGTGGGGGATACGCCCAGAAATCAAACTAAGTGCTGTTGCCTATAGCTGGAAGTTTAGCATAGGGAATAAATTCTAAAGCTTCCTTGGAAACTTTTATGCCTATTGGTTGCAATGTATTGAACTGATGGATAAGGTATGATTCTCTGTATTTTCTTTCTCGTTCAGAACGGAAATTTAACTGTAAGATGTAAAGTTTAAGTTCATCAAAGTTATGACCTGGTTGGTTGAAATGCTCGGCGACGGCTTTGGGAAGCTCTTTAGCTGTGTCCGCGCGATGTCCGTTTAATCTGACGTTCATTGATTGTCCTGTTTCTCCGATATATTGTTTCTTGCAGAAAGAACATTGAAGCATATAAATCACATCCCGACTTGTACAAGTGAAGCTCGATTTGACTTCATGTGTATAACTATTGGCGGTGCTTTTAATTTTAATGTCACTTTGAAGGTGCCTGCAGGTTTTGCACCTGGGGCGACAACATGCTTTTATCACGGGGGAATGCTGTTGGCTGACTTTTGCGTGCACTAACATGTCCTTAAAGTTCCTGTTTCGGCGATAGGTAACCCTAAGTACATTCGGGAACGCTTTTCGCAGACGCTCGTTACTTGATAATATTGGGTGATATTTTCTTAAGATGTTGTTTATATTTGGGAGTGCATTAGAATATTTTGTTATAAAGGCTGGCGGTCTGTCAGATTCTAGTGTGGGCTATCTCTTCGCCAATTCAGACTCTCTCTCCAATCTTGACGCGGCATCATAAGCTCTATCAAGAGCAACTTGGGGATAGTTCCTTTCTGCTAGCGTTGTTTTAAGGTCATTTAGGTGGTGGATATAATCGTGGACTTCGCTGCAGATTCTTCTTATACGTTTCGCTTGTCTGACAAAAATTCCTTTCTTGCAATGTCGCGGGTGATGACTGTTGTAGTCTAAATATTGCTGGCTATCTGTTGGCTTCCGGTAAAGTGTCGTTCTCAGTTTTCCGTTTTCTGTGTAGACCGTCGTGTCCAGGAAGTTGATCTGACTAGGAGAGTGGTGAGCAGTAAATTTAATACTCGGGTGAAAGCGATTGAAATGGCAAATAATTTACTGCGTATGCGTTTACTGCGAACAACGCAGTAAACGAATACGATCTCCACAAAGATATAACAGAGTTCTCACGATGCATGCGCATCAAGGAGTTCTTTTTCGATAGATCAGATGAAGAAAAAGAAGATACAGACTCTCTTAGACCACCTAGAACGTGGGCACCGGAAACCGAACAGTGCCCAGACCTCGATTTATACATAAAACTCATATCAAAGGAAATTCTAGAGTCAACGCGGCATTGCTGGAAACGCAAAAATTTAACCCCCGCTCAACACCAAAGCCTTAAAGAACTTACGAAAAGGAATGATATTGTAATAAAACCAGCAGACAAAGGCGGCAGTATCATAATCTGGCCTATAGAAAAGTACAAGAATGAGGCCTCTACAGGCCACACCCATTACAGAAAACTCGACTGTAACCCAACTTCAGATTACAGCAATATTGTGATAAACACAATAGCGGAGCTCGTGTCCAGGGAACTAATAACGCAGTCTGAATATCGCTTCATGATGACCAAGAACAAAACAGCAGGCCGCTTTTATCTTCTTCCTGAAATACATAAAGTTCCGGTCGAAGAAATATTTATAGCAGAAATCCCAGGTCGGCCTATTGTGTCTAATAACAGCACACCTACTGAGTCACTATCTAAATTCGTAAATCACCACTTGTCGAAGATACCCACCACCCTCCCATCTTTCGTTCAAGACATGCCGCACTTCCTTCGAATTATCGACGGCATCAACGCCAACCAAAACCTTTCCGACCGCGCTATTCCAGTCACTTTGAATGTTTCTGTCCTTTACACCAACATTCCCATGAGTGAAGGAATGAAGCCCATTTCTAGATACCTTGCAATCAATCCCCAAGCGCACGTTCCTGAAGTTTATTTATCGCTCCTTAGGTTAGTTCTCACGCTCAACTATTTCGAATTCAATTCTATACACTACCTGCAAATTTTCGGCACTAGCATGGGTACGCCATTCGCTCCCACGTATGCGAACATTTTCATGGGACAGCTTGAAGCTGACCTGCTGGAATCCTACCCTTTAAAACCCCACACCTATCTTCGTTACATTGACGACATATTTTTAATATAGGAACACGGCACAAGCGCCTTAGCCGACTTAATTAGCCATTTAAATCGCTTTCACCCGAGTATTAAATTTACTGCTCACCACTCTCCTAGTCAGATCAACTTCCTGGACACGACGGTCTACATAGAAAATGGAAAACTGAGAACGACACTTTACCGGAAGCTTACAGATAGCCAGCAATATTTAGACTACAACAGTCATCACCCGCGACATTGCAAGCAAGGAAATTTTGTCGGACAAGGGAAACGTATAAGAAGAATCTGCAGCGAAGACCACGATTATATCCACCACCTAAATGACCTTAAATCAATGCTAGCAGACAGGAACTATCCTCAAGTTGCTCTTGATAGAGCTTATGATGCCGCGTCAAGATTGGAGAGACATTCTGAATTGGCGAAGAGACAGCCCACACTAGAATCTTACAGACCGCCGGCCTTTATAACAAAATATTCTAATGCACTCCCAAACATAAACAACATCCTAAGAAAATACCACCCAATATTATCAAGTAACGAGCGTCTGCGAAAAGCGTTCCCGGATGTACCTAGGGTTACCTATCGCCGAAACAGGAACATTAAAGACATGTTAGTGCACGCAAAAGTCAGCCAACAGCATTCCCCAGTAATAAAAGCATGCTGTCGCCCTAAGTGCTAAACCTGCAGGCACCTTCAAAGTGACATTAAAATTAAAAGCACCGCAAATAGTTATACACATGAAGTCAAATCTAGCTTCACTTTACAAATTCGTATGTGATTTATATGCTTCAATGTTCCTTCTGCAAGAAACAATATATCGGTGAAACAGGACAATCAATGAACTTCAGATTAAACGGACATCGCGCGGACACAGCTGAAAAGCTCCCCAAAGCCGTCGCCGAGCATTTCAACCAACCAGGGCATAACTTCGATGAACATAACACTTGTCTTATTTCTTGGCGTATCCCCCACCCCCTTTTTCCCCTTTTCTATCCTTTTTTTTTTCAGCGGGCGTGTCAGACACCCTTGACACACCGGCTAACACGCGTGCGTTGACAAATCGGGGGGGGGGGGGGGGGGGGGGGGGGGCGTGTCGTGGTCCCGCCTTCGACCTTGCGCACAGGGTTCCTTTACTCTCAATTCGACACGCTAACACACCTTCCCTCGTCTCCGCACTCTCCCGCCTCACACCCTCTCCCCTATAGAAGAACTCCACCTATGTATACTGTGGCGAGGAAAGCGTACGTCGCCTTGAAGAAGACAAGTCCACTTGTCGAAACGTTGGCTCCTGCATTCACCCTGTTCACATTTTGCTCGTTTTGTATTGGTCATACTCGATCGTATAAACTTGGAAGTTCAATTATTTTCATCTTTATCGATTCTGCGCCATGTTATCATACAGCTATATATCTTTCGAGCACACCTGTGCTTGCAAGCATGAGCTCTAAGGAAAACCGCGTCGGTACGCAGGAAAGGTACTTTGCGACACTTTTCTTGCACAGCTTCCCGCCATTCCAGCGTGCTCTAGGCGACCCGTCACGTGGTACCAAATATCTACACAGCGTATGTGGGATGCGTTGCAGCGTGTTTAGGTAGATTCCTTGTCATTATTCATGTGTCGATCGGCGTAATCATTTAAGTTTACAAAATGCAACATTTTAATTGAATATTGAAAACGTATACCTTCATTGTTTTACTTTGTTTTCTGCCAAGCATTGCTTTCTACATTAGAGACGGGAGTTTTACGTGCCACCACCATGATCTGATTTTGAATGCGTCGTAGTGGGAGACTGCGAAATATTTTTGACCGCCTGGAACTCTTTAACGTGCACCCAATGCAAGATACTCGAGTGTATTATGTGTTTTGCCCCCACGGAATGCGTCTGACGCCGCTGGTATCAAACCCCTGATCTCATTCTCAACAGCGCAGCGCCATAAGCGCTGAGCCACCGTGGCTGTTCACATTACTTTCTCTCCAAGATTTCTAAACAGGTCAAGTAGTATTTCATAAAGCATCAGCGAACGAATTCAGTTACATATACGGTACGAAAAAAAAAAAAAACAGGCTGGTAAATAAAAACACCAATTTAGCGCAAAGGACTACACGAATGCCGACTACCAACTGAAAGGTCGCACAGTGGCACAAAGGAAGGAAGACAAGAAAACTATATTGGCATGTTCATGATAAGGCAGCGTGAACGCGTCAATCATGGCAACGCTTGTAGACACTCTCGAAAGATATCCGTTCAGGCGTGGCAATTCACCTTTATGCAACATGTCCAAGGGCTAGCTTCTATACGCGCGCTCTACTGCTATTACTGTTAAGCCACTCCCCGACCAAAAGGCGCACTTGTTCGATCATTTGAACAAAATTTCTCTACACTCCATTTTAGGAGTAGGCTTTTAATTGCGCGAGTGTACCTAATGTTTAGACGCTGTTTCACCGGCGGATGATAGATTGCGCTTTATTAGCCTTTGACTGACGCGACGACTCGCGCGTTATGCGTGATTGATGGGCTGGCACTGCATTCCCATGCGCATGCACAGGTAGTTCTTCTCCTGTATGCCTGTTTTGTTCGCCAGCCTTTTCATACCATGATTCTCTACTAACTATCTTAATATTCTAACGCTCTGAGCAAAGTTTTTCACTGATGTCTTTGTAATAGATGGACATTTAGCACTCTTTCACGGTAACTTTCAGACAGTGTACTTTTAACACCGGTTAGCATTTCAAAAGTGGCTTAGTATAACGTAACTTTTCTGTGGTGTCCAACGAAGAATTACCAATAACCGATGTTCGTGTCGTTGCGTACAGCCAAGGACTTGTTTGACGAGTGCCGAAGCAACGAGGAGTGTGCGGCCACCAATCCGTACCTGGAGTGCGTCAACCGGTTGTGTTCCTGCCCACCTCCCCACGTCCTCAAAGACCACGCTGAATGCATCGGCGGTTAGCGACGTTTTGCTAATCAGTGCCCCATTTGTATAAGTGCTTCATCCATAAAGCGTTTCTGGCTTGTCGGCTGCTGACGTAAAAACAGTACGTGAAGAAAACGGAGGAAGTTTAGCCAGTGTAAAGATCTGCTGGCTACGTGGTGAGACAGAAGGGTCAAAGGGAACAAAGGGCCACGTAGAGCCACGCGACCTAAAATAAAAGAAAAAGAGATAAATTAGAATGTTTTCAGGTGCTAGTTCATGCATTCTATATTGACTTGTTGCTAAATGCGTAAAATTGGCAAACAGGACACCACACACCATTCTGTGTGTCTCTTCTTGTGTGGTGTCTTGTTTCCCAATTTTGCGCATTTAAAATCGGTCACTAAAAAGAGATAAATGTGTACATAAGGGCAATAGCGACGAACTGCTTAAGTGTACAAAGATTTTTGTGAACAGGGGTCCGGCATTGTTGAGCAGCAACCAGATGGAACGTTCATGCAGCGAACGCACGGCGCCACACTTCCTTGCGTTTGCTAGACGGTTCAGCGACGGTGATGTCGAAGCTATTTTAACGCAGAAAATTCGTCCTGTAGTAACGTTAAACATATGTTGTGCGATATTATTACATGGTATTGATGCAACATGAAGCGAACAGACGTAATCAGCGTTTAATGTTTTCCTATATTTTTTAATCTTCTTATTGGGATTGTTATATGTTCTTCTTGTGCTATTTATGATTTGGGTAATCTGTGTTGGTCCCCGTAGTTTCTTTTTGCCCCTTTATGACGACAGTTTTCTTCATAATGACTTCATAATTCTTCATAATAACTGAAAGAGAAACGCCCTTGCGTATACGTGCTTTCGAAATAGAATGAAAGAGCCTCTCCATTTTTTTTTCTTTTTAAGTAGACATACTATAACAAACACCTTTTGCCATTATAAACCTGGTATATGGTACGTCGAACTATAATAAAATGCCACAAGTACATTTGGTGCATTTCGCAATTCCTTATTTTCAATGACGAGGTGTTGTTAGTATTTGACTAAGGGATCCCTTCTTCATATTGTGCTCCATCTGTGTATCTCACAACCCTCTAAGCGTAGCAAACTCAAATGAAAGCTACAAGCCTGTATCATTTAGTTTACTTTGTGTCGCGCAGGTGCCTCGGTGCAGGACTGGATCTCCTGGCTCGTCCTTGTGGCAGTCCTTGCTGTGACGGGAGTCGGTATGGCTGCCTGGCTGATTTCGAAGCGGTAAGCTGCCAAGCTAATAGCATACGCTCCTATATATGCAATTGTAGCAGCTCTTTGCCACTTCGATGTGATATTTTTCTAGTCAAAAAACGTTAACATTGTGTTATTTACGCGTGATGAAACAGGCGCTCTTTTTCGGCATTAGGAGCCCTGAACCACTCGTTATAGAGCCACTATCGAAAGGAACGTAGAAATAAGTTACGCAGCTCACTACTGTGCAGCCTCTCTGGCACATCGTCCTTCATCTTATACCCAATCCGCAAATGGAGCTTTGTCATAGTTTACAAACGCAACATATTCCTGACAGCACGACGGAAGTCGCATGAAATAACGTAAGTCGACAGCTCGGCTAAATGCGGCAACATTATCAGATTTCGAAGGCAGCCGCTACGGAAACAGATTCGGTTGCTTCGGGACTGATGGGTCAGTCCCGAAGCAACCAAATCTGGAGCCCAACATCTACGCTCTCCGCATTAGACAATAAGCTCACAGATTCATAAATTCAGTCTATCATTCGAGCCCTAATCACTTGAAGCCAACGTACAAGCAAGCCAAGGAAAGCATTAAGGAAATTAATTTTTCTATTATTTTGAAATGTAGAAATGAAAAGAAAAAAAACATGGCATGAAAGGGGGTAGCCGATAGGAAGTGAAACACCATCCTCCGCATTGCTCTTGCGATGCTCTACCTATTCACCTACGACGAAGGCTATCTGCCCGTATTAAAATTAAATTATGGCTTTCTACGTGCCAAAAGCACGAGCGGCAGATTATGAGGCACGCCGTAGTGGGGGACTCCAGAATACTGTCGACCACCTGGGGATCCTTAACGTGCACCTAAATCTAAGTGCACGGGAGTTTTCGCATTTCTCCCCCGTCGAAATGCGGCCGCAGTGGCTGCCCGTATTTTTTCTTGTCTACTTGTGTATGCGTACTAGATGATATCCAGGGAGTGTTAGGCAGCGCCCCTTACGTCCGTGGCGGCGGACGTAGAACATACTTTGAGCCGCCAGCATCACGTATAGAAAGCGAACTTCAGGAGCAGGCAAGTGGCCCGATAAACCCTCCTATACAACTTCATGGCAGCAAGGCTGCCAAATTGAGGCCTTTGCTACGCAATGAGCAGGAAGAACCAGATTGTTTTTTCTCCTAAAAACGGACTGTTCATGTGTGGTTACAGCGCTATGCATGAAACTATCATTTATTTCCGACCGCCATGCCAGCAACAAGAAGTCCAGCTCGGATTCAGGCAACAGCGATGACAACGACGCGGAAGGCGCGCCAGCTGCCGAACCCGCAGCGTCTAGCTGCCGCCAACAGCCGCCAGTGCAACATCAGCAGTCGACACATCAGGCGCCTGAGTCACGCTATCGCGGTTACAGCGGCGAAGATGGCGGTGCCGTGCACAAAGGCTACCAGCACAGCGACGTGCTGAGCCGCCTCAACGTCCCGCCCATGAAGGACTGGGTGCGCGTTCCCAAAGGATTCAGACGGTGAGCACGCCGTTCGTTTTTAAAATGCCATTTTGTTGCTTTACGGATGTTTGAGTCCATGGTCGTGTGCGTTGAATTGCGAAAGCGTGAAGTGCTCTTTTCTGCTTTTTCACTCTTAATTTCGTCAAAAGATTGCTGGCGCCGTTTCAAGCGAAGCTTTCTTTGCGAACACTCGCACACTTTGCTGACTGTAGCTTCTGCTTTCCTAACCCTAGGCCACGTACAAGCGCGTCGGTTTTCTTTAGGTCAAAGATGCAGGAAAGAAAGGAAGAATAGTAATCAACGTTATCGCAGTTTTCGTCGTCGTATACTTCTCTTTGCCATGCACCTGTCGTCACTATTCTTCCTTTGACAAACATTGAACATCGCCTTGGTCATCTTGACATGGCTTCGTCGACGTATAAATGAGTGCCTTCGCATAAACTGATGTTTGCGTTTCTTCATAGCTTGTGAACGGTGTAGTGCATAAACCAACGTAGCATGGCTTTAGAGTTAGGAATTAAAGGGGACATAAATGTTTGATCAGGTTACACGTTGTGCAGGAGGATCCTAAATGTAATTTTATACAATGCATTTATTTTTACTTCCGGCAGATTTCTGTATTGTACGTTGGATCTGCATATTTTTTTTTTCTGTCTAAAAACAGGAGTCCCAAAAGCCGTGTTACGTTTCTGTCTTGACCCGATTTATTCCAAAATGTTTTAAAGCTATAGCATAAAATATAATGCAGTTGACATGCAGTGTTGCATCTTGCCATCACTGGTTGATCAAAGTCGAAGGATGTCATCTTGAGGCTGCGTGTAGGTATCACTGCGTTGATGTAAAGATGCTTTTGAAGCTCAAGGGTAACTTTGCCATGGTGTTTTTCATACACAAGGAAATAGAAAGATATAAGGCCTCTGCGTGGGGTGCCTCGCTCTACACGATGCCAGTATGCCATGTTCACGCCCCAAAAGAAAGCGCCAGGCAAAAGTGAGGTGATATGGCAATCTAGATAAGAAAGTTTACACTACGTGCAAATGTCGATGTGTTCTATCGCTTAGCGAGTGAAATTTGCATAGAAATCCTTTTGTCTACTTGGGGCGTTGTCAGTCTGAGAAGTTGGATAACTTGCTCAGGCTTTCTAATTTCTATTCCAATTTGCATTCGGCCTAGAAATGCGTACAAGAAGACGTTGTAAGTGCTATAGTTGGCAGTAATACAACGGCACAACGAGTTTATAAGTCCACAGCGTTCTCGAGATCAAAACTAATCGTTTGTAGAAATTATGCAAGATAATTGTAAAAGCAAACGACTGCTAGGTTCTTGTCCTTAGACCAAATAAAAGGGCTCACATGCGGCGTAACTCATCGCATATAGACGAGTTACGTCTATATGCGATGAAACACTGAAATGATGTGAAAGCCATCTGTACCGATTTTGTCCTGTACCGTAGTGAAGGACCAGGCTTGAATGCACGCGGGAACGCGCGCACGCTGTGAATAGTATTAACAGGCAACGGCGGACGTGTCCTTTCTGCGCAGATGTCCACTCCGCCATCGCAGCGGAGGACTGTATGTACCTTATCCGCAGCTCTCCCCTTCTCACCACTGCACATCTCGATGTTCTCCTCTCCATTTTCCTACTATGGACCACATCATGGAAACCCGACCGAGTCCGCAAAGAGTGCTTCACTTTAAAATTGCTAAGATGTTGTGGTGCTATCACAAACTTTGTTTTTATGAAGGGAACGTAGCTCGGCAAGGGCTTAAAATGGGGGCCTATTTCAAAACTAGGTCGCCAACTCAACGACTGGAAAACGCTCTGCGTCTGTCCAACACTCTTTATAAATATATCTGTTCCGATGATCTCCAATACACAGTAGATTAGGAATATCCCTTGCTCCCATCCTCCAGAACTCCGCACAACGTCGGGCTAATAGAAATTATTGGTCACGCGATTACAACTTTTTTTTCTTTTTCTTTTTGCCGGGCAGATTGCTTTCCTAGCAAGGAGAGGCACGAACTCGTGCCCTTTCGTTATTCCAGGAACGCCCAATGCACGCTCGATGATGCTGGTGGAGGAGGCGCCGCGGATCAGAACCGAGTGATGTGGGCCCAGCAGGCGTTTACCTCTCTGGCGTCGCCCATCTACCAGAACAAGCTGGTCAGGCGCCTCATGGCGGGCAAGGGCGCCTCCAGCTCGTACCCGGACTCCTCCAGCGTCGCCGAGCCAATGCCACCCCGCTCGGCGATGGCCAGTCCGGCGCCGCCCTCGGCCCTATCGGCACGCTACGGCAGCGAGGTGCCGCCGCTGCACACTTCGCTGCAAGAATCCTTGCGCAGGTATCTGTTAACTCGAATATGTCGAGGTTATTATACGCTGTTGTCCTAACCTCAGTGCGCGTGCCCGACTGTGTGTGCTTCTATGTGTGCGCGCATGCCTGTGTGCGTGCGTTGTACTGACCGAAAATCATTTCTGGGGTTTATTCTCCCTCTCAGCATGTATACTATTCGCGACTATTGCACATGGAAGTGAAGGTGTCTAATGTCCATCCTTCTCCACTGACGGCAAGGACGACTTCGGGCGGGTATAATACGTCTTATGGTAGCGTATATGGTTATTTTGTTGGTAATGTGCATAGCGATCACGTATACGCACATTTTCACTTATACACAAGAAATAACAAAATTCGAGAGTTTAAGCAGCTGCTGCATTTCTTTCTTGCATTTTCTGACTTCCAATGTAAAGTAATACTTACCAGCCATGCTATAAGAGATGTGTTTGCACTAGTTTCGGCCATTGTTGCGTTTCGCCTGCGACACACGGTTTTGCCGGCGCGACTGCGGCGGGGCGGCAGACATTTTGGCCCGATCGTCGTCGCCGCAACACTCATCGGCAGGTGTTTCCAGGCGCGACTGCGGCGATGCGACCGCAAAGGATCATCCTCTCATTCCAGTCATTGTGCCCGAAACAGGCGATGCCAAAGCAGGGATCATCCTCTCATTACAGTCATTGTGCCCGACCGGCAGCGCTACAACAGGGTGCTACGAGATCGTGCTCGACATGGTGCTACGGCAGCGCTACAACAGGGTGCTACGAGATCGTGCTCGACAGGGTGCTACGAGATCGTGCTCGACATGGTGCTACGGCAGCGCTACGACAGTGTGCGTCACCATTAGCCCATTGTACATTCACGTGCTCGTCTTTTGAGGGGTTCCTTCTTGCCCTCAACTGCGAGAGTATAAAAACAGCTGCCCCGGACGCCAAAAGGAGGGCTCCGATTTCTTCTGTTGAGTGAAGTGCTCTCCCGTCTCTCTACTTCGGTCAAACCTGACCGCCAACTCTTTGCGATGTTAAAATAAACAAGTTGTTTCGTTGTTACCAGTCGACTCTTGCTTTGCCGGGACCTTCGGATGCTTCCAGTTGTACCCCAGGCCGCCAGGCCAACGCTACCCTTGGGGCTTGCGACCCAGGTACAGCCACGGGCGTCAGCGCCGAGTTCCCAACAGATCGTACCAGCGGTGCGATCCAAAACATCTGGTTGGCAGCGGTGAGATCGCCTACGACTTCAAACAACTGTCTGCCAGCGGTGAGATCGCGACAACGGAGGCCAGCAGCAAAGAGATGCAGTTGACTGTATGCTGAGCAGCTCAACGACGATCCGGGAGCAGTGCAACGAGCCCTGTGTGATGACTGGTTGCCTGCAGCGGAACGACTGCGCGGAATTCCTGCCTGCGAGGTTTGGTGAGTGCGGGACTTTCTTCTTCTGAGCTTTGCCAGGCTTTTTGTTAGTGTCAGAAACAGAGCTGGTAATTGTGGTTGTCGTTGCTGCCGGGTTAGTTGGCGGCAAGACAATAGTAAGCAGTAGAGAAAGCAGCATTCAGAGCAGCCATGGATTTGAAGTCGTTGCGCAAACCGAAATTGTTGGAGCTTGCAAGAGAGTTGGGTCTGGATGTCTCAGACAAACTAAGAAAACCTGAACTGCTAAAGGCTATTCTTGAGTTAGAGGCTGAGGATGACGAGCTGTCGGAATGCCTTGAGACTATTGAGGAGAGGTCAAAAAGACAGGAGCGCGAACTTAAAGAGCAAAAAGAGAGACAGGAGCGCGAACTTAAAGAACAGAAAGAAAAAGAAGAGCGTGAACGTAAAGAACAGAAAGAGCAAGAGCAACAAGAGAAAAAAGAAGAGCGCGAACACGCTTTGGAAATGAAGCGTCTCGAGGTAGAGATGGAACGCGCTCGTAATGGAAGTCAGGCACACGGTGCAGGAGAACGAGTATTGTTCAAAATGACTGACCTGATGCGGCCGTTTAAGCTTGGAGAGGACATTGGTTTGTTCCTGGTTAACTTTGAGCGAACGTGCGAGAAGCAGGGGTTCTCTCGGGAAACGTGGCCACAGCGCTTGCTCACTTTGTTACCCGGCGAGGCGGCCGACGTAGTCGCTCGCTTGGATAGAGAGGAAGCAGAGGATTTCGACAAAGTGAAATCGAGTCTTCTAAAAAAGTACCGGCTGTCTGCGGAGGCGTTCCGTCGGAAGTTTCGGGAAAATGAGAAAGGCAAAAGTGAGTCATATACAGAGTTTGCGTATAGGCTTATGTCGAACATGCAGGAGTGGCTCAAAGAAGAGAAAGCGTTTGGTGACCACGATAAAGTTCTGCAGTGCTTCGGGCTAGAACAGTTTTATAGTCGGTTACCGGAGAACGTGCGATACTGGGTCTTGGATAGGCCAGACGTTTGTACGGTGGCTAAAGCCGCTGAGCTAGCCGAGGAGTTTGTGACGCGTCGGGCTCGCGGAGCTAAGGATGGTCAAAAGGGTGAATTTGGCTCGAAGTTCGAGAGGCCGAAGTTCACACCCATGAGAGCAAAGGGGAACACGCGTAGTGCGGATGCGAGTGGAAGCAGTCCGACCAAACGTAAAGAGACGGCGGCAGCCAAACGCAGAAAGCGGTTCGAGATGAGGCGAGCGCGCGTTTGTTATACGTGCCAGAAGCAGGGTCACTTTTCGGCGCAGTGTCCGGAAACAACACCAAAAGTTGTGTTTTTTTCAATAGGCAGCACTGACGAGAACATGAAGCTTCTCGAGCCTTACATGCGAGACCTCCTCGTGAACGGGAAAGAGTGCCGAGTGCTTCGCGATTCCGCAGCTACGATGGATGTAGTTCACCCGTCTTACGTAGGACCCCATATGTTCACGGGCGAGTGCGCATGGATCAAGCAAGCCGTGGAAGCTCATAGCGTGTGTCTGCCGGTAGCAAAAGTGCGTATTGAAGGACCTTTCGGAGCGCTTGAGACGGAGGCGGCCGTGTCATCTATGCTGCCACCCCAGTACCCGTACCTATTTTCAAACAGGTCCGATCACCTCCTGCGCGAGAAGGGGCTTTTGTTTGGTGAAGCTAGTGTTCAGGCCTTAACCAGATCGAAGGTTCGGGAGCTCGCTGCAAAGGCGGTAGTTGCGGGGCCGACGTTATCAAATAACGAAAAAGGGTCAGAGGCGCAGCAAGCTGATATTCCGAGCACGCCCGAACTGAATAAACTTGAGTCTGTAACGTTAAAGGCGCCAGATACTGGAGAGGAAACGCCCGACACGGGAAAGTTAGAAGAGCTATCTACTGATTTGCTCATCGCGCCTACGTCAGACGGACTTGATAGGTTGCTAAAAGTCAGCCGGTCGGCTTTGATAGCCGAGCAAAAAAAGGATGGTAGCCTAGAAAACATACGCTGCAATGTCAAAGAAGGTATCGCCAGGAAAACTGCGCGTTTTGTGGAAAGAGGTGGAGTCCTGTACCGGAAGTATCTAGACCGCAGAGGAGTGGAGTTCGATCAGCTGGTCGTGCCTCAATGCTATCGTCAGGATCTGTTGCGCTTGTCACACGGGGGTTCGTGGTCCGGACACCTAGGAGTTAAGAAAACTAAGGACCGTCTCTTGCAAGAGTACTATTGGCCAGGGTGTTTTCGGGACGCAGACCATTTCGTGAGGACATGTGACACTTGTCAGCGGGTGGGCAAACCAGGGGACAAATCGAGGGCGCCGTTGAAATTGGTACCTATCATTACGGAGCCTTTTAGACGGCTCGTTATTGATACTGTGGGACCTCTGCCGGTAACAGCCACGGGGTACAGACACATTTTGACTGTGATCTGCCCAGCGACAAAGTTCCCTGAAGCAGTGCCGCTTAAAGAACTCAGCTCAGTTGAGATAGTTAATGCACTACTGTCCATATTTGTGCGAGTTGGTTTCCCTGCGGAAATCCAATCAGATCAGGGCACAGTGTTTACAAGCGCTTTGACGACAACTTTTCTCGAAAGGTGTGGGGTAAAGCTGTTACACAGCTCAGTGTACCACCCACAGTCGAATTCCGTTGAGAAGCTCCACTCCGTCATGAAGCGCGTGTTGAGAGCGTTGTGTTTTGAACATCGAACTGACTGGGAGCTGTGTCTGCCTGGGGTGATGTTTGCTTTAAGGACCGCGCCGCATGCGGCTACGGGGTTTTCGCCAGCTGAACTGGTGTACGGTCGCTCGCTTCGATCTCCGCTTCGCATGCTTCGAGAATCATGGGAAGGTGGGGGCGACGACCCAGTCGTGGTGGAGTACGTGCTTAAGCTCCTCGAACGCTTAAGAAGGGCACAGGAGTTGTCAGGTGAAGCAATGACAAAGGCCCAGCAGAGGGCCAAGGTTTATTATGATCGGACAGCCAGGGCCCGTCGTTTTGAGGTTGGCGATGAGGTCATGATATTGCGCACATCGCTAAACAACAAACTAGACGTGCAGTGGGAGGGCCCAGCACGAATTGTTCAGAAACTGTCGGACGTTAACTACGTGGTAAGTCTGCCAGGAAAGCGGAAAGCACAGCAAGTTTACCACTGTAATCTGCTCAAACCTTATAGACAAAGGGAAGCAGTGGTGTGCATGATGGTAAACGTTCCTGAAGAGCTTCCGGTCGAGCTTCCAGGACTAGGCTCAGTGACGAACAGGGAAGACACCGGTCAAGTCATTAGTGACCTTATCAGTAAAGCACCGCTGTCGCCCGAGCAGAAAACCGAACTACACCAGCTATTACAAGAGTTTCAAAGTCTGTTCTCTGAGAGGCCTGGTAGGACTTCTGTACTTACTCATGATATAGAACTTACCTCACCAGAGCCAGTACGATCCAAGGCGTATCGGGTGTCACCCCGCCAGAGCGATATTATGGAGGCTGAGGTAAAGAAAATGCTACAGCTCGGTGTTATTGAGGCAGGTGAGAGTGATTATACCTCCCCTTTGATTTTAGTTGAGGTACCGGGCAAGGAACCTCGTCCTTGCGTCGACTACCGCAGGCTTAATTCCATCACTAAGGATCAAATTTATCCGATCCCTAACATCGAGGAGCGCCTTGAGAAAGTTAGTAGCGCTCAGTTTATTTCCACCCTAGATCTTGTCAGGGGTTATTGGCAGGTTCCACTTACAGAAGAGGCTAGTAGGTATGCGGCGTTCATTTCACCAATGGGAACATTCCGTCCTAAAGTATTGAGTTTTGGTTTGAAGAACGCGCCATACTGTTTTTCAAGCCTCATGGATAAAGTGTTGCGGGGACAGCAAGAATTCGCTTTACCGTATCTAGACGACGTAGCGATATTCTCCGCATCCTGGTCTGAGCATATGGCACACTTGCGGGCAGTGCTAACCCGCCTGCGCGAAGCGGGCTTGACAGTCAAGGCTCCTAAGTGCCAGTTAGCACAGGCCGAGGTTGTCTACCTCGGTCACGTGATTGGTCAGGGTCGTCGCCGCTCCTCTGAAATAAAAGTGGCCGCTGTGCGAGACTTTCCGCAACCGCGCACCAAGACCGATATTCGGTCGTTCTTGGGTGTCGCCGGCTACTATCAGAGGTACATCCCTAGGTACTCTGATATCGCGGCTCCCCTGACGGATGCTCTAAGAAAAACAGAGCCTCAAACAGTCGTCTGGGACGAGACAAAGGAAAGAGCTTTTAGCGCCCTAAAGAGTGCCCTAACAAGCCAGCCTGTGCTACGATCGCCAGACTATACAAAAGGGTTCATTGTTCAGTGCGATGCTAGTGAGCGAGGCATGGGCGTTGTACTGTGCCAACGGGAAAATGGAGAAGTAGAACACCCCGTCCTGTATGCTAGTCGTAAGCTGTCCAGTCGTGAGCAGGCGTATAGCGCCACCGAGAAAGAGTGTGCGTGTCTCGTGTGGGCCGTTCAGAAATTGTCATGCTATCTAGCCGGCTCGAGGTTTATCATTGAGACGGATCACTGCCCTCTCCAATGGCTGCAGACCATCTCTCCCAAAAATGGCCGCCTCCTGCGCTGGAGCCTCGCTTTACAACAATATTCCTTTGAGGTGCGTTACAAAAAGGGGAGTCTCAACGGTAACGCCGATGGCTTAAGCCGAAGCCCCTAACGTAGGAATCAGCCTCAAAATTGTTTGTTACTGATGTTTTTCTTCCTGAGGCAGGATTTTTTTTAACATATTGCTTTTGTTTAGTGTTTCAAAGTGATGATATGCTTTCTAGTGCAATTTTTCAATTTGTGGACGCGTTCTGAGTGATGCTAGACTACTGTAAGGAACTAGGCAGTGGTATAAAAAGGGGAAAGAGCCTGGCAGGGCTTAGTGAGGGTTGTGCCGTGCTTGCTGACTGAGCGGTTGAGTTTCAGAGTAGTTCTAACGCTTGCCGGGAACGAGAACAAAAATGTGAACTCTCCCGAAGTCACTTTGCAGTGTCCCGTGCGAACCTGAACGAGAGAACGAGGCCTTCTCTGTGCGCTGCGCTCAAGAAACGTCGAGGGACGCCCGTCTTCGGTTATGAGCATCATCGAGCGACATCCCTCCGGCCAGCGGATGCAGTCCCCTGTCCATCGGGATCTCCTTCCCCCGGCGGGGCGGTCTGTTGCGTTTCGCCTGCGACACGTGGTTTTGCCGGCGCGACTGCGGCGGGGCGGCAGACATTTTGGCCCGATCGTCGTCGCCGCAACACTCATCGGCAGGTGTTTCCAGGCGCGACTGCGGCGATGCGACCGCAAAGGATCATCCTCTCATTCCAGTCATTGTGCCCGAAACAGGCGATGCCAAAGCAGGGATCATCCTCTCATTACAGTCATTGTGCCCGACCGGCAGCGCTACAACAGGGTGCTACGAGATCGTGCTCGACATGGTGCTACGGCAGCGCTACAACAGGGTGCTACGAGATCGTGCTCGACAGGGTGCTACGAGATCGGGCTCGACATGGTGCTACGGCAGCGCTACGACAGTGTGCGTCACCATTAGCCCATTGTACATTCACGTGCTCGTCTTTTGAGGGGTTCCTTCTTGCCCTCAACTGCGAGAGTATAAAAACAGCTGCCCCGGACGCCAAAAGGAGGGCTCCGATTTCTTCTGTTGAGTGAAGTGCTCTCCCGTCTCTCTACTTCGGTCAAACCTGACCGCCAACTCTTTGCGATGTTAAAATAAACAAGTTGTTTCGTTGTTACCAGTCGACTCTTGCTTTGCCGGGACCTTCGGATGCTTCCAGTTGTACCCCAGGCCGCCAGGCCAACGCTACCCTTGGGGCTTGCGACCCAGGTACAGCCACGGGCGTCAGCGCCGAGTTCCCAACAGATCGTACCAGCGGTGCGATCCAAACACCATCTTACCTTGAAGATACTTGTGTGTCGTACGTCTATTGACGGAAGAAACGCAAAACAATGGCGGAAGCAAACGTGACGACATGTACTGAAATCTCGCTGGTAGGCGCCATTACTTGCAGAATTAATTTGCGATGCCACCAAAATATCACGCGCCACAGCAAATAAAGGCTTCATCAGGACTAGTAGCATTTGCAACTTGTTACTGCTCGCGCGCAAGTTCGTAAACGCTCTCCGCGAGTCCTTAAGCCGGGGTTTATGCGCAAGTACACGTAGGTCAGCGAAACCATGTGCAAGGGCGAGCTGAAGAAATACCTTTCACTGCTCTTTGACAGCACGCTCTACGCCATGTGTTATTTTCTGCGGTTAGAGTGATTCTACACTTGCCATGAAGCGACAGCGCTGTTCACCCAAGTGGCGCCGGTATGCCCATAGGGGTGTCGAAGTGAATATGAGCAAGTGGCATAGATAGATAGATAGATAGATAGATAGATAGATAGATAGATAGATAGATAGATAGATAGATAGATAGATAGATAGATAGATAGATAGATAGATAGATAGATAGATAGATAGATAGATAGATAGATAGATAGATAGATAGATAGATAGATAGATAGATAGATAGATAGATAGATAGATAGATAGATAGATAGATAGATAGATAGATAGATAGATAGATAGATAGATAGATAGATAGATAGATAGATAGATAGATAGATAGATAGATAGATAGATAGATAGATAGATAGATAGATAGATAGATAGATAGATAGATAGATAGAATGGGAACTCCACCATCATCATCATCAGAGACTCCGGCATCGGAACCAGCAGTTCAAGAAGTAGAGGACGAAGGGACTCGTGAGCGTGAGCGGTGGTTCGAGGCTCGGCTTGGCGCTTTAGGGCGCGGCCAGTCAGGCTGGCGTGGACTGAGGGACCGCGCTGTTCCCACATTGGCGCCCAAAGTGGGGCCTCGGCAACGTTCCGGGACGAACTATGATCGTGGGGAAGGTGGGCGGCGCCTGTTCCACAGCCAGCAGCGATGCCTGCCTGGCCTGGTGCGTGGCCATCTCCGCGGTGCGAGCTGCAGCTCTGGCGCTCGCTGAGAAGCGTTTCCGCTGGCTCCTCCTATGTCACGGTCATCGGGTCTGGCATGGGCCTTCGGGGCGTCGTGGTCTGCTGCGCGCTGCTGCAGCTCTCGGCGCCGTCATTGGAGAAGGACACTACCGACGTGGGTGACATCAACGCGATGGCGTTGACGTCGCCTTCGTGAGTCCCTCGGCGATGTAGTGTGAGGACTTCCACACAGTAGGCTCGAGAGGCCCTGATGAGTGGTGCCAGGTGTTCCAGGGAAATCACGGGCGCTTGACGCCAGTTATCAACTGTTGTGGAAGCAGCACTCTTCGAGCAATGATCATGACAATCTGCGATCTTCCCATCCTGTTACCTACGCACCTCTGGTCACTTGCGCTGGTCTCTGCGTGGTGGCATCACAGTAAGCATGCAGCTGCACCTTCAGGCTACCTGCTGCGTGCACTCGCAGAACGAGGTCGGGGTAGACGGCCAAACCAGGTGTGCCTCCGGGAGGGGTTTAGGGCCTTCAGGTTGCTACAAGACCGACCTCGACAACTCGGAGATTCCACCACTAGTCTGCCGCATCCTCACGAAGAGTATGTCGGGGAAGCCAGCCAGGTTGAGGCCTTCGGGTTCCTGGAAGACCTTTGTGACTTAGATGTTGCCTGCTCGGCCGATCCTCGTTTGGTGCAACAGTCTGCAAGGTTTGCCCACCACCGGGGGTGCGGTGCCATCGCTGCAAGCCGCCGTGGGCCAGTTCTATCATCGCCTTCGCAGAAGGAGGGGCAGTATAGGAACTCCACCGCCATCATCATCATCATCATCATCATCATCATCATCATCATGATCATCGGAGCCAGCGCCATCCTCGGAACTCCGGCCTCGGAGCCAGCAGTCGAAGAAGTAGAGGACGAAGGGATTCGTGAGCACGAGCGGTAGTTCGAGGCTCGGCTGGGCGCTCTTGGGCGCGGCCGGCCAGGACTGGGCCCTGCTGGCGTGGACTGAGGGACCGCGCTGTTCCCATAATATATGGATGGATGGATGGATAGACGGATGAATTTGTGAATTCCTTTCAGTAGCGCTTTTATGCGAAGAGCCGTTAGTCATGTACAGTCGCGTGCAATATATATGACTTGTAACACACTCGT
The DNA here is from genome assembly GCF_050947875.1 of Dermacentor variabilis. Taxonomy (NCBI): domain Eukaryota; kingdom Metazoa; phylum Arthropoda; class Arachnida; order Ixodida; family Ixodidae; genus Dermacentor; species Dermacentor variabilis. Next base: position 70,884,451 of record NC_134569.1, on the reverse strand, counting down.
TCGTAGCCGAAGAGGCTCCAGGGCTGCGCGGCGGCTCTGATATGCGAAACAATGGTTTATTAAATACAACTAATTGAAGGTGTGTTTAGGTCTGGAACTTAGCCTGTGTCTGCGCAGCCGTACAGTCGTGGAGCCCCTTCGACCATGGGCACCGGTGTTGCAGGTCATATTGCACGTGGCTGTACATCTTTAATCTCGAAAGTTGGTCAGCAGAAATCCCAAAACACTAGATATCCGAAGCGACAACGAAATGTGTCGCTTAACCGAGCAAATTAGATTGTATGAGATTATATGTGGTAGCCGAAGAATGAAGGAGTTCTAGCCGGTCACCAGGCTGAGCCTGGGAACACATAACTATGCGTTCGTGATCATTGTTGAATGATGTGCGCGGTAGCGGCGATTATAATGGTTTTTGTACCGCTCGCGACATGATAAATTGTCCTAGGCTGCGCTTGACAAGGCACGTTGAACCAGCATTTTCAAAGCAAATTCTCGCTGAATACACAGGATTGCGGCGGCCAGTGGTCGTTCCTCACAGCGCTTGCAGCCGCATCAGCGTAGGGCCACGCTGACTACCTGCAGCGACGAGGCGTCTTCGTTCCGCTCGTTCCCGGTATCTGGGGCCCGCTCCGGGAAGTCGCAGCGCTACGCCGCCGCCGCCGCCGACGACGACGACGACGATGAAGAGACGCGGGCGCCGCCGTCAAGGCTGCGCAGCCGCAGCAGCTCTCGTTACTCGGCGGCCGCGCGCGAGCCCAGGTCGCGCAGTGAGTCCAGCGATGCACTGCCGACATCACCGCGCAAAGTGTTCTTTGCAAACTATTAGAAATAGAAATAAAATATACGCGTACGTACCCTGTTTGATTCAGCTTGAGGTCAAGCATCTTGGAAGTATGCATGTATCGCTGCTTTTCTTCCAGCTTCTCGGCATTCTCGGATGTCCGAACCATCTATAGCCTCATCTATAGCCGACAGGCTTATCTTGCAGCTTGCGGGTTGATTATTCATGGAAACAGGCGTATGACTCTGAGAAAACAGTGGTTATCATTAAGCTCTATGTCATTAAAGAATCGCTGCATGAATGCTTGGGTGTTTTCGGAAGTCCCTCATGTATATATCATAAACGTTAGTAAAACGAATGCTGTCATATACCGTGCGAAAAACAAGAAAATTAACATTACCTCAGACATTAAGCTGCGAAACTCAAAAGTAGAACTAGTAAGCGCATTTAAAATACTTGGAGTGTATTTCAGCGAAAATATGACCTGGGACACTCATATCGACCACGTTGTGTCAAAACTGTCTCGCATCGTTGGATTGACATACGCCAACAGATACATTCTACCGTCAAAGGTTAAGCTTCTGCTGTACAATGCGTTATTCCACTCACATATGAAATATTGCCAATTAGTTTGGGGGAACACAACAAAAGGTAATTTGCAAAGAATCATGATATTACAGAAAAAAATGTTACGAAATATTGAAAACGTCCCCATGAGTCACCCTTCCCACCCTCTGTTCTTGAAGTACTGTGTAATGAAAATAGACGAGCTATATCCGCATTGCCTGTGTTCACGTTATAAGCTTGAAGTAAAAAATAACAGCTATTCCCTACTACGGTTGGCATCGCTTTCTAAAAGGACCACACCTTATGAGAATCGAAATACACAGCCATGGCTAATCAAAACGTGCAGAACCGGATACGGACAACAAATGGTAAACAGAACCCTACCGCATTTGCTAAATTTCTGCCATAAAAACGGTTTCACTCCCGAAACAGCATCGAACCAGAAACTGAAATTGTTCTTCTGTGACAAAGCTCCTTTCCCATGACAGAATTTCATGTGGTTCTTTCATCTCTGCGCATGTACGCTACACGCATTGCAATGTACTGTTTCATACTACACCAATGTGTGCCGTTTTATTTTTTGTTTTTTCCTTCATTATGTAGCGCTTTTTACTTGCAGTTTTTATGTTTGTACGTTTTTGTTTAACATTGGTCTATCACGCAGTTAACAAACTTTTTATTTCTATAGTACCTTATTGTCAATGTTATCGACAAGTTATTGCTGCATTAGTATTTATTTGTTTGTGATTTTTATGTTGCCATGCGAAAAAGTGTTTCTGTTTCTTCTATTTTGTTCTCCGGGGAGCTGGGAACTAGTCAAGCTGACTTGTCAGCTTTTTTTCCCGCACTCCCTCACTTCATGAGTGAAATAAAGATTATTATTATTATTATTATTATTATTATCCTTCCAATGAAGTAGTAATGCATTAAACGAGTATACACCTACCCCCTCCTTCCTCGAAATAATCAAATTTCCTGGAGCTCCTACATACAGCGCCAGTGAATAAGGCGCTGTTCACCTAGCAGAGGCGAAACCACTTGATTGAGTAATTCGTAGAGCACGACACGCTCGGTGTCCAGCTCATAAGAAGCGCAACTGCCGGCCTAGCATTCTCACATAATAAATAACCTGAGCTAGGCCTTTGCCATGCACTTCGCGTGCGCACCTGGACTCCGATTAGGAAACTGACAATTTTGCATACTCACCTTGATCCACTCGTCCAGCAGACGAGTGGATCATAATAGGTGATCATAATAGGGCTGACCACGTCGCTGCACCATCCGAAACATGCACGGTTTCGCCGTTTACCTTATATTGGTCTTAAACCATTTTGAAGAAGCGTTCCCGCATCTCTATTGGGGCGAAATGCAAAAACACCCGTGTACTTAGATTTAGGCGCACGTTAAAGAACCCCAGGTGGTCAAAATTTCCGGAGTCCTCCACTACGGCATGCCTCGTAATCAGAAATTTGTGGTTTTGGCACGTAAAACCCCATAATTTCAAGAAGCGTTAGTTTGCGTAGCTTTATTCGTATGGATTCACAATGCAGCGTTTTTAGAAAAGTTGGAACAGTTTAAACGTTTCTCTATTTGGCGGGTTCACCATAAAAGAAAGAGAATAATCTTTTCTTCTAAGCAAGCACAGGATGCGCTGCCTCTTAGGATCCGAGTCTGAAAGCTTGGCCTCCCAGTGCTCTTCGGTTAGTGTTTGGGTGTCTACGTTGTCATGTTTACATCCTAATCCCCATACCGCATCGTATGTGTGTGTCGAGCATCACAGTGCGTGCAGAAGTATGAATGCTGAGTGCAATAGGATATCGCGGTTACAATTTCCTGAGGGTTACTGCCTCTTCTCTTGTTAGGCTAGTGTGAGAATGTGGGTGATCATGTAATGTTGCATAATACCGGTGTACATTTTCGGGACTCCGGCGTCATTCGGTTCTGCTCGGAGGTTTTTTCCAAAGCTGCTGTGCGTTCTCCCATTTCGGTGGAAGTCTTGTTCACATGGGCCATGAATCCCTCAAGGGTTCCCTTTAGTAGGCGGACTGTTGCTTTGAGGGTCTCATTCACCTGTCGTCGTCGTCGTCGCCGTCGTGGTCGCTGTTGTTGTTGTTGTTGCTGTTGCTGCTGCTCCTGCTCCTGCAGGATAAGTTCGAGGGCTGCTTGCTTGGCGCCCTGTTTTACTTAGTCTTTCTTTCTATGTTCTCATGTTGCTTGGTGAAGGTTTGCTGGTCCTTGCATCTTCTGACCCGATCACGGCTGACTTGGTTTAGGTTTTCCATTCATTTTCTAACCCCGTACACGCCAACCGGCTCCTGACGCTCACAAAGAAGCTCTTGGAAGACCGCTGCTTCGTTGAGAAGTTCGTCAATGCGGAACTGCGTTCCTCAGAGGTTTACGTGGACAGCTCGAAGATGGCGTGCTACAGGGGTACTTCTGGGCGCAGAGGAAGGAGAACGCGTTTGCAATGATCGAGCAGCTAGGAAAATGCACGTTCTTTCTGAATATCAGCATGTCCGAGCTCCACAGTGAGCGCCTGATCGAAGTAATTGAGAGAATCAGAGCCGATCGAGGCGCGCAGACGCAAGTCACTGACCCGTAACCTGCAAAAAGTTACCTGCAAAATGCTTCGCGTAACTTCTTTCCCACAGTACGTGGCATCTGCACAATTTTTCCTGAGGAGGCAGAAAGGCGCAATATACAGAGACCGGCAGCTCATTTGAAGTTCTAAAGCAATAAGAAATGTACCTTTAGAAATAAAGTTGTTGTTTGTAAAAGAGCATGTATGTTGGCAATACTTTTCCAGGTCTGTAACGTTCCTCCTCAGCTTCAGATTCGGGTATTATAAACTTCTAAAAAGTGGGTATTTGTGTTCTCCACATTCCGTCTTAAATTCGGGCCACCACAGTATGAATGCTAGTTTTAGTAAACAGGCCACCTAACTAAAGGAAGCTAAATATCCCGAAGTGTTCATCATTCGAGCATGCGGCAAGACAATAAAACTAATTAAGAAAAGTAATCTTTCTCAGGATGACATTGCTGACTCTAAGATTGGTGTTTCGGTTTCCGTGCCATGTGTGCGCCAAATTTCCCACAGGTTCACGAATGTTTCGGGACGTTTCGGTGTGAGTGTGTTAGTTTTTGTGGAGCAGAATCTTAGGCAGATTACCGAGCTGTAGGAAGTCCTCAGCTGCAATTGGGCAACAGTGCTGTGCCGCATACAGGAAGCCACGCATTAGATGTAGCAAATGTGCCGTATACTCCTTGTTGGGGCGGTGGCGCGTACATCGGGGAAGCACGCCGTTTGGTCAACGTCTGCCTTGAGGAGCTCGTGCTCAGTGTGACGAATCGAATAGGGTAGCATGTGTCCATCCGTCGTCGTAATCCCCCCCCCCCCATATTCAGCCGGACACAGAAAAAGTATCGGCACAACCCACTATTAGCAAATGATAATATAGAGGCGTAATCGACTGCCGTTGAAGGTCACAAGTGAGCTAGCAAAGCCGCCATATAGTTTTAACAGGAAAGTAATCGGCACATATCAGGGGTTGTTTAGGAATTGACGACCATTAAGAGGCCCGTACATGTTTGCTCACGTTGAACATATAGAACTCCTAAATGGCAATCTTCGCATTAGACATGCGCTGATCATTTTTTTTAAATGTGTGAGCATTTATATGCCTGCCCAACGAGGAAACCCGTATGTCCTTCCGTCAGGTAAGACGACTGCTTTCAAGATAAGGCACACAGCAGTGAGCAAATTGACTTTCGTGTTGCCTCTCGCTTCAGTGCGAACTATGCTGCGAGAATACAGCGCACACCAAGCTATCACCACTCGGTGCACTGTGTCACCATCGCAGACCACTTTCAAGATAGCGCCTGCGTGGCTGTACCCTACGTAGCCGGCGCCTGAGTACGGTTGATTACAGTTGATGGTTCGCATCGAGAGGGGACAGTGTCATTCCCCACGTCTACGTACGAGGTCTACCAATCGTGACACCGTTCAATAACGCAGCGTACTAAAGCACGCACTGGCTAATGCTGATCTTCCATGAAGCAGACCCATCATCCAAATGAACCATCATATAACATGAGTGAACATTGCTACTACTCACCTCTTCGTCATCTTAGACTGGTCTCGGTTGATATTTCGGTGTTGCAACCACGCTTCTCTGTTTCACGCTTCTTGCGTGGTGTTTCTCACAAAATAGCAAGTGGTTAGTAGGAAATGCTTACGCATCATTCAGATAACTCGCGCAGGAGATTCTGCGTGTAACTTTTTTAATGTGAGTTCTCATGAGTGTATATATATCGGCTGTTTATAGAATAAACCTTTTAGGAGTTCGGTGCTTGTGTTGTCTGCTTGTTTTCTTCATCCACGTGCGTTTTCATAGGCATAAATCTGAACCAACAAGCTTTCATCCTTGCCACCCTATTCATGTGCTGTGCATTCAAACTACTGACATGAATTGCCTTTAACATCAATAAAAGGGTTTACACGCAACATACGACACAGAGATGACAGTGAAACCACGGTGCTAACTTCCCAGTCCCTGCAAATCAACACTTGCTTACTCGGCGTTCAGACAATCCCACCGAGGTCCATATCGGCCCAGATCTCTCGAATTGCTGCCGCGGCGTTCCTCTTCGCAATCCAATCGTGCATCAGGTCTAGATGACGCTGCGTGAAGTGTGTCTTCCAGTCTCCTACGATGCCTTTTCTTACGATGCCCGTGCCCTTGAGCTTGCCGGAAGCGGACAACGTGAATCGATGAGCGGCGTCTATAAAAGGCTGATCTTTCTCTGTCAACCTCGCCATGGTTGATTGGTCAATATGACATACTTTGGACATGTACGACACGCTGCTCTTCTCAACAATGTTCCGGTACACGTCTTGGTCCTCTTCTAGCATGCGTCTGTAGTGCTCTCCCATGAAGCCTGCTAGGCACAAAACGGTGTTTCTAAAATCGCTCTTCAGCTGCTCGTATGTGAGAAAGAAAACGTTTTCTTCGTGTCGATGCGAGTACCAGGAGAGAAGGTGATCGCAGTAGTCTCCTCGCTCTACTTCGCCGAGAACAAAAGCATTGACGAAGTCATCGAAGGTGCCGTCGGAGAAGTCGTATATTGGGCCGTTCCGAACGTAGTAGTAGAATGAGACGCAGACATCGAGCGGGTTGCGGGTCAGGTAGATGAACTTGGCCTTGAGGTTCTTGGGCTGCTGTTGGTACTGGAAGTGCGTTTTCAGAAAACGTGGTGGCTGCATCTCGTCGAGGTAGCGCATACCCGTCAGCTCAGGGTACGGACACCAACGGTGAAATTCGGCGTAGTTTTCGGCGCTTTCCCCCCTAGATAGCAAAGTTGATAAAGAGGGGAAGAAAGAATGCGAGTTTGGCAAGCGCTCGTGCACATAATTACACGATGGAATGGATATTTTTCTTCTAAATTGCAGCCGTACGTGTCAGCTATATTTTGAAAGATAGAACGATATATTGGAAGAAATAATAAATAAATTGTTTATGTTCATCAATGATGTGAAAGAAAAACAACGTCGGAGTTAGGACAGCTACGCCTTTTGACTTATTTAACAGATAGTACGCTAAATCCTGCAGAGCTTGCACAGATTTTGTCTGACTAAACCAAGAACCTCAGGTTCAAATCGTAACTGACGCATCGGCCTGCGAAGTTGTGACGCCAACCTTGCCACGATCCGGTATAGCCGTATCGCGCACGCTGTCGGGGTGCGTGTCCAAGCTTCGACCTACTAGCATGACTTGTTTAAACATTCATTAGAGCTTTCCTTGCCTACCCACCGGAGCTTAGAATGGCTGCTGGCTGCTGGGTGAGTCAGTATTTCGGTGAATATCTTTGTACATAGTGCACCAAAGACACCAGCGAACGGGTTGTTGAACCCTTGTAGGTTCAACGGCAAAGTAGTTAAAGCAACCATTTTTCAGCGTAAAAGAAATCTACACAAAACCTTTACAAGTATTGTCAGCTAGCTCACAGGTATATTTAATCGCACCGACTTGGTAATGAAATACTGAATTATAATGAAATATTCTTTGAGTCACTTTTTTAGCCATTTGACATGTGCTAGTGGGTGTGTGGCCGCTCTTGGCTAGTCTAGATTGGCTATGTAGCACTTATCACTTACATATAAGGCTGCATTAGGCTTAACGTAAAGTTAGCTAAAAGACCTTAAACTTTTGAACCACTCTGCATTGGCATATGTTCTATCGATGAGGTTTCTCACTGAGGTACGAACATTTATGGGTACCTGTGAAGAATTAGTTCGATGATTTGTTCCAGCCAGTTGTTGCCACATTTCAGGTAGGACACCAGTACAAGGTCATCGTCGTGTGGAATGTATGCGCGGATGGCGCGCACATTCTCAGGCAAGTACGTCTTCGCGTACTTCAGGCCGTCAATAACTTGGTAGGCAGGAAACCGTCTGGCTGTCATGCCTTCCTGAAAATATGTAAATTGCAAGAGGTGTATGCACCTTTCATGGTCGTGTTGGGCATACAATGAAGCAGATTATTTTTTCTTTGAATCATGCCACTTCCATTCGCAGTGCTCATTTCTTCGCCTACGGAGAGTGACTAACCCGGTAGGCAGACGCGCATTCTACACTAAAATAAATGCAGAAAAAAGACGTTAGCGCTGACTTCAATTAAAGGAAATTAATAAAGATGAAGTAATTTAACCATTTTTTCTATGTTTAGGGTGCGCATAAACTGCGCACTTGGTGTGTGGCTGTGTTGCTCCACCAAGACGCAGAATAAAAACATATGCAAGCTAATGTTTTTCACAGGCTTGTTGCGGTTACCACAGAAACAATAGGCAGCACCTACGACAATAATAGAAAATACCTTAAATATTCCAGTTGGGTAAATGAAATAGTGATCTTTGCAGCGATAAAATTCTTGCTGTACAGTTGTACTAACCTGCTCATGAGGCGGGGCGACAACATACGAGCCGAAATACGTTGAGACAGGATAAAAATATTTATGAGAGACTTGATGGCATCTCTTTAAGCGACGTTTACCACTGCGGCATAATCCCTGCCTCTTAGTTTTATGCCTTCAGTACCTGGAGGATGGAGAGAAGAACGCGCAGCTATGTCGACCATAAAGGTCAAATGGACGCGAGAAGTCAGGCTTCCAAAGGTTATTTTCGGTGTTCAAAATATATATTTGTAATGTGCCAGAAGTGAGGAACATGAACAGATGCGTTGGTTTTATTATAATTTCCTGCTAATGTCAATAATAAATGAGTTCCATGGCCTGTTTGTCAAGACTAGAGCATATTTTCTAATATTCAATGTATATGGACTTACTATTGAACCCTCATTGTTACGAAACATGCATTTATATCACATGTACCAATCGGACGAGTGTCACAGCGTTGCCGGTAAGGTGAGGTTGCACGATAAAGTAGTGTATGTTTCTTTGTAGCCGATTATTGATTTCTGTTAGCACCTTCCTACCAGCAACCACTCGGAGGCATGACAACGTGCGTCCGAGCCCAGAGGTCTTCATGAATTGATTGGCCTACCAAGCGACCAATCTTCACGTCTCTGATCCAGACGGTAAATCCCATCTACCTTTAAAAGTTACGTAAATTGAGGCATTTTTTCATGTTTACTGCATAGAATCCGTTCTGACGTTGTTTTCATTGAGCGCTAAGCACAAGATAAGCACATATCCTTGGCCAGGTGAATAGCGCTGATTGCGAGCACTGCCATACACTCCTAAAATGCTGCAACGCACATTATGCGACTATGCAGCATATTTGTGGGGGAAATGGACTCGGGACAATTTCCTGGCCAGAGTTTACAAGCAACCACTGTGAGAGGGCTCTCCTCTCGGCCCACGGCCGGACTCCAAAGCACGCAAAAGCCACATTGAAATTTCTTGCGTGCCTCGGGGAGTGGACACGCAATTTAGGTAGACGCGCTGTGTAATGCCCACATACACATTCGCTCCTTTCTTTCTCCTCATCATCATTTGTCTCTAAGCTTTCATTCGCCTTCCCTCTTCCTCTAGACAGAGCAGCAGGCTGGAGAGCACCTACTCAAGTCGAACTCTTTGTTCTTCAAGTATCATCTGTCTCTCTCTCTTGACCACATGTAGGGGGGTTCATTGACGTGCACTCAATGCTTGTTACACAAGAGTTCCGCCGCTCTGCGGAAGGAACGAATCTGTGACCTCACGACGCAGCATCGTAACGCCACAGCGACTGTGTCACTGTGTTTGGTGGTAAACAAGTTTAGAATGCAACTAGAATCCCTAACTGGGCTACGCAAATATGCGACTTCATATTCGCTGCATCAACGAAAGTAGGTGAACTTCTGTAGAATGAACGTACCACCACGATTAAGGTCCTTATAAGCGCCTTTACGTACCTCTAGTTTGCGCTGTACTTGCACTCCAGTTTAACCGCTATCATGGGCCGTATTCAGCAACAATGTTGTGTAATTTCATATCCGTGCAAGTCAGCAGGATGTACTTAAATCATAGTGACAGCGCGAAACCACTGAAGGCACCACACAGTGCCGGAGTTTGATATTTATAAGTTATACATACCCGCTTATAGGAAGCCTCCTGGTCTAAGCTGTAGCGATCCAATGACGCCCTGTTTATGAAGACACCTTGTGTGCCTCTGGAAGGGCAACGCTGTCGCGCTTATCGGTATGAACAAGGGGAAGGGCATCTTTCACAGCTGTTCGCCCTCAGTGATAAAGCTGTTTCTGTACATTTAGATAATCCAGTAGAGCGCTTGTATAGCCCCGATATCTTTGTTTGTAATTCTACTATTTCAGAGACAAAAGATGCTTCACTGTAAATTCTGGGAAGTCAGTGACAGCGCCATTTATCAGTGCTGAGTGCTCTAGTGAAAGCAAATACAGGCAGAAGCTCGTTTTTGGCAGAATGCTAGTATTATCATGTTTGTACAGATAAAATCGACCACAGTGAGGAGAAAGAAAGAGAGCTAGCTGGCAAATGCCACCAGGAGGGACACAACGCCTGCCAGATCTAGGACAAAAGTACGGGCAATAAGGAAAGAAGCCGGCCATGATAACTGAAGTGCCTTGCGTTATGGAGGCAAGATAAGTCGTATGGTTAGTCCTATTATTAGTCCTATGGTTAGATTAGTCCTATGGTTAGCACTTTTTCCAGATATATGTTTTCTCATATTCTAATCGTTATTTAATTCAATTCAAATTCAAATTTCAAATTATTCAAATTTCAAATTCAATTCAAATTTAATTAAATTCAAAAAACCAGACAAACCAGTACGAGTCATTTCACCATTGCTTGTTTCTTTGGCAAGTCTTTGGCTGAAGTTCATGGTCCAGGTTTAAGGCGTCGAGGATGGCAAGCGGTGATCTCCTCTTGGAGCTCCGCGATCAGAAGCAATATGAGGAACTGCCGAAACTAGTGTCATTTGGGGTGACCCAAGTAAAAAAAAGAAATTAATTATGGGGTTTTACGTGCCAAAACCTCATTCTGATTATGAGGCACGCCGTAGCGGAGGACTCCGGAAATTTCGACCACCTCGGATTCTTTAACGGGCACCTAAATCTAAGTACACGGGTGTTTTCGCATTTCGCCCCCATCGAAATGCGGCCGCCGTGGCCGGGATTCGATCCCGCGACCTCATGCTCAGCAGTCAAACACCATAACCACTGAGCAACCACGGCGGGTGCCCAAGTAACCGTAACCCCGCACCGTACCTATGAACACCACCCGCGGTGTTATGCAGGACGATGATTTGCTGGAACTGACTGAGGCTGAACTCTTGGAGGGCTTCAGTGAAGAGAATGTCATAAATGGTAAATAAATTAAGATGAGGCGGGATGGCAAAAAAATCCAGACCGAACACCTGATACTCACATTTAGCTCAAGTGTCCTTCCCGCGTCCATCGAGGCCGGGTATATCAAACTTCGTGTTAGGCCATACGTGCCCAATCCTATCAGATGCTTTAAATGCCAAAGGTTCGGCCACAGTTCACAGAACTGTCGAGGCCAGCTGATATGTGCCAAGTGTAGTGACAATGAACATCTCTATGGAACGTGCCAGAGCCCTCCCCATTGTGTCAACTGCGATGGTAAGCATGCCGCATACTCTTGGTCCTGCCCATCTTGGAAAAAAGAAAAAGAAATTGTCAGAATCAAAGTCAAAGAAAATATATATTTCAAGGAGACACGTAGGCGGGCATCATACTTTTTGTAAACGGAAATTAGGTTCTCAAGCTGGAGGAAATCAGAATTTCGGGCATATATATCGAGAGAAGTGGATACAACCTCACGACAACCAAGAAGTTAGATACGGGGCGCAGGTCACAGGGATCTTTAGGGGAGTTGCACTCAAAGGCAGGGGCCTCAGAGAGAACAGCCTCCTAAGACTCATACAAACCTTTATTACCAGCCCAATTATTACCAGCCAGCCACATCGTATCTTATGTTTAAAAAAGAAGAAAAAGAGAAAATAGATCCGGTGATTAGGAAGAGCGTTAAGAAAGCCCTAAGGCTCCCAGACTCGACCTCGACAGACCTCCTCCTCAAAATGGGGGTTCACAACACGCTATTTCAGCTCACTGAGGCAGTTCGAGTGTCTCAGTTGGAAAGATTAGGCCAGTCCAAAAGAGGCAGAAAAATCATGGAATGGGTAGGAATCCAATGCGACAGGGGTGCCCCGACTGGCAAGGAGGACATTCCGTTGGACGTGTGTAAACGCTTCTGAATTGCTCCCCTAGCTGGGGATATGCATCCTACCTACAACAAAGAGAGGAGAGCTCACAGGGCTAAGGCTCTAATAAATAAACTTAAAAACACACCGGTGCATAAAGTAGCGTACACGGACGCCGCTTGCGGCATAGACGGGGCTGCGGTATCGACGGTAGTTGATGGCGACGGGTGCGTTAAGGTAGCGTGCTCCACGTGCCCGAAGGACGCCTGTACGGCAGAGGAGGTTGCAGTAGCGCTCGCTTGTGCGGGTACAGAAGCGGGAGTCATATTATGCATTAGGAAATTAGCTATCTGAAATTTTAGCAAAAGGAGAATCTCGGAAGAGGCCCTCCAAATTCTACTTAACAACCCTCCTAGGATGAACTTAACCTTTATTTGGGTTCCGGCCCATGAAGTAGTCCCAGGTAACGAACCGCTCACGAGCTCGCCAGAGCACTCTACTACCGGGCAACTCCAGAGCAGCCCGTTCCAGAGATCAAAGGTTACATCACGTACAGGGAAATCGTAGATTATTACAAAGCCGAAAGAAGAATCTTCCCGCATCCGCATCGGTCTCTCTCTCTGGAGGACGCTCACATTTGGCGTCGGCTCCAGGGAAACAATTATACATCACCATATAGGATCTACTTAGCTCAGACGAAGGACTATAACGACATCTTGTGCAAAATTTCTAAGGATAAAGGCACGCTAGGCCATGTAATATAGGCATGTGCTGGCTCCTCAAGGGCCAAGGAAAAAATTGACAGTAGAGAAGCCTGGGAGGCCTTGCTCCAGAGCGAGGCATGAAGACGACCAGCGTCGAGCAATTCACCTGGTCGTTGAGGGCGTGAAGACTCGCCGTCCTCAACGCCCGGAGACTGCTTCGTCGTCCCCCCTTACCTGCGTGTAGGTTAAGAGGCGGGCATCCCAGCTCGGTGGAATGAGGTTTTCAATCACTGAATCAATACTTCCCTAACAGAAACTTTGCCGATGTGTCCCGTCAGGGAGCAGCGCCACAACTGCCCCCGGCGGCTGTCCGGACCACACACAGTGAGCCGGCAGTGACGTCACCCACCGCCTCGGCGGCTGCGGCTGGCGCTGCTCCGCCGTCCGAGAAGAAGGGGCCATCGAACTCCACGCTGGTGGCCTCAAGAGCCTCATCTTTTGAGAAGAGGCTTTCTCGGCAAACAAATCGCTAACAAGAGCAGGTGCTCCGCGCTTCGCAGGAGGCGATGGACACGACGCCTAGTCAAACGGCGCCACCAGCGCCTATGGAGCGGCGAGAATCTCTCGACCGCTCCAAAAGAGAGAAACATCGCATTACGGGACCGACAAAGGGCCCTATAACCAAATTTTTCTTGCTAGACACACAGCACTAACCTCGTCCTCATCATGGATACCCAAATATTACAATGGAACGTGACAGGACTTCTCCACAATCTTGATGATGTTAAAGAACTCCTCCACAAGTTCACTTCAAAGCTGCTGTGTGTCCAAGAAACACACCTAAAATTAACGCAGGCCAACTTACTAAGGCAATATGCCACTGTCCGCAAAGACCGCGATGATGCACTCGCCTCCTCGGGTGGTTAGCCGTAATAGTCGATAAGGGCGTTGCATGTCAGCAAACTCCGAACTTCCCTCGAGGCAGTTGCAGTCCGAGCTGTACTGTTCGGTAAGCAAATCCCAATTTGTACAATGTACGTTCCCCTTGTTGTCAACTTTCTAAAACAGAGCTTCAAAACTTCATCGATGAACTTCCTCCGCCATACATGGTTGTAGGTGATCTAAACGTTCATAGCCCCTTGTGGGGCGACTCGCGTTGCGATGCGCGTGGGTGCCTGATAGAATTTTCTTTTCTTCAGGTGCCTGTTTATTGAAAAAAAAAACCAACGTACGTGTTACATATAACGCATACTCGTCCATAGATTTGAGCATAGTTTCGAGCTGACTATTTATGTACCTGGGGTGGTCTGTTCTCAAGAACCCCTATGGGAGCGACAACTTCCCAATTATGTTAAGCCTAACAAAACAAGATGCATGTTCGCCACATTTCCCTCGGTGTAACCTCGAATCAGTGAACTGGTAATTGTTCCGAGAACTGACGTATTTAGGCGGGGACATTTCAGATTTTAATGTAGACGATGCTGTGACATGCCTAATGGGTTTTATTATTGACGCTGCAACAAAATGTACTAAACAAACGAACGGACTGGCATAGAACCGGCGCATCTCATGGTGGAATTACGAATAACGGAAAGCACGCAAAAATCAAAACAAAGTTAGGGGATTGCTTCGTAATTCTCCAAGAGCTGAAAACCTTACTAATTTCAAACAGGTCAAATCAGAAAGCAGTAGAACACGTTCACGTGCAAAACGAGAGGGCTGGGAGTGGTACATATTTGGGATAAATTTTTACACAGACGAGGTAAAGGTGTGGAATAGGGTGAATAAATCAAAAGGCCCGTAGACGAACCCCTTGCCCTTAGAAAGTACCCAAGGAGATGGCCCTGAAGACCAGGCCGACTGTCTGGGTGAACACTTTGAATATATCTACAGAGCATCTCATTACACACAATCATTCCTGAGGTTGAAAGAACGTGCAGAGTGACACCCCCTTGATCGTAAATGCGCCCGAAATGAAGAGAACAGCCACGCGTAGAGTTCAGCTTAGCTTAAAAGTTCTCTTGGTTGTTGCAACAACTCAGCGCCAGGTGGTGACTGGATCATAGATAGAATGATCAAGTACCTCCACCCTGAAACACAGAGAACATTCCTCTCACGTTTTAATGTCATGTGGGCTTCCTGCTATATACCATCTTCATGGAATGAAGCTATAATAATCCCAATACTCAAACAAGGTAAGGAACCGTCCTTACCTAGTAGCAACAGACATATCGCTTTAACAAGCTATCTGTGCACGCTCTTTGAAAAAAATGATAAACCGGCGCCTAGACTCTCTTGAGAGCAACAAAATACTAGATCCTTACCAGTATGGTTTGAGCGAAGGCAGGTCAACTGCAGACTACCTTGTCCGCATTGAGGCAAATATAAGGGATGCCTTCATAGACAAACAGGTTTTTCTATTTGTATTTCTTGATTCGTAGAAAGCATATGACACCGCATGGCGCTTAGGTATTATCCGAGACCTTTCCGCTATTGGTGTCCGCAGCAGTATGTTGAGTATCATCGAAAGTTTGTACAGCGCCGGCACACGCCTCTCCAACCTGCAACATTTTTTGGTGCAGAATCGTTCTTTGACACCAAAGTGGTTCTAGGATTCTTGAATGATGTCGACTTGCATGTTTTTAGCCCTATAAATTCATAGCCCATCCTTTTTCCAGAGAATTCCGCTGTGACCGTAGTTTTGTACAGCACATGCCTCCAAGCCCTTACATCTCAAGGGCTTTGTTAAATCTGTAGTGCTTCTTGCAAATGTTTATCTATGACACATTTTACTATACCATCATTTCACAATGTATCTTCCGTGTCCATTGTACAGCCCATTAACCATTGGCATAATTTTATCTGATAAAGGTTTTATGCATGTTAGAGCGACTGTACTTTACGCCCCTTTACGGCCACATAACATCTACCTTGGTTATTGATACCTCCACTGCGAACTCATTAACGCTGGCCTGGCGCTCTTTAACTATATTTGGCATTTGCGCCACAAAACACCACATTAATCATCATTCAATAAATTAATGACACGATACAGTTGTCTAGCCTAATAATTACCGCCGACAATATGGCTTGTGTGATTTAAATTGACGAAATCAGCTGATAGAACTTTTGGTGCTAGCTTCAACGTTATTCATTAAATCTACTCTGCGAAAAAGGACAGTAAAGCTATAGGTCTTTCTTATTTTTCAGTGGTTAAATCTGGTTGTGGAGTATTTTAAGCATTTTCTAGGATGTCACAAAAGAACACAGCGTCTCCACAATCTACCACACAGAGCGCACTAACTGGAAGCGTTGTTGAATGTAGTTTGAAGAAAAATGTTTTTTGTCCTAGAAAAAACAGAAAAAACAGAGAACACTAAACAAAGACATGGACGTTATACCATACTCCGTTCATTAACTTCCCTTGGAGAAATTTTTGTGACCAATCTTATAGTACGGCTATGCTCATCGACTTGCAATAAATTTCTTCTATATAATTCGGAAAAATGAAAGTAGCGAAAACTATTGAACTGCCGCCAACAAATCCTATTCGTCGGCGTTGGACATACGGCGAGAAGCTGTTCCCGTTCACCGTGTTTTCTTTCTAGCGTGGTCAAAATGATGTTGACAACGAAATGTACGACTAGGCTAACGACGTGTTTCAGTGTCAACGATTCTGTGTTGCTCCTGATGTTTTGTGAAAATCATTTTCGCCTTCTGAAAGAAAGAAAGAAAGAACACATATGACAATGAAGGCGCGAAATGTATGGGCCGCTCGCAATGCCTACCGCACGGAAACTGTGAGCATAATAGTGGTACGTGGCGTACAACGGTCTACGGATCGCTATAATGATGCCACGATAATTCTACACGAAGCGTGCACTTCACTGTCCACCGAAAGCACGAATATCTGTTCTCCGGCTAACCGGTACCATGACGCTTCCTTCTTCTTTCTGGCTTATCTCGCTTTTTTTTTATCACGTTTCACAGTGATCCACGACTATCGTGCGCAAACGGCTGTTGACAACCAGAAGGTGTGTGCTCCGCTGCTTCGCCTAAGCTAGTTATAAGAAATGGCGGACGACACTAGCTGGGAGGGTACAATTACACTGTAGCAAGGCAGAGGAGTTGTGAAGGACGATGTCACTACGTAGCAAAAGAAAGAAATCGGGCCCCTCGCTCAAGCCACTTTCTCCTCCTTCACACACACACACACACACACACACACACACACACATATATATATATATATATATATATATATATATATATATATATATATATATATATATATATATATATATATATATATATATATATATATAAACGCGGAGAGAGGCGGTTAACCGAGGGGCCCGATTGTTATTAAGCATGTCATAAGACTCCAACAAACATTGACCCCATGAACAAGATAGCCGAAATTACTTGTGTTTACTAAAGGAAATAAAGAAAGGATAAATTCAGGGAAATGAAAGTGGATGAAAAACAAATTGCCGCAGGTGGGGAACGATCCCACGTCTTCGCATTTGAGCTATTTGAGCTACCGCGGCGCCGTTTGCCCCTTCACTTTCTTGGGTATTTATGTTTTACTACTAGAACTAACCTCTAGAACCTAGAATTAACGTAGAACTTTCTTTGTTCAACCGCCACCATACATTTAATCTCGCATTGACCACCGACAAAAGGTAAACATTCCGCACTGAAACATCGTCGGCTTTTCATATTCATTTCTTCCCCAAACGCGCAAAGACTGGAAAAACTTACCCGCATTACTTACAAGCATAACTGACACCAATAACTTTAAAACCACACTGCGAAGTTTCATGTTATAGATTAATGTTGCGTTTGCTTGTTTTGTATAATAACTGCTCTTATGCCATAATTTTAAGTTATGGCTTGTATTTTATTATGGTATGTTCTTTTCGTTCTTTCCTTTCTTTTTTTTTGTTACACCATGTATTTTTGCCACGCTTACAAATTTCTATTTACCCTTCTTATTATTTTGTATACGATGTTCTTGCCATGTTGTTGCCTTAATTCCTTCCTTATTTTTCCTTGTTCTTTTTATTAATCATTGACTTCCACGTATTTAGCTTTGACGCTTTCTTCGAAAGTTCTTGCTTCTTCGTACTTACAAAATTGTTTTTCTATAATCAACTATTGTGGGATTTGCCTCTGTATTTACTTGCCCCTCCCCTCTGCAATGTACAACGGTACCTTGAGGGTATAATAAACAAATAAATAAATAAATAACCCTAGGAGTGTTAGCAAGTGCCATCACTGACAAACCTCGGCGGCGGATGTGGAACATCCTATCTGCCGCAAACGTCACGCTTACGTAATCTTCTTTTGGGTGAAGGCAACAGGTCAATAAACTCACGCATGCTTCCGTTTCCATTAATTTATCATTTCTTTATTTCCACTTCAAAACGAGTTTTTCTTTTACAATGAGAAGTCTTCTAGACCGCTGTTTCTGAGTGCCGTCAAAGTGAGCTTCGCCGCCGTGGATTCTTCGCCGAGTTGGCGCAGACCTTTAGCGCCAACTCGGCGCTAAATGTCTGCGCGTACCTTTAGCGCATATGATGACGGCAAGGTGAGTAGGCGTATATGCGAGCTTCGCGGAATGCGGCTTTGAAGAAAAGCTTCCTCCTTATGGATCGGCCGTATCATTACGATAAGTGGATCGTTGGACATATCTTCTGTAAAGATTCGCGTATAGGTCCGACGTTACATACTTTGTTCTCAACCGGAAGCTCCTGCGTTGCCCGAACGTCGAGTTGCGATTGCCATTGTATTCGTGTTCAAATAATTCATATAAGTCTCTTCTATTTTCTTTCTCTTTTTGGCCCGACGGACGGATTCAACGCAAACATCATATTTCATTTTGCTTAGAAACGTGAAAATGGAGTGATAGCATATTCGGAGGGCTTTTCTTTTAGAACATTCGTATTTGATTCGACCCCCACTCGGTCATTCCTGCTTTCCTATCGTCTGCGGTATCGCGAGATAAAGAACGTACGTTCAATTTCCCACTTGCATGTGTAAAAAAAAGTCGGCCTTCTGGAGGGGCGCTAATGTCATGGCGTAGATGAAATGGGCACGGCTGGTTTAGCGAAGAGAAGAGGTGAAGTGCATCCATAGCGAGCGCAGCGAAACATGATAGCAAGGACGTTCGTCAAACTCTCTTGCGGGACAGTGTAGTGTTTATTTCTTTTATTTTTCACTTCCATAGACACTTTGACCCTCCTCTTTCCCCTGGGTCCTCTGCTCTTTCTGCTGCGTAATTTGCAGCACCAAAAATTTTCGATGAAATACAAATACAGCCGGTTTAGATTTCTTGCATGTTATTGACTCAAACAATGAGTGCATCAATGCTTATCGGTATACGAAAATGCATGAGGTGCTACTGCTATAGTTTGTGGCAAAGGGCACAAAATTAACTACGAAATGCACAAGTAAACGTTGTTGGTGGCGTAGCGGTACAGTAAGAGCACTTCTATTTTGTCCCATGGACGCCATGACTAATCTTTAGAGCCATTATGCATATTTTTATTGCAATAGCTATTATGTGCACGCTCCAGGCGAGTTTCCGCCGCCGCTCTCACCGTAATATTGCGTATAAAGTTCAAGTGCGGCAATATCGCGGCCGCGCGCGTGTGTTGCAGGGGCGAGCGAAAGTTTGCGAGGGTGAGCCGAGAGGGACAGTGGTTTGATGCAGCGGCATCTTCTCGCACTCGCAAGGTGGGAATGCGGGGAGGGTCTGCGGCGTCGTTTCACACGCACTGGGAGGAGAGGGGTGGGGGGTAAGGGGGGCAGGATAGTGCGCATCCCTTACTCCAGCTGCGGTAGCTCCGCGCGTCCTATGAGCAATCTGCAGCGGGTTTGAAGGCTAGCCGACCTGAGATAGCTGACGGCTTCGCGTGCGCCGTATTCCCGCGCACATAGTTCGGGTTGAGGCAAAGGGCAACACGAAATGGAATTCGCTCGCCGCTTCCATCGAGTGAGCTGTTTTCAGCTGTGCGTGCCTAACAACGCGCTTGTTAATTTAGTTAGTAAGCACATGTATTCAGCAGTTTATGCAGGTGATGAGATGACTGACATTACTTCATACAGCTGTCTAATAACTTGCTTTCGCAATCAATGCTTCGTCTTTCGGGCGGAACTGCAACTTCTTTTAATTGCTTAATGTGCGTGCGTTACACGTACTTTCCATGCACTGAGGCGGATGTATGTGCAGTCAATGACTGAAGATAATTAACACTGTTTTCGGCTCTCATACGCTACCGCATAGAAACAAGTTTTTAGTTTTTTTATTAAACTTATGCTCCGTAGATGCAAGTTCTGCGAGAGCTCTACACGAAAGATACTATTACGCACACTTACTTGTTTATCGCTCTATAACAAAGAGATTCCGATTGAAACCAAATTTGCCGTCACAAGGGGTTTGTGAAGCGCTATACCGAAGCTGTGACCTGAGTAATTTTATTGAGTGCATAAACCAAGGAAGAAACAAAAATGTCTGTTATTTCCAATGGTCAGCGCCAACGCTCGTCGGTATGACGATATTCAGGTTAACAATACGGAACTAAAACAATGCATGTTTTCTTTGTGTGTGTGTGTGTGTGTGTGTGTGTGTGTGTGTGTGTGTGTGTGTGTGTGTGTGTGTGTGTGTGTGTGTGTGTTTGTGTGACAGACAACACGTTTTGAGGCTTGCACTGTATTAATTTTATTATGAATATTGTGAAGCTATAGATCTGATCTTTACAAGCAGCTTTCGGTGTCGAAGAATGTGATGTTTATAGAAGCATATTCAAGCAGACACAAAAGAATGTCCTGGAACATGCATGCGATTCTGTACTTACTTATTTAAAGCAACATCGATTTTAAGTTAAGAAGCCGAAATGATGAAAAATAAGGAACCTCCTACCATGTGTCTCAGTTAACCTTCAACCAAACCGTTCAACAACAACAAAAAATATTTAAAAAGAACAGGGGGAACTTCAACCCGAAGCTTTTTTGCGAGAATCCTTTGCAGCGTCGGGCTACACTCGTGTGCATAATTTATTTTTGTGTCGCAATGTCTTTAAGATTAAAAGAACACCAAGCCGAAATCTAACCGTTGTATGAAGGCGTTAGTACTAACTTATTGCGCATGTCAGTGCTAGATACAACTATAAAACGTACGGTGTTCGGTAACTAGAGGTGTGACGACGGAACACCATAGGTCTCTAAATTATATATATATATATATATATATATATATATATATATATATATATATATATATATATATATATATATATATATATATATATATATATATATATATATATTGCTGAACAACTCGGCTGCATTGTACGTGGGACGCCCTATATAAATCATCTTTTTTTTGTGCATGATTATTTACCGCGGAGATTCTTGTTATTCAGAAATTTGCGGTAAAAGAAAAGGAAACGAAGGCACAGAACGGTGTTAGTTATGAGAGGCGCTGTATATTAGCTCTCAGCGTATAAAAATGAACGAAATTGAACACTTGCAATTGCAAGAAGACTATGCATAGGTTCCTCACTGCCTCCTTTTATCAGAGTCACGATACATCAAGATTTTGCCGCTCAAGGTTATGCCTGTCATAGTATACTGAACATTACGGGTAGACCTTATTTGTCACAATATGCGTAAAGCAACAAAATCAGCAAAGCGTGCCACAAACGTTTCAAACAATTCCACCCAGATTCATATCTCCCCAGATCTCCTTAATCACTCCAGCTGCCTCTTTTCTCGCAATCCACTGACGAAATACGTCTATGTGGCGCTGAGTGAAGTGAGACCTCCAATCACCTACCACACCTTTTCTCACGATATTCTTGCCGCTCTTTAGACGGCTATTGGTGGTCGCGGTGAAACGGCGATAACCTTCCAGGAAGGGCCTATCTGTCTCGGTCAGCGAATCCAGAAATTCCTCGTCGACGTGACAGAGTTTGGACATGAAGGGAACGGCACTTCTCTCGACGACATTAGCGTAAATATTTCCATCGTACTCCAGCATGTCACGATACTGTTGGCCCATAAATCCGGCCAACGATAGCACTGTGTTCTTAAAATCTTTCTTCAATTCCTCGTACGTGAGAAAGAAGATGTTTTCTTCGTGCCGACAGGGATACCAGGAGAGGAGGTGGTCGCAGTAATCCCCACGCTCGACTTCTCCAGCGACGAAAGCCTCGACGAAGTCGTCGAAGGTGCCGTCCTCGAACTCGTAACTAGCAGCACCTCTGACGTAGTAGTAGAACGAGACGCAGACGTCTAGGGGATTGCGCGTCAGGTAAATGTACTTGGCTCGGGGATTCTTCAGCTGGTGCTCGTACGAGAAGTGCGTCTTGAAGAACCGTGGTGGCTGCATCTCGTTCAGATACCGCATACCCGTCATCTCTGGGTAGGGACACCACCGGTGGAACTCAGCGTAGTTTTCGGCGCTTTCACCCCTGGACACATAAGTAAAACAGCATAATATGAGGATTCCTATGCCTCGCTTATACCGCAATGTACCTCGGTTATATGCGCAAGGAGAGTTTAAACACTTTGAAGGCGATCAATCTGAAGTAAAAGTACAGCATGTTGCGTTCCCTTTTGCTTGCGACTGACATTTATGATTTATTGCTTCGTTGAATAAGTAACGTGTTTATGTGGTATTCTTTAATGCCCTACATCGATACCGTTCATTGCAGGAGTATCAGAGTCACCACAATACAGCCCTCTGACTTGTTTAGAGCACTTAGAATGTTTTAACGTGCACCTCAATATACTCAAGTATTATTGTGCGACAAAAAAAGGCACGGACGTAAAAGGAGAAGACACACCAAGGACATTCTAAGGTGGTACAAGTGTCTGTCGCGGAACGCATTTTAAGAGAAGCGCGATCCAGCACGCATAAGTCAGTGGCCGATGCCCCTCCCGGCAAACGCCCTAAAGTAAGTGTTGTACCCTACATGCACGGGATGTACCATAACTTGGAAAAAGATGACCCAAGGGGCAAATGTAAGAGTTGTTTTTTCTGCTCCCAACAAGCTCAACAAGCTTTGCAAGTTGACGGATCCAAATACCGTCCCAGCTCATAAAGCTGCCCTTGGTCTCCCGAGGTATGCGAACACTGAACGATTACTTGAGCTAGGTATATACAATACCCTAGACGAACTCATGGAGGCCCATAGAACAGCCCAACGTGAACGACTCTCCAGCACCGCAACTGGCAGGGTCATTCTAAGTAAACTCGGGCTGAATCCCGTTATCAATTCAGCAGGAAGAACAACATTACTCGGTGCGGTCAAACGCCGTTTGGTTATAAAACCGTTGCCCAAGAACATGCTCCCTGGGAGACACGACAAGAGGCGGTCTGCCAGAGCCAAGGCCCTTCAAGAAAGTACCAAAGCAACCAGCACACCACTTTTGTCGAAGCAGCAAAGCAAAATCACCAAACTTACGTAGTGAGCGTCGTGACCGGAGAGGGAAGTATTCTCAACGCCGCGACCATAAAAACAGCGTCCACCGCGGAAGCGGAAGAGACTGCCATTGCTTTGGCCATCATGAATCCCTCCGTGCAAATTATCATAAGCGACTCCAAAAGGGCAATAGTCAACTTTTCGAGAGGCAGCATAGGCGTCTGCGCAGCGCCAGTCCTACGGGACTTTACAAAATTAAAAAAACTGTTGAACTCGTATGGGTCCCTGGCCATTCGGGGAATCAAGGGAATGAGGAGGCGCACTGGGTAGCCCGAGGTCTAATCAACCGGGAGGTGTGCCCCTCAAACTCGAATCCCATGGATGAGGCACCGACGACATACCACGAGATAACAAACTACTACAAGCAAAAAAGGCGAATCTACCCGCCTCCAAACGCAAGCTTCACGCGAGCGCTAGCCTTGATCCTGCGTCGAATCCAAACTAAATCGTTCCCCAGCCCACATTGGCTAGCCATAATTACCAACGGGAGATGGAACCCAATATGTCAAAACTGCACAAATCAAACATTGGCTACCCAAAATCACATTCTTTGGGGGTGCGAGGGCGCACCCCCTCCCAGGTCGCTCCTGCCAGCTCCCTCCCAACAGACGTGGGAGGAGCTGCTCAGAACGCCGGATGAAAAACTACAAAAAGCCCTCGTTGCCTGGGCCGAAAGGGTCGCTCCTCGTGAGGGGCCATCCTAGGATTCGGGCCTGCCAGATCATAACTGAGCAGAGTCTCGATAAAGTTGTTACCACCACCCGTCCGATAAGTGCATAAAGAATCGCCGCAAGAAGTTCGTCCAGTGTGTTCACCGGGGGGATTCCAACCTCCCGCTTTCAT
Organism: Dermacentor variabilis; assembly: GCF_050947875.1. Lineage (NCBI taxonomy): Eukaryota > Metazoa > Arthropoda > Arachnida > Ixodida > Ixodidae > Dermacentor > Dermacentor variabilis. The sequence goes on along the minus strand of NC_134569.1, from coordinate 70,860,368 downwards.
GTGGGAAGCAATATATCGGGAAAACTGGGCGTTTCCTCAATAATCGGCTCCGCAAGCACCACAACAACGTAAAAAAATGGCCCCGGCGGGATCTTAGCGATTCATTGCCGCCATCCCGGTTGCAAACCTATCGAGGACGAATGTACGATTGTGTCCCGCGGCAGGACGCAGCTCATCCGTGAAATAATTGAAGCGCAGATTATTGCAAAATTGGATGATAAATGCTTCACTGGCTCTCACAGAAAAAGAAATGAGCTTCTTGGAGTCTCCATCGCATGACTCATAACTATGTTACACGAATGTGCAGTTCGTTTTCATGGAAGCGCATGGGCAGTCTATACTACTTCACATGTATAAACAGATTCAATGGCACAATAAATTTAGTTGAAAGTTTGCGCTTAGTGTGTCTTCTCTTACGTCCGTGTGTTTTTTGTTTGCGCAATGATACTTGAGTAATTGATTACCAACTTGCCCGGAATGCTGCTCTGATTCACCTCAATATAGCATGGTAACGTTTCCTTGCAATGTTTTCATTCCCCTTGAAAAGTTGCCGCTCCCAATGCAGTCAATACAGTGCAAATACATGCTGCTGCATGCATGCAAATGCATGATGGCGCAAATGCATACTGCTGGCCCAGCGCCGCCGATAAGATAAAGAACGCCCTGCCGCTTCACCGTCGCCAATCACGAGGCAGCCGACCTTGTTCACTGAACGCACGCTTCAGTGCAGCCTGACACCACTGCGCAAGCGCTCCATCACGAAGCGTTTTCCATATTTCTCGGGCTTTCATTGCAACCCGGAAAAAAGGACTACTTGAGACGTATCGTGCCGGAAACAGCTCGATCGGTAGCTTCTGAAAGTGCTTTACAAATCATTGGGTCCTCAGTCAATAGCTAAAGTTGGGTAATTAAACGTTATTATTGAGTGAGTTATGGGGCAAACAAAAAATTGCCTCAGTTATTATAGGCCAATGCGAAAAGTATGCGTTCGGTTCATTTCGCTTCCGACGCACGTTTAATTTTTAAAATCTTGGCTGAAGTTAAATGGTACACCCCTGTAGACGTAAGCAGATACCTATGAAGAATCAGTTGGATGATCTGCTCCAGCCAGTTGTTGCCGCACTTGAGGTAAGACACCATTACCAAGTCGTCGTCGTGTGGCATGTAGTCCCGGGCATTGCGCACACTCTCCGGCAGGTAAGTCTTGGCATACTTTAGGCCGTCAATCACGTGGTACACTGGAACACGTCGGCGTGCCATGCTTTTCTGAAATGACGTTATCAGACACGTAGTTAGACTGTCGAATGAAAGCATTTTTATCTAAAGATGCTATATCAACGAAAATAAGTGCGCATCAAACTTACCGTGTAGCATTCATATTGTATAGGCACATGTCACGAAATCCTTTGTGCAATATCGATCTGAACGTTGCGCGAATACTGATATTAAAAACATGATTGTACAAAATTTTAATAACGATGACTGTTACAAATCAGGTACTTATGTCACGAAACTGGCTTGGAATAGAACGGGGATGATGCCGAAATAAATAAGAATCGATAGCAATTGAACAACTTTTCAACAGTTTCAAGCATGTCCAAACCGCTGAGGTAACTCAGCTGTTTGGACAGTGAGATAACTTCACTTTGTTTCAAATCCTATCTTCTGTCATTGCCGTGTGAGTGCGAATTATCAGGAAATCGTTTATTGCAACAATATATTCAGTATCAGGCACTTTGATTGCAGTACCGAATGAGGAAGCTAGATATGCATGCACTTCGCTATCAAAAGCTTGGGACGTTACCAAGCGCTTACTAATGAGGCTATCTTTAAACAAATTTGGATAGTCATAGCCCCACACAGCTACAAACGCGATGTCCACAGACCTGGTCGTGATGGAGACAGGTATACTTTATTGGAGTTAAAGAGGCTAACTTAGCCATAGTCCTGACATAGTACTGCAGAGAAAAGAGAGCCGTTAACGGCTCTCCTGCGAAATATAAACCATCAGGGGCGTGTTTACTACACACAGTGGCCCAAGTCAAGGAACTTTCCACAACTTCAACGAACGCAGTTATGTGACAGAGGCGGGAGGAGGTACCCGTACCCGTCCCTAACGTCATTTACAACACTATGATGACCACGTTACTGCTTCACACAATTATAGCGTCGAAAAACAACCCCGAACGCACTTAGCTCTAACACTCCTTAATTCTAACTTTTTACGAGAAAAGGAAGCATCTTGCTTGACACGAAGCACATAGGATAACAAGCAAATTACGTACTTTCGGAACCACCAGCGATAGGGAAACACGAGAGAGGAGTCTTGGTGAAGCACACGCCTCATACATGAAGCCGCTCCACGTGCCTCGTTCGGTGAGCCCTCTTATCGTCGCCATTCCTCGCCCAAAGAAGCTGCTTAACGCTGAAGAACGCAAGCGTCACCTCTTTGCGGAGGAGCCGGCAGATGCCCGCGTGGGAAACCAACGGACACGTCCAGCAAAAATGTATCCGCCAATATATATATTGTTACGGTGGAAAAGAGGACAAGGTTGTCGACTGTGAAGACGACGAAGTGGCAACAGCCACTGGGGATTCTCGGCTGCTGTTTATATAATACAACGTGTAAATAGCTTTATACCCGGAAATTTTGGTGGCGGTGCGGGGTACGCGTCTTCGTCACGGAGCTCCGCAGCGGACGTCTCACCCAGCATAGGGCCATGCTTCCAGTGGAAGGCACCGCGTCTGCAGCTCCAATGCCGACTACACATACCAAGTACGTTGCTGTACCTCAGCCGCAAGACCCCGGCAAGTTCACCGGCATCGATGGTGTTGACGTAGAAGAATGGTTCAAGATGTATGAGCGCGTCGGCAAGGTGAACAGGTGGGATCCGACCATAATGCTGGCCAATGTCGTGTTCTACCTCGACGGAACACCGCGAACGTGGTTTTACACACACGAGGAAGAGCTAACCAGCTGGGACTGTTCAAAGAAAAGCTGTCTGACGTTTTTGGTAATCCGACTGGTCGACAACTAGCCGCTAAGCAACAACTCGCCACGCGTGCCCAAACTGCTACCGAGTCGTATGTCTCCTACATTCAGGACGTCCTAGCCCTCTGTCATAAAATCGACATGTCCATGCCAGAGGCAGAGAAGGTTGGACACATTATCAAAGGCATCGCGGACGACACATTCAACCTCTTGGTCTTTAAAAACTTATCGACTGTTGACGCCATCGTGAAGGAATGCCGCCGTTCCGAGCAGGCGAAGAGTCGCCGTATATACAGTTTACACGGCTTCCAAATACTGCAGCGACCTCTTCCTGAACCGACCCCACCGACCAATCTAGCTCGCCACCTCCAAGCGAAAACGTGACCCGAATTGTACGCCGCGAACTCGAAGCAGCATTTCCTGCCTCGCCTCAACAGACGTCTTGGAACAACACTGCTGAGACGATATCGCTGATCCAGTCCGTGGTTCGCCAGGAAATCGCTAATATAGGTCTTCACAGTGCCTGCTCCATGAGTCGCCCTGACACCCGCCCTGCTCTTATGACTCGATCCTATCGCGGTCCACTTCACAGTGTCCGTTATCCCTACGCTACCAGGAATCCATCGGACTGGCGTACACCTCACGACAGGCCGATCTGTTTCTGCTGCGGCCGAATCGGTCATGTTTCCCATCACTGCCGGAGCCGTTGGCCGACACCCCCTCGAAACACCTTCCGGAATTCAAGTTCGGCCCGAAGTTCCTCACCCCGTCGCTTCTACGACGCTTCCGACGCCACTACCTCGACTCGCCGCTATGCTCGCTCGCCCTCACCTCAACGTCGCCAGCCATGTCCGCCCCAGCTTCGTCGTTCGCCCTCGCCGACCTACCCAGGACCATCCCAGCAGGAAACCGTGCTTCAGGCGCTTCATGATGCTCCAACTGCCGGACACCTTGGGTTGCAGTGCACGACCGCGTGCACTGCCGCTTCTACTGGCCCGGCCTCGCTCGCTCTGTACAGCTCTATGTATCTGCTTGCAATCCCTGTCAACATCGCAAAAAGCCAGCCACGCTTCTTGCTGGGTAATTACAGCCGATCGACATTCCACCTGAGCCTTTCTTTCGCGTGGGTTTGGATTTCCTTGGCCCTTTGCCTGAGTCCAGCTCTGGCAACAGGTGGATCACTGTCGCTGCTGATTACGCGACGCGCTATGCCATCACTCGAGCACTTCCCACGAGCTGCGCAACTGACGTCGCAGATTTCCTCCTCAGTGATATCATTTTAGTAAATGGTGCCCCACGTCAGCTCCTTACTGACCGAGGCCGCACTTTCCTCTCCCAAGTCATCGCCGATATACTGCGCTCATGTTCTACCAAGCACAGACTGGCTACCTCCTATCATCCCCAGACCAACCGCCTTACTGAGCGACTTAATCGGACCATTACAGACAGTCTCTCAAAATACGTTTCACTCGACCACAAGGATTGGGATGTGGCTCTCCCTTATACCATGTTCGCCTATAATTCATCACGCCACGATACTGCGGGGCATTCCCCCTTTTACTTACTCTTCGGTCGTGACCCTGTCTTACCATTGGACACTTCACTCCCCTCGCTACAGGATTCGAGGACCGAGTATGCCCGAGACGCCATCACCCACGCTGACCATGCGCGCCAGCTTGCCCATACTCGTCTGTTGGCATCACAGGAATCTCAACGGCACGCTTACAATCGCCGCCATTATGGCACATATTTTTCACCAGGCTCTCTCGTGCTACTTTGGTCCCCTTGCCGCCGAGTGGGGCTCTCCGAGAAACTTCTTCCATGCTACAAAGGCCCTTACCGTGTTCTACGTCAAGTGACGAATGTCACTTACGACATGATCCCCGGGACTTCCAACATGCCACCCAGTTCCACATCACCTGACGTCGTACACGTCTCTCGGCTTAAACCTTACTATGCCCGTACCAACGGCCCCGCCTGATGCACCGGCACGGTACTTTTTCTGCCGGGGGTCGTGTTACGGTGTAAAAGAGGACAAGGTCGCCGACGGTGAAGACGACGGAGCGGCAACAGCCTCTGAGGATTCTCGGCTGCTCTTTATATAATACACCGTGTAAATAGCTTTATACTCGTGACACTATATATAGGGTGTTTCAGTGAACACTTTCAAAAATTCTTCAATGTTACCTGGTGCAGATAGCACAATTCTAGTTCATGACGTAGTCTACTCGAAGCGGCGGACACTACTTGCACAAGAAGCTGAAATGCATAATACACCAATTACCAAAAAATCACTGATTATCTTTTTAGCTAATTGCCATATGGCTCATGTTACAAATGTATGACAATTAACAAATTCCAGCCGTGGAGTTCGCAAGGCTCAGGACGAATTCTCAGGATGACACCAATTTCGATATATTAATTCGTGAACTTTGCGGAAAATTGCATTGGCGTTCCAGTTACTTTCGTGCTTGAATGCATAAACCGACGTTTTGGTATGAAAGTAACTGGAATGCCAATGCATTTCTCCGCAAAGTTCGGGAATTAATATCTCGAAACTGGTGTCATCCTGATAATTCGGTCCAAGGGGATCCACCTTGCGAACTCCACGGCTAGAATTTGTAGTTCGTAATATGGGCCATAAGACAATTAGCTAGAAAGTGCATTAGTGATTTTTTTAAATAATCAATTATGCATTTCTACTTTTTGTGCAAGTAATTTCCGCCTCTTGAAGTCATCATCATCATCATTATCAGCCTGCCTACGCCTACTGCAAGGCAAATGCCTCTCCAATACTTCTCCAACTACCCCAGTCATGTGTTAACTGTGGCCATGTTGTCGCTACAAACTTCTTAGTCTCATCCACCCACCTAACTTTCTGCCGCCCCTTGCTAGGCTTCCCTTCCCTTGGAATCCAGTCCGTAACCCTTAATGACCATCGGTTATCTTCCCTCCTCCTTACATGCCCTGCTAGATGCCCTGCTCAACTAAGATGCCATTACCTCGCGTTTGTTCCCTAACCCAATCTGCTCTGTTCAAGTAGACCACCTCATCGACTGGAATTCTGCTATCTGCCACAGGTAAAGTGTTCACTGAAACATCCGGTATATAAACGAGGAGGAAGCAAACTGAGGGCAGCTCGATTTTTAATAGTCATGCAATAAGAAGCTAACAAACAATGACGCCAAAGTCAACATAGATAATTTCCCTTATGTTGTCCTTGGTGTCATTGTCTGTTAGCTTCTTATGACATGACTATGTCGTAAGATCTATCTACATGTATATATAAAGAGAGAGAACAAAACTATCACGTTAAACTCTTTAACAACCACTCTCCATTTGTACGTACATATCACAACTCCGTGTCTCCGTATCGTGACTGCTGACATCATCATAATCGTCACAATAATCGGCATAATAATAATAATCGTCACATATAAAACATATCATCATCAATCACACACCCATCATAAGAAATAATGCTAATCGCATAAGGTCGTCAATCGTCTCCAATGAATGAATGCGCTACCAAATATTATATTTGGCTTGGTCTGTATAGACTGCAGTATGTACAAATAATAATAATAATAATAATAATAATAATAATAATAATAATAATAATAATAATAATAATAATAATAATAATAATAATAATAATAATAATAATAATAATAACAACGGAGAAGAAAAAAGGACCGCAAATGTCCATGTTGAATGGTGAACAGTCGCGAATAGCAGGATCCTGTTCTGTAATGCTGCTATGTTCTATAAACATACTTCTACAGAAGTCTATTGGTCTCAGATACGACAGGCACCATTTATCAGATACTAATAAGTGAAGCTTGCCTTCACGTTCTGAGGTATACCTATTTGGAGCCTGAGAGTTGAACATTCTGTATTAAAAAAAAAAAGAAGGACCATGCCCTGCAACGCGTGTTGTATGACATTTATCACACATATCTGTCCTCTGTATGAGCAGCAAAAGAACGAGACGTAAATCCAGCTAGACGCAACAAACCTACGTAGCTACTTTAGAGACCCAACGCACACACACACGGACCACACGCCACGCATGCATGCACGCACGCACCAGTTCAGTTCAGTTCATTGATTTCATATATTGTACAAAGAAAATTGTGTACTTTAATATAATTACTGTAAGAATTATGTGGTATGCAAGGACCGACATATTTCTAACCCTGACAACTTTTTAGCTGATTGCCATGTTCACTGTGGCAAAGGGGCGTCAGGCACAAAATCATGTTGAAAAGGTATTGAAATTACCTGTGGCAGATCCCTGTGTTGCCTACGATATTCAGTGGGCTTCAGAGGAATTCCATTCCATAGCACACAATAGTACTGAACGCACAAAAAAATGGTTCAGTGAATCGAATGCGGTAGTCATGCACAATGTCTGAAACTGCTTTAGAGTCTCGATTCTGGGTTACCATCACCCGTGCGTTGCGGTGTGTTCAGAATTTTAACAAAACGACATCTGTCTTTATAATGGGTATTTGCAATTAAGAGGTGAATGTGCAGAAATTACGTCGCTATTATAATCTTGTTATGGAGATGAAGACGTAAAATTTCAATACGTATGTTTTCAAGTACGTCTTCACTGTGAGCATCCACAGATGCGATGCTTAGTTAAGTGGTTCGAGGCAGTCTCTTTTTACTTTCTTTTTTAACATACACGAAGGGCTCACACGGTCTAATCTAGTAGGAGCAAACAGATATGTCTGTCTCGCCTTTAATAGCTTCGCGATAAGAGGGGGACGTCACAAACGGCATCGTGACTTTGCTCCGTATCGCAGCAGTTGCGTGGAGAGGTACGCTCTATTTGAAATCAACGGCGGGTTGCAATGGCTTGTTAAGGTAAGCCGCGCACAAAAGGAACACAGAAAGAAACCGAACCACAAGGCGCTGGAAGGAGTACTGGCCCCCCAAACAGTTTGGTTTCAAACAGTCACAATTGTTTGACGGGTCACATGTTTGAAATGTATCTGTTTTGCCCATGTTGGCCTCGAGCACGAGAGACGTCCGACTGCGACATCGGGAGCAGCCAACGGTAGTGCAACCAGTCATACAATTTCCTACGCCTAATATGGTGCTTTCAAAAAAGGGCAGACAGGGACACGAAGCTGCGGATATTTCGGTTACTCTCAGCAAAGTCCTCGCTTGCGTATAGGCAGCCCTAGAAGCTCTTAAATATACGGCGTCCTGTGCGTCAAGTACAAACATTGCATACTCACAGAAGAAACGTCACCGAAAAATAAAACCTTTATATAGTGACGTCCTAGCGCGGAAATTTCAGCGTCAAATCAAAGAAAGGGAAGTCTTCACCAGTAATTGAAGGTTTTCTGCCGAATAAATGAAAACAGCAATTTAAAATAATTACTTAATAAGCTGAACACATTCAGTGTTCAGATTTAGTGTCCCTTATAGTTAAAGAAGGTAAACTGTGTTTCCTTCAGCTGTCGTTCGAGGTGTAGGTTGACGCCCGGACGGATCATGTTGCTCTTTCTGTTGTCGTCGTCGTCACTTCGCAGTCGTTGATAAGGCGTCGCTCAAAAATTCTGAGTCATTCCGCTCTGTGAAGGTGGATGACCAGCCGAGCTGTATATATGGTGATAAATATGTGGATAATAAGCATGTTCAGTGAAAAGAAAAGACACATACCACAATAAGTTTCCTTTTTTCGAGATTTTTTTGTTGTTTGATTAAATTGCATACTCAACGCCTTTTTTTTAATCTTCTTTTCTTTGTTCTTTGTCATGTATTATTTGGTCACGAAGGTGAATATCGCTTTATGATCGCTATAGTATACGGCCAGTGGCTCTGTGGCAGCCCTGGAAAGGTTCTTGGCCAGTGTGTAGTTTATACACGACCGATGACCTGTCGTGGGCACGCTGATATTTGTGAAACATTGAATGCCGAACCTTTCCAAGAGAAACGCCACGAACCACATTCCATCTGGCCGAGACTTGTCTGTGTTGCAATCACCCACAATTACGATGGGAGCAGAATGGGTTGGGATGACCCAACCAAACATGCATAGGCTTCACGTTTACGGCGCACTCTTCGTTCGTATTACGTGCCGCCTGTCATCACCGCGCACATTCCCGCTCCTGTTCACGACGACGGTGTTCTTCATAGGCGCGCCGTACTTCCACAGTCCTCACCGCACGCGGCCTACCTATTGCGCGGGTGACAGGCGGCTGAGATAAGGTAAGGTACTATAGATCACGTGACGTCAAACCGCTATCGATACTAAAGAGTGTCTATACTGGCCTTTTTTGGTTGCGATATTTCTTTATGACAATACTTTTTGACACTGCTCCCAATTAAACACCGCTGGGGCATACCCTGCGATACGCTTTTGGTTTATGCTTTAGCTGTTTTAGCTCTGGGGTGGCCGCCACCTTTTTTGCCTACGCAGACAAGCCGCCATAACCTAGCGTGTAACAGATCCGCTGTATAAACACGTTAATGGTCGTAGAAGTAGTTTATTAGCCGCGCAGTGCAAATAGTTATGTGATCATTCAGAACGAAACAAAATGGTGATTTATTTATTTATTTATGGTGATATGGTGATGAAATGGTGATTTATTTCGTCCAATTCTATTCCCTTTTTATCGTACACCACTCAAAACCGACTGATACATGTGACAACTGCCAGATAGCCGTCCGGGCTTCTGACGAAGAGCCAAAGGAAGAGAATAGGAACATTGCCCTTACATTATCCCGGCCTATAGCTTCGTTAACGATGCCCGCTCTTGAAAAGATAATTCACTTTTTGCACTAAAATTGACATTTTATAGAAATATGTATCGACGATTTTCTATGTAAACCACACCACAAATGTCACCAGAAAGTGTGGAGTCATTCACGTTGGTATAGCCAGAAGGAGAATTCAAATATTTTCAGTAATACCAATGCAACACTCGTCTCAAATGATTTACCCATTCGTTACAACTCACATGGGGCACTTAAGTAGTTATACGTTATACAATTACCCCAAGATCCAAATCTCCCCATATCTCCCGAATCACTTGAGCAGCCCCCTTCTTCTCGATCCACTGACGCACCAGACCGAGATCACGATTCGTGAAGTGATTTTTCCAATCACCGACAATGCCTTTTCTTGCTATGAGCGGGCCTTCGATCTTATCGCGGTTCATCGCGTTGAAGCGTCGACAGGCGTCTAAGAAGGGCTGGTCCTTTTCAGTCAGCTTTGCGACGCTGTCCTTATCGATAGAACAGAGCTTCGACATGAAAGAGAGGTTGCTTTTCTCGACAACCATACGGTAAACGTCCTGGTCATTAGCTAGCGGCCACCTGTACTTCTCACCCATGAAACTTGCCAGAGATAGGACGCTGCCCCTGAAATCTTGTTTCAGTTGCTCGAAAGTTATAAAGAGAACATTTTGTTCGTGCCGGTGTAGGTACCAGGAGAGGAGGTGATCTAAGTAGTCCCCGCGTTCTACCTCACCGCTCACAAAGGCTTCGACAAAATCGTTGAAGCTGCCGTCTTTGAAGTCGTACTGCGGACCTTTGAGCACGTAGTAGTAGAACGAAGTGCAGACGTCCAGCGGATTGCGAGCCAAGTATACAAATTTCGCCTTGGGGTTCTTCAGCTGGTGTTCGTACCGGAAGTGCGTTTTGAAGAAACGCGGTGGTTCCATCTCGTCGAGGTAGCGCAAGCCATACAGCTCCGGATAAGGACACCTCCGGTGAAACTCGGCATAGTTTTCAGCGCTTTCTCCGCTATGTAGTGGGGAAGAAAATGAAGTGAGATACGCATTTATGTTTTCTACGCAACGAAGTGAAGTAAATGCATCACTCTATAAGTTGACGCACTCTTACCAACCGTTACAAACATTACCAGTAGGCTTTCTTTTATTATTTTATTCTGACGAGACTTGGTCACTCAAAGAGAAAAGTGTCATCGATCCGACTGTAGCATAAAATATGGGTTTCTCAGAAATAAAACTTCGCTGTCGCAGAAAAATTCGTCTTGTTCTGGGTCTTCATCTTTGTCTACGACTGCGGAACTTTCTTTCTTTGAAACCTTTAAGTTTCCTTCGTAGTTTTGTTCTACAGTCAGGTAGAAGATAACTTTTCCTTTCATGTGCTTTCCTCCACTATTTGGTAATCCACATAATTGATTTCTAAGATTTGTTCACTCTCTCACGACACCTTTACTCTACTTCTTCTATTTCCGTAAATCTGAAAAGAAAGGTTCGTGTTAGAAGACTACTATGCAAAACATTGTTTTCGGAAATTGAACAACTATGTCTCTGTAGTAACAGCTCGCCTAACTAAATGAACGCTAAGAACAGCTTCCACAAATTGCTCTGAAATGAAAACACTTGGAGGCAAAAATAACTATTGTAAAGCTAATTAATATTAATGCATTTACATTCCTTAAAATTGCGAATTGATCACGTTGACGCAAAGGGCGTGCTATCTCCAGCAAAAATGCAATAAATTATATTTCGTCGATTGAAAATTGTCGGCTGACTACTAGGGACTAAAAGTGTGATGGTTTTACTCGTTAAAAACAACGTAAAAGAGGTAGGAACATCTTGCAAAGGCGAACACAAAGGTTTGCCATATTTCTTAGACTAATAATTCGACTTACTGTGCCACGTAGTTCAATAACTATGATCATTGTAATAATTATTACTCAACTAACGTCCCCTCCATAACGACTCCTATAACTCTGAATCCAGGTAGCTTTACGTAGTTTGCACCCAAAGTTTCCGGGACCGAAAAAGGCGGTGCTACTTAATTATGACATTGCTTCTTAATTAGAGCATCGCGACTATGCCGCGATGCTCTTACACCCGTCTCGGTGACCTAGTGGCTATTGCGTTGCGCTCCTGCGGTCATGGGTTCAATCCCGGCTGTGGCGTGCGCATTTCAGTGGTGGCGAATTGCAATACCGCTGGTTTTTGTCTGCATTGAGCGTACGTTAAACGAGGCCCAGTGGTCAAAATTAATTCAGAGCTCCCCCCCCCACCTCTCTTCCCCTCTACGGTGCGCCTCACAATCAGACCATGGTTTTCGCACGTAAAATCCCAGAATTTAATCTTGTGAATGCAGCTCGCGCAGTTTCTGCTTAGCACCGGCAAGGCATAGAAAAAAGGCTCCATTTTACTATTAAATAGGAGTATATCAAGGCTGGGATAACTTTTTCGTTGCTAGAATAAATGGATTCTCTTTTTAAGTAAAAGTAATTAAGATTACAGAAGTCCTTGTTCACACATTTCTTTCTTGATTTCTTTCAAAAGGAAGCAAACAAGCTCAATTTGAGCTGAATACGGAAGCAATAAAGCTGTGCCATACCGACAGTGCCCAACATTCCGTGCAAAGTTGCAAATAATTTCGTGGAATACTAGGACAGCGTCTGCAGGCATAAATCAGACCTTGGCCACTCGCGAACGGCGTTTTCCCACGAAGTGCTTGGGCAAATATAACCTAAGTCTCCCTATTTACCCGTGCAGAATAAGCTGGGTGATCTGCTCCAGCCAGTTGTTTCCGCACTTGAGGTAGGACACCAAGACTAGGTCGTCATCTTGGGGCGCGTAGGCTCGGGCAGCACGCACGTGCTCCGGCATGTACACTTTGCTATACTTCAGACCGTCGATCACCTGGTACACGGGAGCTCGCGTGAAGTTCATTGTTCCCTGAAAAAAGGCCTGATGTAATAGTTGTAATACGGAGATTGGAACGAGCAAAGACAAAGTGGCTGACCATTATAAAAATATCGAATTACGTTTTAAACTTCATGTTCAATTGACTGTAGTTCTGGCTACTCCAATTAAGCTATGTATCTCTCGAGATATGGGAGGACAGCTTACTTAACCTGTGACGTGCGTAGCTTTTAAAGAAAGGGGAATGAAGAAGGCCCCTCCTACACTATGAGCCACCCTGGCTATCACTCTGAAGGTTGTATTGTAGTTCCTGTTTGTATATTCTTTTTCTTTCTTTTTTTGACGGTGTGAAACAAATGGAGGAGAAGTAACGGCTATATATCAAGATGTCAGCACCTCAAAAATACGCATTCATTAGTTTTGCTTGCCTTTTCAAGAGGAGTAGCCAGCGCAATAAAGGTGCGAACTTGTCTTTTAATCACTTATTAATAAAGAAAACGATCAGTTACTGTTATCTACCTTACTTTCGTGTTGAGCAGGTTCTATCTCTCTCGCTTCTCTCTTTATTTCCTTCTCCTCTCGCACGTTAAGTTGCGCCTTCTTCAACTACAGTCGAAAAGCCATCTGCACAAGATATCACCGTAAATTTTGTCCTTTAGTAGCTCTGCTTTCTGGATCTTCAAGCTAATCCATGAATCATAAGTAGCATGGGGACATGCTGAACATAACTGAGCCCATGAACATAACTCGCATGTATCAGACATGTGCAGTAGAACCTCGTTAACGGAAATTGCTTAAACGGAACAACTACCTCTGTATTCGTTGGTTTTCTAATTGGATAACGTAAAAAAATTTTTTTTCATTAATCGGAACAAAAATATTCCCAAATGTGTGCGCTGAAGAAAAGAAGCAAGCTCTAAGTATTCCTTTCGCTTTTCTTTTTCAAAAAAAGCCATAATCTGATGTTTATTTTGCGGCAATTGTCTTCATGCAAAAGCTTCTAAAAAACAGTGGCAATGACTGAAGCAAGCTAAAAATTTGATAGATATGTAATGGATACCATGTGCACTCCGGAGAGCTTGGCGGCACCCCACTCACCCCATAAATGGCCGAAATTAGAACGACTGAGATTTTGGAGATCTTACAGCGCGCCGTTCGATGATTGTTGGAATCCCGCAACACTACCTCGTACCAATCGACCCACCGAGTCGAGCACAAAAAGCGATGTTTTTGAGCAGAGTAACTAGTTGGGCTTCTTGGTTGAACATAGCGGAAGGCTACAGCGCGAGAACCGACGGAGGCAAAGGAGGCCCACAAAGTAATCAGGCACAGTGCTTTGATACGTCACCGGCGCCTCCTCTAAATCATAACTAGTGAAGCCTACACAATCCCGAAATCATCTAGCATGCTAGCTTCATTCTTAACATGTCTAACCTTGGTAAAATGGTTTATGATGCATAGTGTTGCACATCCGCACATCTCGCTCAGAAAACCCTTGAGGTTCCGTTTACCAAGATCCTACTTTATAGCAAACCCTGACACGCTGCTCCGTGGGACTACTCGAAGGATTGAACAAAAGAAATAGAACCACAGCACAACACTATTCTCCTTGACAGTGGCATACCTACTTCGCAATGAACTTCTCGCGATTATCGTGTCAGCTCATGCTCCTGACCGGCTTCATCTGCCTAAAGGAACTAAATGTCATGGTCCCCTAAATATATCCAGCTGCTTCGAGCACAAAATACTTCACTTTAGGACGCCTAGGTGCATAATGAAACATATCGTTTGGATCAAATAATATAAATGTGCCTTACTCCTTTTGACAGGTTCGTGAGAAGTACTCAGTCATTCATACTACAGATTACCAGCTGCAACAGTATACTGCAACGGTTGCACTCAGTAGTCAGCTGGGAAGCGAGTGGGAAAACGGCACGCATTCAAAAACGTATTTGCTTTTAATAATTATTTTGCCCCTCACATAAATTAAATGCCTTAATTATTATGTACAATAAAGCATTTCAATGAATCTCTCAAGCAGTCTGTTAATCAACATGCCTCAATGTCGGCAGTATTCCAACATAAAAAGCAGCGCTGTCGAGCATTTCGAACGGTGCAAGAGATGCCTCGGTGTTGGGATACGCACCCGAAAGGGAAGGTCTCCCGTCAAGAACTGCTGACTCTGTGCAATGTCTCGTTCCTATGCGGATGACCTTTTCTTGCAAAATGGTTATGTCCTCTTAGCGTCACAAAGCATGGCCCCCGTTGCCATCAGAATAGCTGCGATAGCGTTGAGATAAGGCGACAGACACTCCTCACACAACGCTGTTATCTATACTCTGCTGTTCAAAGATTGCAGCGCGGCGAACATTCGCAAGGGAAACGGCCACAGCTTATTCACCGCTTTGTCGACGGCTTCTCAGCCTGTTAAGACATTGTGTGTAGCTGTGTTAACGCCATTTTGCTGTCGTAAAACAAATCATCATCACCATTATCTTCATCATCAGTCAATCTTAATGTCCAGCGTCCTCCGAAAACCCCTGTCTTGTCATAGCTGATCACAACATGCGTCTCCACATTTCCTTAATTGATCACACCACCTAATTTTCTGCCACCATCAACTGCAATTATTATTCAATTCTTTAATGCCTCCCTCCTTATGGATTATTATAATGTTGGCTTTCTTCCAGCTCTCTGTTGCCCTTGAAGTCCTCAGGCATTGCGTATTAAGAGCCGCAAGCTTTCAAAGGATAACATCTCCTCCACCTTTGATTAAATCGACTGTTATTTCATCTTAGCCTACAACTTTTCCCCGGATCATGCCTTACACAGGCCTTCAAATTTCATCGCTAGTTATAAAAAATTTGGAGCGCGCTTAAGCTTCTCCGTTAAGAGCGAAACGCGATAGCATTCAAAGATCCTTGACTGCTTGTCATGCTATACCCTGGAACTGCAGCTGATGTAATCGTAATGTTTACCGGGAAACGCTGTCGGCGAACGCTAAGCACGAAGGCGACCTCTCTGGTAGAAACGCGGCCTCTTACGTGGGCCCATCCCGAAGGCTGTACACAGCTGAGTGAAAAAAAATTACGTTACCTTCAGGGGATGAGCCAGGAGTAAAGCTCTGCTCCCCAGAGCCCGCTTGAACAAGGATCGAACATGCTTCGTAGACGCTGCTTCTTACGTTCAAGAAGAAGCCTTCTCCTCAGTGGTCATCGACTCAGATTCTAAAGCCCTTAGCTGCGCTACCATCCGCACTTCTAGTTCCAGCGTTGCAGAGCAGCTTGCTATTGCTCCTGCATTGACAGACAGCGTACATGACATGGTTTATTCAGATTCCAAGGCCGCGGTCGGGGCCTTTCAGATGGGAATGGTTCAAGTTCAAGTTCAAGTTCATTTATTTTACCACATACATGGAGTTCCACATAAGTGGTTGGAACGAGGGAAAAAAAGCTGCATTACAAACAGCTTGACTGGCCCCACGTCCCCGGTTCACTAAGGCAGCATGGCAATAAAAGAAAAATACATTTCAACGTCAGCAACAAATGAGAAAAACATGATATGCACAAAAGACATACTTTACAAAAAGTGAGATTTAACTGAACATATTTAACACAGAATGCTTAAAACAGAAGTGTTAGAGAGTGTGCGAACGTTTTCATAAGAAATCTGGAATTTATTTAATGTCTTCGGCAAGCAATAACTTAATGTTTGATATCCATAATTTGTGCGCGGCCGTGGCACATGCCATTTTTCAGAGTGTCATGCCATTTTTCACTCACTTTGGATGATACGTGGGCGTGGCTCCCCACGCCCTACGTATCATCCAAAGTGCCAAAGACATCAAACATCACTCTTTGGCCTGGTTCCCTGCGCACTTTCGAACCATTGAGGGTGCCTCGATCAACCCCAACGAGGAGGCGCACTCGGCTGCACGAGGTTTGACTGACCATGCGCTGGGTAACGCGTCCTCTCCTGGGCGACGCGAGCCTCTCTGCTCGTACGAGATTTGCAAACGTGATTATCTGTCAAGAAGACTCCTGCCTTTGCCGCACTCCTCGCTGTGCAGGGCCCAGCCAGTCACTCTCAGACTTCTGCATACAAGCACTTACCCGAGCCCCGCGGCGCTGCACACAATGTACCCAGAACGGTTCCCAAGCTCGGACTGCCCTCTGTGTGGTGATTACGCGGACTTCAAGCATGTCCTGTGGGGCTGCGCCTCTGCCGGTCCCCCTTTCACCCAAGGGGAAATGATGAAGCTCATTAGTGCCCAGGACCAGACCTCTAAAATCCTGGCAGTACAGAGGGCTCGCGAGAGGGCGGTCAGGTTTCACCTGATGGTCCCCTAGTGGGCCTAGCCAGGTGACGTTGAGTTTGTTCGTGTCTATTGTGGACCAAATAAAGTTGTTTCACTCACTCACTCACTCACTCACTCACTCACTCACTCACTCACTCACTCACTCACTCACTCACTCACTCACTCACTCACTCACTCAATCACTCAATCACTCACTCACTCACATTCAGGTTTCTGTTATTTTTCCCCTTCTTCATTGTTTATCTCTCAGAAGAAAATATAATTTATTGACAGGAAAGACAGAGAGGTCGACCCGAGCTAGTGCACTCTATGTCTCAGAAGATTTAACATGAAAGGCATGGGATGCTGGTGTTTTCTTTCATGAAAATTGTTCGTGGGCTGTCAGTCTCGAAATTCCCACCAATAAGTATGTCAGGAATGTAAGACAAGGTATGCCAAACCTTAGTGATGGAATGGTGTGGGAATATAACCCGCATATACCACATGTCATATAGCAAGTCATGGCAAATGCTCATAAGCACTCACATATATACCTAAACATGTACGGAAGTTTTCACTCACGGACAATTCCGCCAAGAACCATCACCGGATTTTCTGCGACACGGGACCCTATCATGTTGAAAGAAGCCTCTGTATCCTGTTCATCACTACTTCCAAGGAAGGTGCGTGGCTGCTCTGGGCACTGTACAGGTCAGTATAGAATTCTTCTGCTGGTTTTACTATATCATGGAAATTGCTGATGACATTACCCTGCTTATCTTTCACTGTATACATCTTGTCCGGTCGGATGCCAAGTTTTGTTCTCACTGATTTCTTGTTGCGTTCATTTTTTACTGCTTTCTTAATATCTCGACGTTGTAAACCGGAAGATCGCTTACTTTTCTCTTGTTTATCAGCTTTGACAGTTCATCGAATTCTATCTGCTAACTATTAAACTTACTCGCGCAGATATTAACTTCATCAGTATCATAATTATAAGTATGCGTGAGCTTGACATCTATTATAATTACTAACCAATTCAAAATTATTCCTCTTCCGTGCGTCCGTTCCAAACATAGTGCTATGCATGGTTGGGCAGTGCATCTTTTATTTGTTATTTTATTTTATTTTATGTTCAGCTTACGTCTGAATCCTCAAAGTGCACCACTTATATGCTTACAGGTGATGCTGATGATGATTTGTGGGGTCTTTAGTCACACAAGAGCTATTATGACCATACAGCGCCAGAGCAATGGTGATCGGTCGGCTCCGGGTAATGACAACAGAGTGTCCCGTGTATTCAACTGGGGATGAAAAGTACGGCTTAGAGTGCCACATAAAAAATCGAGTACTATATAAAAGCCATTTCTGAAGATGAAATGAGCATGTCTTATGGTTAAAATAGCTACAATGATAGCGACGGAAGAGCACTCATTAACCCATGCATAGGGAGGGGTAGCAAGGCCCAGTGTAAGGGGAAATATCTTGATCTACACTAGTAGCTGCGTCATCAATGATGCACGATGTTTACAGGTAACACATAAATTTGCTAAAGTCCAGCAAAACACCTGACGCAATGTTATGTTACCGTGACTGTTCGATATTATAGAGACAACTGTATCCCAATTTAATACTTCCTGCATCGTTATTTCTACGTACGTGTAAAGATGCATCATTCTGCCAGCGATGAGGGCAATGGAAGTGAACGATGAGACTGATGTAACGATCAGAAACCGAAAAAGACACCGAAAGGGTGGCTCCAGCTTCACGTTGAACTTGTATTTCGGTGGGGGGGGGGGGAGGGGGGGGGAGTTTGCAAGTCATAGATGGTTAAACGCGAGCTCCTTTCAGCTGGCAAGTTTCCCTACAAAAGAAAAAGACACACGTAAGAAAATTAAATAAATGCGCGATCCTAATATACATGTCAGACGGACTTGTGTACACAATTTCTATAAACTGACCCCTCAAGCCTTGACAATATTATAGCGAGCTCCTCAAAAAGAGGCGATGAAGAGTGGCATGTTATTGGTATCGGCCAAGCGGAGACCCTCGAACTGCAGCGTCGGTTCCAATGTCGATAAATCCAAATAAACTTGACTGACACTTACGCTTGATGCAACGCAATGTGAACAAATATTTTGGGGCAGTGAAGTAAAGCGAACGCAACAGAGAAAAGCATCTGTTCTTAGACGCTACCCTCCGCTATCGTTCATTCTAAACTTACTGGGAAAGTGCCAGTTTGAATAAGTTATGGACCCTGTAGCAATAATGCGAGCGTACCGTTAGTTACTTGAGGAGTTCACGTTCGGAAGTAGTGTGCCTTTTTGCTACCTGCTCCCAACAAGACCCCCTACACCCTGCACTATTTTGTTTAATTTTCTTTTAATTCGGCTGACGCGGAGTAAGGTTCATGTCGAGCATTGTTTCTGGCGACAAAGTTGTCGTTATTTTTTATTTTTTTGTTTCATCATATGGCCTCGCTCTCAGTGCAAGAATGTACTGTACTTTCGCGTGTACTATGACAATGTGCTACTACTCTGATGCGCTGTTCAGCGCATCACAGAAGTGTTAACTCGGTGGTGGGTCACTAAAAATGTTCGCCCGGACCACGCGTTGTGAAGCCCTGACACAGAATAAGGAATCCCTAATTTAAATGTTCAAAACAGTCTGCCATTCGTTACTGAAAGAAAGGCGAAACCAATTGAATTGACACCTGGGGTTTTACCTGCCAAAACCACGATTTGATAAAGAGGCACGCCGTAGTGGCGGACTACGGATAAAGTTAGACTACCTGCGATTCTTTAACACGCCCCCAACGCACGGGACACGGACGTTTTTTCACTTCGGCCTCATCGAAATGCGGCCGTCGTCGTCATGATTTGTTGCCGCGACTCGTGCTCAGCAGCGCAAAACCATAGCCGCTAAGCCACCTTGACGAGTCGCGAAACCAAGAGCGAGCCAAATGAGCACAGGGTATGTGTCGGCATCTGTCGAGAGTACGAAGCGTCTGTATTCGCTCCTGCACCAGGCGCCACTAGATGGCTCGGTATTCTACCGAAAATCTTTCAGTCCCGAATCTCTCGTATCTCGTGCGAAGTTTCAGCTAGGTTGACTATGGGACTGTGGAAAAGAGCAGTATTTATTGTAACTCGTGCTCGCAGCAAAAGTGACTGGTTAGATTGGCTCATTTGACATGAATGAATGACAACTTGGCGCCATTTGAACGCACCACGTGCACAGGGCTGGATTTTCTTGCCAGTGGCGCCGCTTCCAAACGACCGCTGATACCGGAGTCCTCGAGAGAGCGATTGATCGAAGTTCAGACGGAGGCCCGCCCTCATACAAGTGAGTTCCATCCATTCTAACGCTTCTTAGAAGAGAATATTCTGCTTTAAAAGTTTGGTCCGGTGTTATTGTGCTGCTTCATTCTCTGAAAATGTTAGCACACATGCGCAAATTTGTATATCTGCCGAGGGCGCTAGCGGGAAATTTTATTCGGCTATATTATTGTAACACCACACTCTTAAAAAAGTTGCATCTATTAGGGTTTATAGTTGTTCCACAACGATAATCGTCATCTGCCTCGCCTGAGTTCAAAACGCTGCGCTCGCTACTGTCCTGTCGAGGATGCTATGTCACGCTGATAACGCGCATGCCGTTCGTCACTTGGAAGTACCGCGCTCACAGCGTTAAAAATGGGAAATGTGGGCAAGGTAGATGACGATTATCGTTGTGGGACGAGATACGTTCCAAAGAGTGGAAACTTTTTAAGTGTGCAGCCACGGTTAAGGAATCTGTCACGTGATTAAAGAGCTATGACTTTAAGTTACCTTTTTCATAATGTGCCAATTCTATACCATGACTGAGCGAAAGTTTTGATGTGCGCCAAACCAACAAGTGTCAAACGTTCTGTCCCCTGTGTCTCACGCAGTTCTCATGGCGGAACGACGCAGCGAGGACTCGTAAACTTGAATACCCGCTGCCGCTTGCTGTGGCACTTGTGCCACCGGAATGGCATCTACCACAGTGTCCCGCAATGGAACCATGAGCGTGCATCTGACACCGCCGCACGGAGACACTGAACTGCTGAGCGGCTGGCGCAAGAAAATGCTCTATGTGCTCGTGGCGACCACCATCATCATAACGTCGCTGAACGCCTCGTTGTTAATGTGGACGATAAAAGTCCTAGACTTGAACTCGGTAAGGAATGCAGTACCATCCTTAACAGGGAATTGAATTACTCGGAAGTGCAATAGGCGCACGTTTGACAAGCACTGCTTGAATAACTCCGTTTACCTCACTTTTTCAGCCAGCAACGCGTTGATGTTGTTTATTAGTGCTTCATTTGTTTTGTTATTAGCATTGATCTTTACCAAAGGCGTATTGTTAATGCCATTTTCACTGTGCAGGATGGGCCAGGTGTTTTGACTTTGACAACAAGCGGCATGAAAATCAGTGGGCATGGCCAGTTCTTGGATATCCTTACTCTAAAACGCATTCAGCATACTGCTCAAGTAAGCACTATTCTGTTATGCTTGTTTTCGTTTTATAAATAATAACAATTATTAAGATAATGACAAAGTATTCTACAAAGCGAACGAAGGACTTTGAGCTCCTTTAGCTGAGTGAGCATTCCCATGAAATATCGGAATCCCGTGAATGAAAAAAAAAAAATGAGGCCTAAGAAACAAGAAATTTCTTCACTGACTATGTACATATCTGGAACCCAATACTAAAGCAAGGAAAGCTACGTGCTGAAATATTTTCTCGTGGTGAATGCCTATGAATGAGAAATGCAAAATGAAAGCAACTAGTACCGAGAAATTGTGCTGCGATATGCAGTGGGATCTTTGGAAACAAAACATGCACGTGAACTGTAAAATGAAAACCGCGTGACCATACGTACGCTTTTAAAATACTCCTGATCATTTGATTTCTTCTGCAATGGACAGTGTGCTGTCATCACGTGGCAGGCCGGAGCTAGGATGTTCGACAGCGACAACTAGTTCTCCTTTACATTGCTAAAGAATAGACTTCGTGAACACAATGATAAATGTACGTGTGCACAAACACCACCCATTTAAGCATAATATCGGCCTGAAACACTGCGCAGCACACTGTTCCGAACATTATACTCGTAACTTTGTCTCCAGCAATATTTTAGTGCGAGCAAATTACCTGCTATTTGTGTAAGAAGGAGCAGCGTAATCTGCGAATATGTCCTTAATAATAAGTGTTTGTCTTGGCCGCCAATATTACTCACCAACAACTTTCCCAATATTATGTTCTCTATCACGAGTGATAGGTATCGGTTCGTGCGAAGCGCTCAAAATTAATCTGTTGTCGCCCCCTGCTGCTGAGTGAGTTCCAGCAGCTTGACCTTTTTCTAAATGCACTAATGATTTTCACATTGCCGTAAGGCCGAGCTTCAATTCGATACGCGTCTAACGAAGTTGTGCTAAAATTCTTCTCACCTACGGGAGTAAACTGTCGTTTGTATACTGCTCATACTCTGTGTATTACACGATGTGTTGTACTGTGCCTTCCTCTTCTCTCTCCCGTTTTTTTCTCCTCTTCAAGCAGGAGGGTGTGGTGTCTCTTCCAAGACGCTATTGATTGCCTGCCTCTATATGCAGGGTGGTCATTATTAGGCTTTGCGTAATTTTTAAAAATTTCCTCTAGTAGATAACATACTTCTAGACCTTGAACTGGGTTATTCTGAGAGGCGGACGTTGCTTGCAAGAGAAATGGCAACACATATTCAACCAATTAACAAAAAAATCACTAATTAGCTTCTTGTTCCTCATGTCCTCCTGGAAATTCATTTCAAGTGGATGTGTCCTGCAAACTCACCGGCTACAATTCGTAAATTGCAATATTTGCTCTGAAGTAGTTATTAAGAGGTTAATTAGTTAATTTTTGCGAATTAATTAAACATGTGCTTCAATATCATGCTAGTAAAGTCCGCCTCTTCGAATAATCCATCTCAAGGACAAGGACTACGCTATCTACCACTAGCGATTTTTAACATTTCCGGAAAACTTAAAAATGAAAACCGCGCATATGATTACACAAGCAATAACTTTTTATATGCTTACATGACTAATTCATGTATAGCCTACCAACCTGCTTTCTTAGTGTCAACCTATATTCTTTTCAATATTTGCTATACATACATACTAACAGATTAGTTCTCATCTGACGATGGAAATGTTAATATGCTTGATCTGACGTCACTTTCTGTCCACCATCTCCTCTCCCAAGATTACTACTTTACTCGCCATGATCGCTGTGTACGACTTGCCCTTATTGAGAACTCAGTTATGACGTACAGGAGATCGCGCGGAGGCTTTTAGGTTACGTATAGGAGCGTGGGAATAGTAATTTTTTAAAACGAAGCAAATATGAATGGACTGTCGAAAAAGCTGAATCGAATCGAATACGTGATACCTTTCGAATAGTTTCCGAGTAATGAAGAGTCTCTTTCTCTATTACTATAAAACAATATTAACGTCTCCGTAATCGCTACATTAACAATTTACTGTGTATACTCTGCACATTACGAAATAGGATTTATCGAAACCTCCATTAAAACATTATTCACAATTAATCAAGTTTATTCAGAGTATGCATGGCGATTCATTATCAGATTATAGTTGAAGAAAGGCCGTATTATTAACCTATTAACATCTGTGCATACCTTCGAGACTAGAACAGAAATGGGCGTTGAATGCTGCGATGACAGAGCAAAAAAAAAAAAAGAAAGAAAACATATTCTCCAGTTTAGAATCACAGCTAGTAGTGAAGGTATCGACGAAATTCGTCTGGTCAGAATTATAGCTGCAGCTCGTGCAACTGTGACATCAAATAATGTTGACATGGGATGAGTGTAGAGTTCATTTCAGCCGACAACCTAGTTAACGCTTTGATAAGTAATAGCAAACAAGAACCATTACTGAATCTCTTGTCTGAGCGAACTTTAAGAGAGAATGGTTGCAGCTTAGTTGGAAATGTCTGACGTGACACGGCGTGCTTGTGTAACCTCCCATTTCTTATCTCCTCTCTGACAGAAGGGGGAGGGGGAGTAATTGGCTTCAGTTTCATGATTGATCTTGAACACCTGACAATGTGAAGCATTCGGAAACCATTAAAGAAATATTCGTATTTAAGAACAGGGACTATTCGACACAAGTTCCCAATCGAATACAACAATATTCGATTCGTTGTGCGAAAGTTTCTTTAATATTAACGCGCTCCTAAGATTAGACACTCAAGCGTTTTCTTTTATTGCCAGCAGTCAACACTAGCATGGATAAAGGTGTTTCACTGGACGAAGTAGATGCATGACGATTAAAAAGAAACTTAGTTTGTTACATTCCCTCTAAAAAAAATTAGTATAAGAAGCTGCACTCTGGCTAACTAAAATTTGCATTTATTGTTTAGGAGAAAGGCCTAATAATAGAGTCCGCTGGAGACGTCAAGCTGCAGTCGCTGAATCGACAAGGTCGCTATCACAACAGTTTGACTCTTGGTAAGTCCGATAACATTTAGAAAACTTCCTTTAATAATTTTTCAACTGTACAGAATGCACCGTCCTAATACATGTGTCTCACAGGCAACTTTGCGTACCTCATGAATGCCTAAGCAGCCGACATAGGTATATCAGAACTACAGTATAACCTTAACTCGTCTTTACTTGCTCGCCTTAGTTTTTTTTGTTTTGTTTTGTAGCTTGGTACTGATTTTGACAGCGTACTTAAAATACGGGCTCGTTGATAAAATGCTTCCGAGTCTGTCTTGCGCAGCTTCCGTCGCGGCTGTCTTGAGTGCGGAAACGGCTACCACAGGAGCCACTGATTCGGGAGTGGCTGTATTTGTTAGCACGCGCTCTCGGATGGATAAAGCGCTGACACTTCAGCTTGTTACCTCCAAATTTAATTTTGGCGACTGACAATGATAGATAGCAAACGCTGCCTTCCCGTATGGAGTATGACATTGATCAGCTGAAGTCACTTAAAGCAATGCGTGCAAAGCATACCATACGGACAGGGGCGGCCTATCCGTGTAATACAGCATGTTACATAGGCAGCAGAGGCCTCGTGTTTCGAACCAGTGTCTCATCCTCGAGACGGTGCAAACGCTCGGCGCCGCACATGGTCCCGTACTATAGAAAGTCGTGATAGGAGCTGCATTCAACGAAGCCCGTAAGATTGCCCGTGAAGACTAGGCAGAGATACACTCCATCGAAATAAGTTTGCAAAAGTTTTTGTAAAAGCTACAGCGGAGGCTGTGTGAGGAAGAGAAATGTTAGCAGCTTTAGATCAGCGATGAACCACATCATAAATCATAACAAACGTGGAATTAGCTTTAGTCTAACAATTTAGAAGATTTTGCGCTAAACTTTGCTTTGTGGTGCTCAAATTTCTTTTTAACATCGCATTTTACGGTCAGCATCGGTGAGCTAAGCATTTGGCATCCCTGCTTCTTTTGTTTATGCCGGAAATCAAATTGTTCAGTTTAACTTTTTTGAAAGAGCTTCTTCAAAGAAGCACCATCGTATGCACACTTTGCTGTCACATTAGCAAGTTGCTGCAGATATGTGAATTTCTTATCGCTGCATGTCGATAAGTAAATGTATGTGCCAACTAGGCAAACAAGGATGTGACGTACTTAGCCGAATGATTCCAACTGAAAGTCACGGTGCTGTTGTAAAATTTAATTAGAAACAAAGCCTTAAGAAAAGACATATCTTTTCTATTTAGAACTAAAGCGCAGATCACTGTTCACGAAGTGCCGTAAGATCGCAATTGTATTTTTGAACTTAGACATAGTTACCGACGAAGTTGACACCACAAATAAGTGGGGGAGACGAATTCCGAAAAATTGTATGACTGTTCGAGCTTTTCCGATGGTGTTGGTTATAAGTGTTTTGAACGCACTGGAACACGTTGGAACACAAAAACATCGAAACATGGCTTTTGTCCAGCGGAACATAAAACAAACTATTCATTATACATCATTAGGTACGGTCCTTTACTGACTCCTTATCACTTAAGTTTGGTGGAGCGGACATATAATCTTGAACACAAATGTATTTTTACTGGTATTTTTGAGCTTACAAGCGATACAATTTCCTGCTTTTATTTCAGGCTCTGGAATTCTAGAATCGCGTGGTAGCCACTTTTTGGTGCGAAATCCTCAAGATAATGTCTTATTTCGAAGCGACCCATCTGAAGTCGTTGTAGCGACTGACAATCTCCGAATTTCCAGTAAGTATACTGCCAAAAAAGATTTATAAAAATATTTGCGTGCAGA
Organism: Dermacentor variabilis; assembly: GCF_050947875.1. Classification (NCBI taxonomy): domain Eukaryota; kingdom Metazoa; phylum Arthropoda; class Arachnida; order Ixodida; family Ixodidae; genus Dermacentor; species Dermacentor variabilis. The sequence goes on along the minus strand of NC_134569.1, from coordinate 70,834,105 downwards.
TGTGCACGAGTAGCATTTTGTGGGCTGTTGATACCATTTCGCGCATATTTTCAATACTATGCAGCACTACGTTCGCAATGATTTGCGCCCATCATGAAAGCATTGTGCTGTCTGAAAGGTGTTTCCTGAAAAGTACTGCAGACCACATCACTGCATGTCGAAACTTAGCGTAATTTTTTAAATGTTATTCCTAATTTATTATTATTTTTGTTTTTAGCTTGACTCTTGCTGACATTACAGAGAGCACTGTTTACCGATAAAACACGATGACACCACGCATTACCGCCGCAAGGCTTATTGTCGGAAATTATTAAAATGAGAAATGTGCGCCTGCCTACAATCACGTATAGCATGCGACAAGGTAATGACAAAAAAATTGAAAAAACCTGGTTCAATGCACGATTTGAAGACCCATAGCGTTCGGTCGTCAGAGGTTTGACGACCGAGCACTGTAGATCTTGTAATTGTACATTGCACTGTTTTTTTTTTTCGGGGCACAGTTTGGCCAAAGTTAGCTGGTACACACTGTATTGACAAATCGACGTGGCTGTAAAATCAGCCAGCCTTTGTTTAACGTTAGTCACTGGCTAACATTATAGCGCAGTGACGCGCTTGGACTTTCTTCGTATTTTTTTCGTTACTGCGGAAACACTAGTGCTGAAGGCACTTGCTAAAACTATATGTTGACAAAGCCAAGAAAATGAAAACTTGTCGTGAAAGTGTTTCATTTCCAATAAAAAACTGCAGAAATGTCCAGAAACAGATAGCTAAAATAACGAGGAATTGCTACGACAGGATGGCAAGAATTCACGTGTGCAAATTGCAGCAACTGTAAGTAAAGCATTATGGCGTTGGCACGACGTGCCACCTCGAAGGACTATAGGTGTTCGTGCGTAATCTGCGTATTGCTGATACGTATCGTGCACCATGCTATAACTATCCTGGAGGAATTCCGCAGGGCACATCACGGCATTCTTTATCTTTTAAAAACATGAACGTATTACTCCTTTCAGCGCCGTAATATTCAAATAAGTTCATAAGTAAAAGCACAATCAGGAAAATATTTGTTGGGATGAGAACGGGAAAGCCTGAAACGTTCTTCTGTAATTCATTAGTTATGGTGTCAATACGTAAATACATCAATGTGAAGCTCGCAAAGTTTTCTTTTTGATATTTTGTTTATGCGCATCTCATTTTATGTGCTTATGCTCATAATCTTAATATTTTCGCCTCCTTTTGTTCTCCTTCATTCTTACTCCAGCACTCAGCATCAGGCTAGAGCACAGCTGCACATTTAAGCCGACCTCATAGCTTTTTCGTTATAATAAAGCTATCTCTCTTGTAAGGTGCTAATACATATTAACCCTTTCAGACACTGCTTTATCCTGTAGATTCATAGTTCATGTTGATTCAGAATGACAGAAAGTGTACAGCTGCAGAAAAGATAAAGAATTTTCAATTGTTTAGTGAGTTTTGTCAAGTTTGCAAAATGTGGACTCCAGTCGAAAACTCACTACAGGAACATCAAATATGAGAACATAAACTATTTCGTGTTTTCAAAAACTTGAAGAGCACTTTTTCAGTTACTTGAAAATTATGCCTAGTGCATGCCATTGTGAAAAACGATGAAAGCAGTGAACCCTCTACATGCAACGTACTAACACCGAGTAAAATCACCCAACCGTCTGCGTTCCCACTGATTGTGCTAAAACATTCCGCACGTTATTCAAAACTGCAGCACAGTTCCAATCATAAGTGTTTGAGGATGCATGCGACACATTTTAATATCGTTGCTTCATCAATGCTTTTGCTGTTAATGCACTATCTTGCTGTACACAATTGTGTAAACAGCAGCTGAAAAAGCTAAACAGTGCGCCACGTTACCTGATCTGCACGCTATCGGCGTACAATTAACAGCAATGGAAAGAACAGAAACGCATATTTGTGTTTCTGTGTCTACCAAGATGTCTGACTGATCCGACTGTATTTTTGCGCTGGGTTTTACGTGTGCGACATGTTTACAGACCGAATGCGGAGCGCTGCTGCAGTGGCTTTCAAGTACCGCATTTAAAGCAACTTCCCATTAAATGTTGTTCCATTCTCATATCGTTCCAGCCTCGTAGTACGCAACAGGCAAAATATGCAACATGAACTAGGAGTACAAAACACACTATATAATGGGTGACAATATGCTGCGAAATATGCCGGCGCATAACCGAAACTGATTTTAATCTTTTGTGCTGGCTCTCCGCCGTGAATTATGCAGCGAAGGCTGGATTTCAGCTGGATGGATCCCTGCACGCTGAAGTCGTCAGAGGTGGTTCCGCCCGAGACCTCAAGTGAGTTTGCCTGAAGTTGAACGCCAGTTCTGAGGTTAAACAGGTCAGCACAGCTGTTTTGCGTACTCTTGCAAGCAAGCGCCAAAAATAGCACCTCTTCTCTGTTCAGTTCTCTCAAGCAAGTTTCCGTGTTCGCTCGTTGCAAACCATTGCGCGTACTCTTGTTGTAAATGCCTGTGGTCAACATTAGTAATCAACGAAGCTCGCTTTACAACACGAACACTGATAGTCACTTTCTCTAAAGATGATCTGCTGGTGCTGGCAGACTGAGTTCGATTCAAGAAAAAAGAAATTGGGCAGCCTTGCGGCAAAGTTAATTTGTATGTTGTTTTCTACGACCGACAAACTAAAAACGACTTTGCTCGAAGTCTAATTCATGAGATAAAATGTCTGAATGTTCTGAATGCCTTTCCCAACAATGATGCGCATAAGCTGCACTCGATCTGCAAAATGCCCGTCACAGTTTGAGAACAGAAATATTTTGTCTCTCGCGGTAGATTTGATCAACGATAAAAACTGACTGTCTATTGAAAGCTATCACGAAAGAACTGTGAAAATGCGATAGCATCAATTAGCACTGGCTTCAATGAAGAAGAGAGGAGAAGAGAAACCCAGGAAGTGTGACGACGGCATGCAGCGTTGTGAATATTTCGCGAGTGGGCACCGAAACTATTGTGCCATGTCAAAGAAATGTGACCGAGCCACACTTTCATGTTATGGTCGAGCTGCTTTGGCTATACCTACAACGTTCAGTGGTAGCTTTCCTTCGACATAAATTGGCGACTTCACCAAGAGCACCATGAACGCTCAAGAAACATGATTATAGAGCCTCATTGATTCACAGGCTGCACTCGCTGCGGTTGATTAGTGGCTATGGTGTTGGGCTGCTAAGCACGAGGTCGTGGGATGGAATCCCGGCCACGGCGGTCGCATTTTCATGAGGGCAAAATGCGAAAACACTCGTGTACTTAGATTTAGGTGCACGTTAAAGAACCCCAGGTGGTGCAAATTTCCGGAGTCCCTTACTACGGCGTGCTTTATAATTAGATAATGGTTTTGGCACGCGAAACCCCATAATTAATTTTTTTTCACAGATTGGCCGCCTTGCTGCTGGTAAGGAACAGTGATGGCTCAGAACCGCGCCTGATCTTTCGCTGCTTCACTTTTGTTTGCTAAGAGATAACGTGCACAATTACATCTCAATCACATACAATTACACCCGCCGTGGTTGCTCAGTGGTTATGGTGTTGGGCTGCTGAGCACGAAGTCGCGGGATCGAATCCCGGCCACGGCGGCCGCATTTCGATGGGGGCGAAATGCGAAAACACCCGTGTGCTTAGATTTAGGTGCACGTTAAAGAACCCCAGGTGGTCAAAATTTCCGGAGTCCTCCACTACGGCGTGCCTCATAATCAGAAAGTGGTTTTGGCACGTAAAACCCCAAATATTATTATTATTACATACAATTACAGACAGGAAACCGCGACGTCGCCCTTGGGATTGTAATTTTGCGCGCTCACCTTGTTCTGTAGATTGGCCCGCCCGAAACGCAGGTTTCTTTTGTTCCCTTTAGCAACAGAAACAAACCCTGCGCATAGCTGTAGTTTCAACACGATGATGCTTCTGCGCATAGATAGACTCCAGCGTGGCTCGACAACCTTTTTCATGGACAGTGGATTGGCCGGCACGGGCCTGTACCCTGGCCTGCAAGGTCACCGGACATGACACCGCTGGACTTCTTCTCGTGGGTTGACGTGAAAGATCGTGTGTATAACAGCGAAACCACCACACCGGACGCTCCAAAGGCAAAAATAAGAGAGAGAGAGAGAGAGAGAGAGAGAGAGCAAATGATAAGGAAAGGTAGGGAGGTTAACTAGGACTGAGCCCGGTTGGCTACCCTACACTGGGGAAAGGGAAAAGGGGACGGAAAGATTAAAAGAAGAAGAGAAAGTCCACCGGGGATATCGTTCAGTCACTCAGTCCGGATCATAGTCGCTGACTCAATCCAGTAGCCTTCAAATATCGCAGCAGAGCTTTTGTGGCCTTTTGTAGCTGCGATATGCGAGGCCATGGTCCCAAGATCTTCTTCAAGGTGAACGGTGTTCTATCGAGCTGATTGAGAGCTGTGCAGAGGTCATGTCTTTCGTTTTGAAAAGATGGGCAGTAGCACAGTAGATGTTCTATAGTTTCCTCGGCACCGCAGGCATTGCAGTCGGCGCTATCAGTCATTCCAATCAAAAACGTATATGCATTGGTGAATGCGACGCCTAAGCGTAAGCGGCACAGCATTGTTTCTTCATTTCGCAGAAGTCCTGGTAACAGCCGCAGTTGCATAGAGGGGTCGAGGAAATGCAATCGTTCTTGGGTGAATTCAGGTGTGTGCCACTTCTGTAATGTCATACGGTGCGCTACCTTGCTTAGGTGTTGGGCTGCGTCGGTCCGCGATAAAGGTACAGAAACAAGGGTTGCTCCTTCGTGCGCTTTCCTGGCAGCTTCGTCAGCGAGGTCGTTGCCGGAGATACCGCAATGGCTAGGCAGCCACTGAAACACGACGTCGTGTCCTTTCGCTATCATATGATGGTGCACTTCTCGTATCTCCGACACTAGTTGTTCACAGCAGTCTGCCAAGAGCTTGCAACGTCGTTGATCAAAGCTGCAACAGCACTAGTGTTGGAAAGAAGCAAGTACTGTATTGCTTCAGACGGTGACCTGTTTGAGCATGTGCTGTAAGTGGTAGTGGAAAATAACCGCTAAGAACTGGTGTAACACGTCACTGTTTAACGTACCTTCATAATGTCACCCTATAAAAGTTTGCGACAAAGATAGAAATAGGTACAAAAACTGCTTTGTTCTGCCTCTTTTCCGGAGTTCAAGAGACAGAAAGCGTCAAGGACTAAACCAATTGCACTTTGGATGTTTGCGGGCTGCTGTGACATTTTACGTGCTTTTGGTTTATTCTTTATTGAAATAAATTCCTGAGTAGCTCTTTTTTGTTCATCCGAGAGCTACCTTTTTTTTTCGTGCTGTTTTGACTACTGTTTTTTTTTACAATGGTTGAATTTCTTTTGTAGCTTTGTTTCTGGATACGCGAAGGTTAAAGCTATCCCGAGTGCCTCATGATCGAGCGCAACATTCTTGCGTCCGCAGATGCTGATGCTTATCGCGCTACGCTAGTTAGGTCGCGAAACCTCTCGAGCCATCCTACATGGCAAAGCCTTATACGATGCGGCGATAAGCGCATGCAGCCATATATTTCTCAAAGGTTGCTTGGAGGCGCTTGAGTAGCGGCGCGCGAGCGCGCATCTATTTCCTATTTCGCGGGCTTTTGTTTTTTCTTAGAAAAAACAACCAGGCGCACTTCAGCACGAAATAAATGCTTGATTCGGAGGTTATTTAAGGTTCCCTACAACATTGCAATTGATATGTTTGAGATTCAAGCAATAAATAAGAGTTCACTAAATAAAAGTAATTAATTAATTAATACTTCGTGATGAAAAAATACTGGCCGTAAGTACACACGACAGCCGCTACCTTGCAGTCGGTACGGTTTCTCCAGAGCTCCTGGGTTATTTTTTAAATTTTGGTCCAAGTTAACAGGGACACCCGGTATATATATATATATATATATATATATATATATATATATATATATATATATATATGTTGCCCCACATGACTTGAGCCACATCTTTAAAAAATGAAAGGCACTCCGGACCGAATGCATAATGTTGGCACTGGTATAGAGCTACTCAGGCTATTTTTATTCTTCCCCTAACTAACGGATTAATCATGTTTATTTAATCAACTTTTTAAGTATTGGCTGCAGACCCCAAGTGTGATACGCAATGTTGTACAGTACCTTGAGAAACATCTCAACAAATTGTTTAGAACACGATATATCTCACGTGGTCCTATTATCTCACGTAGTCCCAAAAAATGCCGTGAAATAACGAAAAAATACCACGTGACGGGGCGCTGCGCACTGTTATTTTGCTGCTCTCAAGTGTGTGATGGAAGAACAAGGTCGGTCGGAGCGAGACGGTCGCGACAGGGCGTTATGCCTGGTGCAGGCATCTGGGCATGCGGCTCTTATCGCATGACAGTGCAAATGCCTGCTGCTTGCCGAGCGTTGTCGAAGCGATAAAGCGTCTAAGGCCACGAAAAAGAAAAGACGAAAGCAGCACCGTGGCCGCACTTTGGTTCTGCTTGAAAGAAGGAAAAGGCGAAGCGTGTGGGAGTTACGGAAGGCGATGACGGCTGCTACAATTTTGTGTCGTACACAAATGACCTTGTAGTGGTTTTCGAATGGAATGATGGTGCTACAACTTTAAACCTTAGCGCTCGAATAACAGCGGATAAATCACTCGGGGACAAAACTAACTAATGGTAAAAGAACCTTCGCTATATTCAAGGAAGTTTACGCATGTCTTCTTCAGACGATGACTCTTGTCGCACTGGAACCGTTTACTCACTCACGCTGGCACTCACGCTTACTGTCTACCAGACGTTTTCTTTTTTTTTTTTTGATCTCGCACCCCGCACGTGCGTATCGCTTCGTTGTCGCAGTATCGGGCGGCCGCGTCTCGCTTCATACTTGTGCAGCGTGACTGCGGCGCGTCAGTCTCTGAGGGAGTGCGCCCGCAGGCTATCCCAGTTTACCTATAAATCGTACCTTATGTGCCTCGTTTGAACCAATCGCACCGAACTGCAGCATATCCAGTGCTCCCCAGGTGCCCGTACCCCTGCGTGTTCTCCACAGTAGCGCTATTTGGCTGTGACCAACGTTGGGCAGCAGATATGGCTGACTCCAATGATGAAAGAGTGGATATGATTTTGGCTCCAGGTGCGACAACTGGACATAGAAGGCGCGCAGTTGAACTATTTCAACGCTGGCATCAAGGTCAGTGTCCGAACTCAATGACGATTGTGCGTGCATATGAAACGCCGAGACAGACTGGAACGAATAAACGACATAAATATCCTAGGCGAGGACGTGGAGACGGCTTTCTGTCAAAGTTTTCTTCAGACCCACGTGCAAGTGTTCGTAGTGTGGGTGCAGAAGCTGGAGTGTCAAAGTCTTCAATGTGGAGAGTACTTAAGAAAAGACAACTTCATCCGTACCACGTGCAGCTGCACCAGACGTTGGGGCCCAGCGATTTCCGAAAGACAAAGTACTTTGCAAACTGGATTATAATCAAAACGGAAGAGGATCCAGGCTTTGTCAACGAAATACTGTAGACCGATGAATCTACCTTCTCACGTAATGCCCAAGTGAACATCCGAAACGCTCACTATTGGAGGGACAGAAACCCTCACTGGGTTTTGAAGGCACATCACCGATGTCAGTGGTCGGTTAATGTCTGGTATGGAATTTCCGGTGGCACTATCATTAGCTCGGTGTTTTTTTATAACACGCTTGCAGGCGAAATATACGTCAACGACATGCTTGATGGGGTACTTGAGGATTTTCTTTGTGGAGTTCCATTGACTACGATCAAGGATATGGTGCTCCCACGCACGGCAACAGCAAAGCTTGCAAATGGCTGCATGAGGTATTCCAGCAGCAGTGGATTAGACGGCATGGGTCCATTGCTTGACCGGCATGGTCGCCTCATTTAACTCGACTCGATTTCTTTCTCTGGGGCAACGTCAAGGATCAAGTATACCGGACACCAACCACAATATCAGACAACCTAAAAGAAAAAAAATAAGACAAGTCGGCAACTCCATCCCTAATACCATGATCAACAACGCCTCGGAAAATGTGCCTATGAGGTGCCAAATGTGCATTGCAGCAGATAGTGACTCTTCGAACACGCATTATAATCAAAGGGCGCTTTTTGGATTGAAGGTCACTGGAATATCATGCCGGCCCCTAACGCGGCCTCCCCACCCAACCCGATTACACTCCGTCGGCAGGCTGCCAGCTCTTGCCCATCTCAAGCATAAAAAATAAACTATGCTCTTGTTTCGTCTCCTTAGACGCTTTATCGCTTTGGCACCACTCGGCCAGCAGCACACATTTGCGCCGTCATACGATAAAACTCCATGCCCAGATACCTACACCAGACATAACGCCCTATTGTGGGCCAGTGTCACTGCAGCTGACCTTGTTCATCCATCGCACGCTTGAGAGCAGCAAAATGCCAGTGCGCAATCGCCCGTCACGTGGTATTTTTTTCCTATTTCGCGGGCTTTTATTTAAACGCGGAAGAAAGGACCACGTGAGATATATCGTGTTGGAAACAGTTTATTGAGAGGTTTCTCAAGGTGCTCTACAACTTTGCTTATTGCACTTGGGATGTGAAGCCAATACTTAAAAAGTTAATTAATTGACATAACTATTCATTTCGTTAAGAGGAAACTTCAGCTCAAGTTCTCCTATCCAGATACATGTAAAAGGAGAATTCGTTTTTCTTGGCAACAACTGCACCAAATTTAATGAAGTTTGTTGTATTTTAAAGAGAAGCTTAAAATCTAGTGACTGTTGGTTTCGACTTTTTGCTTTAGGTCGCCAATCTTTATTAAAAATTAGAAAAAGTCGAAAATATTCAGAAAACGAAACTATCAAGTTTACAGGTTACAACTCTGTAAATCGGTAACGAAAAATGATAATACAAATATGGGAATGGTATATAATAGTACATCTAAAGCGGACAAAATTGATATGTTACACATGAATCTAAAATATGTAGTAATGTGAAAATAAAGCTTTGCAGAACCCTTTTAAACAACGTAACAAATACACCTAATTAATTGACATATATAATTTGTCCGCTTTCAGTGATCCAGTGGATTCCGTTTACAGAACCGCGATATCTGTTTTTTTATGCAGAGCTATGAATTTGTAAACTTGGTGCTTTTATTTTTTTCAGGCTTTCGAATTTTTAGGAATTCTTGTAACAAAGTTCAGGCTCTAAATCGGAATTCCACTTGCAACAGTCACTAGAATTTAACTTTCTCTCTCAAATGCAACAAATTTTATTGAAATTGGTCCAGGAATTATCTCGGAAACACGTTTTTGCGTTTTGCATGCATTTGAATAGGCCCCGTCGGAGTGGCGCCCGAGCTAAATAAAGCTTCCTCTTAAGGGGAAAATAAGGACTAGCCTGAGTAACTCTAGGCCAGTGCCAAGATTATGCATTCGGTTCAACTCGCGTCCGAAGTGCCTTTCATTTTTAAATATGTGGCTCAAGTTACGTGGGACAACCTGTATATATATATATATATATATATATATATATATATATATATATATATATATATATATATATATATATATATGTTTGTGTGTGTGTGTGTGTGTGTGTGTGTGTGTGTGTGTGTGTGTGTGTGTGTATGTATGTCTTGCGCATATTTGTTACAGCTACAGCTCTTAAAGAGCATGGCGCAGTACGTGCACATGTGGAAGCCCCTTGTGATGAGGTACTTTCAATGTGAATTAATCACTACTGAGGCGCAGCCTGAACGCATGAAATGATGAAGTCGTTCGTTTCCAGACAACAAGCCATTTATTCAAGAAAATACAGCACAAAGAAAGGAAACTCTACAAATTATCAAACACACAAAAAAGAAGTCCACAAGGTAAAGCTGAAAGTCAGAAGGGACCTACAGTTTCATGGTGTGCACTGGAGCTGCGAGATGAACTAGAGGTGGCGACGGAGGTGGCGCTCGGAGTGTGGTAGCAGTGGCGAAGCGTGAAATCAACGAAGAAAAATCCTGGTCGCCCCAGGCGAACGCCGGGGATCCAGTAATATAGTAAGTAGCTGGGTTGTGACGTTGGGAACATGGGCAGATAGCATTAACGTCGTAGAGGTCTCCACACCTTATACCAGGTCCAATAGGTTCACCCCTGCTCCCGGTGCCAAGTGTTGATTTCTCCCACGTCTATCGGCACCTTCCTGGGGGCGATATGGAGAACGCGGTGACCACGCGTCTCGAACGTCGCCCCGCAGTGGTCCAGTAAGAGGCACGAAACACAGGACTGACGCCGGATGGCTTCCCCCCTGCGCTCGGAGCACTTGCGAACTCCTTCCTCGCCGTTGACTTGCTCCTCTTGTTATTGTTCCTTGGCGAAATGGCGCAACCCACTCTGGGGAGTCGGACATGAATCGGGCGGGGAAAACACTGTTATAAATTTTTTTGCAGGAAATAAGGTGAAAAGGAAATAAGTATCTTGTAACTGCGAAATAAAGTTTCTACTATTACAGAAATGAATGATCAAATATCCAAGTGTTACAGAAAAAATTGCACGAGCATCTCGTCTCCCATTGACTCGTTTTCTTCTCCTTTTTCTTCTTCGTTTCTCCTTCGGCATTGCTGTGTAGGTCACTCAGTGGCTAAGAGAGAGCTAGTAAACTGTATAGAAAATAGCACACGAGCGTAGCTAGCTTTTTCACTGTGCAGTGGGTGGTCCCCTCAGTCCAGGAGTCCAGCGGCCTTAGCTGCCCTGTCCACTCGATTGACCAGGCTGAGCTGGTCCGTGGAGTCGGAACTGGGCAGCGCTGCCTCACATTGCCGTGTGGAGGGGGTGCGTTATGGGCGTGAGCTGTGGTGTGCTTGCACAAGCCCTTACCATGTGGTAAAGCGTTGCGCATTGATCCGTAGCGCATTGATCCAGCGTGGCCATTTATAGGAATAATGTTTCATGCTTTGATGTCACGCCTTTTCCCACCGTCGTTGTCGTCCTCCTCGAACTGTTTCTTCGCTGTGCTTGTGCAACCACTGCAGCGTCTCGTCGTCGCAGGGCCAACACAATCCGCTCACGGTATTCGCGCATTGAGACATCATATAACCCCCCTTCGAAAGAAAGTGTTTATTATTATTATTTGTTTTGAACACATATACACATATATACAGTTAACAGGAAAGGGAAGGAGAGGAGCAGGCTGGCAACTGCCACCGGAAGGGGCACAACGCCTGCCTACTCTTCTGAAGGGAGGTGACAGCAACACAGAAATGGAAGATAGGAAGGAAGGGAGGAAAGAGGAAAGGAAGAGCAACAGGACAAATCTAAAGACTAAAGTAGAACACAGTACACTAGCACGTTGTTCCGCCGAGTTTCGACTCTGCAGCCGGAATTAAAGTGACGCCGCATCGAACAGCCTCCACAGTTATCTATCAAATCCATGGCTAGTTTGCTACGCGGCTAATTGTGCGCTCCACGATGAGACGCCAAGTATAGCTGCACGCAATCACCGTTTCACTGGTAGTCGGTTCACAATATACACTACAAGGTGTTTGAACCCGCCACTTCCCATCTTCGAAGGAAGAAGCGTTAGGACACAGTACAGATCACACACAGTAGGGCCGGTCACTGAAGGTCACGCTACTACAGAATGTTGAACGTTCACGCTACAAACGTGAACTTAAGTTAGTTAGCTCTAGAAAGGTTAGTAGGGCGCGATGGGCCTGATCACGTTTAGATGCACAACCACTGGGGTATAAGCATTCCTCGAGTGTCGCACACCGCAGGCCAAGGAGGTGATAGTTTCTCACTAGCGACATGCGCTGCGCACTGAAAGCGGGACACTCAAATATAAGGTGCTGAAGTGTCTCGTAGCAGCCACAAGACGCACAGAATGGACTTGCCACACGCCCTTGTCTGTATAAACGTTCGTGCACGTTCACGCAACCAACCCTCAGCTTGAGCAGTTGTGCTCTAGCGCGACGAGGCAAGCCTCGACCACGAACACGGGGCGGGAACGTTCCATTTGCGACACGCTGATCTGGATGCTGCTTAAGTAGGCGGCGACGTATCAGGAGACGAGCGTCATCAAGCTTGCACAGAATTTCTGGGCAGTCACAGTTGTTATGAGCGCAACTTGAAGCGAGCCGATCAGCTTCTTCATTTCCGGCGATTCCTACGTGTGAAGGTATCCATTGAGCGACGACAGATACCTCACGTGATGTAATTTTGCTCGCAGAGTCAGTAATGCTGCGCACAAGTGGGCAATCAAGCTCACTGCGTTGTAACCTGCGAAGGGCAGCACGGGAGTCCGTAAAGATGACAACTTTCGATGTAGTTAACTCCTCTTGCACGTATTTCAATGCAACATTAATCGCTGCTAGTTCTGCAGTTGCTGACGAAGCTGGATGAGGTATTTGAAATATACGTCGTACTTTAGTTGAAGGGCAGAAAAAAGCTGCAGAGGCGCCTTGACCGTCGTTGTGTACAGATGCATCTGTGAAAACTTGAAGATAATCTGGAAACTTTTCGAACATGTGAGACTGAGCCAATTGGAATATTGCCGAAACAGCCATATCAGACTTTTTCTGCATGTCAGGGATTGTGAGGTAAATGGGAAGTACGTGTTTCGTGATACCTTTTGGAGGCGGAGACGTATCTGAAGCAGCATGTTCAGAAATGGTAGTGATATTCATAAATAAAGCCGCCATTTTTCCCATTCGAGATAACGGGCGGTTAATGAGACGATTAAGGAGCGATTGACCATTCGATGCGCGGTGCAGACGCTCAATATGATACAGAGCTCTCTGATCTGCTTGCAGCCTCAGGGGTAACTGATGCGCTTCAGTGAGTAATGCAATAGATTGCGCCTCACGAGGTAATCCAAGCATTAGTCGAAGGGCAACGCGATGATCTCGCTCCAGTTGGGACATCAAACTATGTGGTATGTTCAAAATTGGTAATGCGTACAGCATGCCTAAGAGTACAGATGACTGGTACACCTGAAGAGCCGTTGTTTGGTCGCAGCCAGCACCTCGACCAGTCAAGGCGGCCACATACTTAAGGAGGGAGTGCGATTTGCGTCGTACAGATTTAACGGCAGGACGCCAAGAGATGCGATCATCCACAATTAAGCCCAAATAACGGTGTTGTCGCACCCAGTTTATAGGCGTTTCGTCAAGATACAGTCGGCTCATCGTTCGACGAGCGCGTTGTTTAGGGTGATATGCTATTGCAGCCGACTTAGCAGGTGATATGATCAGTCCAACTTCACCCAAATACTCCGAAGTAGCGTTGAGAGCTCTTTGCAAGCTTGCACGAAGCCGCGGACCAAGGTGCGAAGGGCCGCTTATCCACAGAGCAATGTCATCTGCGTAGACAGCTATGTTCACAGGGAAATCAGTGTCCCGAGGCAAACGACTTGGAAGTGCGGCGAGTACGGTGTTAAACAAAAGCGGCGATAATACGCTGCCCTGTGGCACACCGCACTTCACATTTCGGTATTCACTAGTTACTCCTCCGACACGCACTTTCATACGGCGATCCGATAGAAAATTATGCACAAATTGTAGCAGACGACCCGAAATTCCCGCGGTTGCAAGAGCGGAAATAATCGCCTTATGCGGAACTGAATCAAAAGCTTGCTGTATGTCTAGGAAGAGCATGTAGGCAGAGTGCTTGTTTTCTTTAGCAAATTCGAGTGCTGAGACAAGGTCTGATATGCTGTCCAGAGCCGAACGGCGGCGCCGAAAGCCACTCATGACATCAGGGAAAAAATTCAGCTCCTCTAGCCTGACATCTAAACGAAACAAGACCATTCGCTCCATTAACTTGATGACATTTGAAGTTAGGGATATTGGTCGGTAGGACTTTAGGTGCCTTGCAGGACGCCCGGGCTTTAAAATTGGTATTACCACGGACGATTTCCATTCAGCAGGGATTACACCGGCTCTCCATACTTCATTATACTCGTCCAATATACGGTCATGGAAACTCTTATCAACGTTCCGCAATGCTTGGTACGTCACACCATCTTCGCCTGGAGCAGTGCGGCGTTTGGAGAGGCTCAGCGCGTGTCGCAGCTCCTCAAGAGTGAAATCTGCCTCATCCATCTGGCAGGCTGGACCATAGGAAGCGGTTATGGTGCTGTGACTTGTCAAAGAACGAAGGTCGCTAATTGTGGTGTCACTGGATGCAGAAGAGACGAAAATGTCTGCGAATGCCTCCGCTATTACTTTTGGTGACTGGTCAGTCGCTATGCTCAATGCAGCCGTAGGATTCTTGCAGATTTGAGGAGTGCGGAGAGCCTTCAGTATGCGCCATACATTTCCAAAACCACTTCCAGTGTGCAACGAACTACACAAAGCTTCCCAGCTCTTTCGACGAAGCTGTTTTGTATGCCGCCGTATGGCTGCATCAATGCGATTGTATATAGTCCAGTCGGTGCGTCGTTTAGAGCGCTGTGCCCGTCTATAAGCGCGCCGTCGACATGCGCGCAGCCGCAAAAGCTTTAGATCGGGATTTGGTTTGCCGATACGCCGTCGTCGTTGTACTGTAGCTTTTCGTAAGCACTCACTCATAAGTTTAAATAGGCTGTCTTGAGATGGTGCCTCTGAGATCAGCTGTCGGAACTTGTCCCAGTTAGTCACTGTATAAACGACATCCTGGCGACCCGCAGTATGTGTTGGTGTTAACCAAATGGGTAGGTGATCTGAGCCCCACGGGTCGGGTTCACATGACCAGGCTAAGCACACATCTCTCGTTGATATCGCAAGGTCTATAGTGGAATGCTCCTTTCCTCTACCTATAAATGTAGGTGAACCGTCATTCACTAATTGGAGATCATTCTTGATAATGATCTCGTTAATCTCTGTCCCACGATTGTCTTGGGGACGGCTACACCATCGTGGATGGTGGGCATTAAAATCTCCGCATAACACAAACGATGCCCCACACCGAGACAATAAGCTCTCAAGTAGCGAGGTATCGGAAGAACGTGTAGGCCTGTTGTATATGCTTGCCACCGTCGTACACACACCTCTGAGGCTCACAGTAACAGCTACACACTCAAACTCATCGTCACAGATGCCGTCTGTGTCAATAACCGCGAAGTCCAAGTCAGCACGAACGTACACTGATGCTTTTGAAGCATTGCGCGTATGCGCCTCCTCCACGCACTGGAAAGAGCCACAAGCTGGTTCCGCGCATCGAGTGTTACTGTGGACACCCACGAAGCCTGGCAATCGATATTCGTCTTTCCTTACGTTAGTTTCCTGAAGCGCTATAACGTCTGGTGGAGTCTTCATAGCGATGAGTCGAAGGACTAAATCCGCATGCCGCGGTCGAATCGACCTGACATTCCATTGCAGCACAAAGGGGCGAGGCTGCTGACAACTGTTGGAATTGTTTCCGGTAAAACGTCTAGCGAAGGCCGTCGAGGACAGGAACGAGTGCCTCCAAAAGTTGCTCTGCTGCTGACGCTGCTGGTGTCTGGCGACCGGCGATTAGAGATCTGATGACGTTGACAAGCATCTTTAGAAGATTGACAAGTTGCACATCGTCGTTGGCTGATACCGGTTTAGGTAATGTGTTTGCGGTGCTTTCCACCGTGGTCGAAGTCTTTGTAGATACTTGTTCCGACGGTTTCGATGGAAGCGCTGGCCACGATGTGTCTGAGAGGCAGAAGTTCCGCCCCCCTACTTTCCGATGCGTTGTGTCTTTGTCACTCTTTGAACGCGCTGCCTTTCCAGTCGCTGGGGCAGCACTACGGTGACGGGCGCTTTCATCTCCTGCTGCCTTCTTTTTGGATTTCTCTTTTAGTGCCTTTAGTTCATTCTTCAATGAGGGACATCCTTTATCTGTTGCCAAATGTTCACCATTACAGTTAGGGCACCGATATGCCTGACTTTCACAGGAATCTACATGGTGATTCCCACCGCATTTGGCACAGACCAAATCTCTGGTGCAAAAGCCCTGAACATGACCAATCTTAAAACATTTATGGCATTGCAAAGGCCGTGGTACGAAAGGTCGAACAGGATAGCGCACAAGTCCAGCCTTTATATGACTAGGCAGCTTTCCAGAGGCGAAAAGTATCTTCATACACTTTGACGAGCCTAGCCTTCGAACGCTAATTATTTTGCATGGTGGCGTGCAAACGATCATGTTCTTAAAAACGTCGTCTTTGAGATCCAAGTCCACGTCAGATACGACACCAGCTGCTATATTTGTACCCTGTGGTACGTAGGGACGCGTGCGGACCCCACAGATTTCAGACAAACCAAGTAGAGTTTGCACCATCTTGTCATCGGTAGTGTCAACAGCAATGACATTTTTCCAGGGGTTCACGCGAACCTCTTGGATTAGTCCAGGGGCAAGTTTGAAGAAGAAATCATTAAGTTTCTGTCGAGAGATAGCATTCAGGCTTACCATCGCGTCGACGGGAATGAAAGCTACTGTTGTAGTCTTGATGGTGTTGTATATGATAGTCCCTTCACTTGAGGACGATGCCGGTGACGTCCGTCGTGAGCGGCGGTGCTTGACAGGTATGAAAGCATCCGAATCTTCAGATCTTGAATCAGAAAGCTCGGAATCAGTAGCGTCGGATCCTACTGCCGAACTGAGCCGCTTCCGAGCCGCGGGCGGTCTATGCTGACCGCCGGACGTGTCCAAGACCATATCTTCCATGGCAAGCTCCGCGGGGAGGATCTCCCAGCAGAGTAGAAGACTGCAGGGTTCAGCACAAACGTCGTTGCCTGTTACTGATGCACGAAAATAAGGTAAATAGAGAAAAACTGCAGCACCAGAAGAAAACCAGCAACCGAGCACAGTAACTTCGTGTTTGGTAAGAACTGGCTCTAAATGCGTGATACACTTTGACACCGCAAACTTCATTTGAATCAAAATACTGAAATGCATATGTCACCATAAGAAGCCATAAGTGATGCATTAGCTCATCTAAGTGACCCGTTCGCACATCAACCGAATTTTATATATTTTTGTTGTGTTAGAGTACACTGGCCACTCCAGGATCACGTCGCTCCAGGAATTCGTGTCTCTGCATAAAAGCAGACCTCTAGTGTTGTCGACTGTATGCTTAACCCAGCACTTTCTAGATAAAACAAGTGTCCTGATTCTACATGAAATCAAAAAGTCACTGCGTACTAATGTCCCGAACTTTGTGAAATGTGGTTGCTGCATCACTGTCAATAGCCGAACCACACACAGGAGCTTCCGCGTCCTTAAAGCAATTAGTTATTTTGGTAGACAAGCTTGAGAGCTCACAAGAGTGTATAGTGTTACGAGCGTTTGCTTTTGTCGGATCCAAGGAATCCAGTAAAGACACCTCAGTAGTTATTTATGGAAACCAAACACCATTCCATGGAAACCTTGACATCTTAAGGTTTAGCTTGACAAGTGTGCATGCCCTCCAAAGAATTATTTTTTAACTTCGAGGAGGTACTCAGTCCTCAACGTCTTATCTCTCGCTTTTTCAACCAGACTGATGCATGGTAGCTCGCACACATTTACAAACCGGTCACTGCCTTCGTTGGGCTCGCGTAACACTGGTTGAAATGAGGAGGCAATATTCTCCTTGCTGGGTGAACATCCTTGGAAAAAACGGTATCTTTGCATGCGATGGCGTCATTACAAGTTAACTTTGCGTGAAACCAACTTTGCGTGAATCTGTGATTGCATACTTTCGACGCTCTTTGTTGGATAGCGCTTTTCTTTTTGTCGTTATCGCACTCTTGTACTGCATCCCCACAAATGGGGCTCATTCCTTCGGAGCTGGTATGAGTAAGCCCTCGATATACGCATTTTATGAGAGGGCATACATTGCGAAGTTCTTCTATAGGTGCTATCTCACCCGCTCGTTCATCCACTCGCTTCTCTCGCTGCTTCTCAGCTTTCTCGCATATTATAGAGCATCCCTCTTGAACACATTTGTCAAAGTCTACCCCATGCAAGCCTAACCACTGTGCCACGCTGATTAAGTCTCTCAAACTCATTTTAGGTCTTTTCTTTTTGAAATATGTGGCAAAGAACGACTTCGTCCTACTGTGGACGCCAATATGTCACCGTACAGATATTTTTACCGAAGTAATAGGTTCTTGGGCTTGTGCATTGCGAACAGTTTTAGGAAATAAAATACGCAGCGCACACACAAACAGGCTATAAAGCCTGTTTGTATTAGGAATCTGTAATATGTATTAGGAATCTCCCCCCCCCCCCCTATATGTACAGAGTCAATAGTTGAGAGTCACTTGGTATCCTTACGTGATTTGAAGGCAAAAGCACGAGGACATTTCCAAGTTACCTCCTTAAATTAAAGCTTCACCCTAATTCACCTTGCTATAATTTGCAACAACTTTATTCCACCTTAATCCACTTTGCTGTAATTGGTACCAACCTTAATCCACATTAATCTACATTAATACACTTGAATGCACTTTAATTATGTCGCCTTCACTTCACTTCAGCGTGGGATTTCTCAGTGCGAGGTGTTTAAAATTTACTATCTTTGGGGGCGTCGACCATTGGGAACAACGACAGGAAGATTGGTGATGACATCCCGGGTTTTATTTCAGGTTCAGAAATATTTCGACTCTAAATTCAGAACCTAAGTTTCGTTAGATTTCTACAAAATCAACCACGTTAGCTGTATTTTTGTTTGCGTTTATTCTTTCATTCTGTCAAAATCATAAGATCCAATATGTTTATTATGTCCCATATACCTATTCACGAATATTGTTTACATTACTTCATAGTTATTTTTCTTATTTTTATATTGAACTACCCGGTTGTTGGCCAATACCCCTGAGTGGCTATGTGCCACTAACATCTATGCTCTACGTCTGCGTGTACATCTACATTGTTGTTGTTGTGCCACCACTTGCTGTTGCTGTGTAAAAGGGCATATTAATCCTTTTTGACATCTCCCTGTAACAATATAATGTAAGGCGGAACTAATGGTGAAGCGCAGCTAGCGGTGTGTTCTGAGCATTCCTAATTCTTGGAAAGGAAGAGGATTCTTCGCGAAGTGCACTATAGATATGCCTATGGATTTCTGATAAATTAGTGTAATTTGTATGACCTTGTGATGCTACCTATACAGCCTGTCCCAGGTAACATGAGCCAAACATTAAAAATATGCAAATGCCGCGTAGCTGGACAGAACCAATGTAATGTCGTTCGCTATCGCTTGGAGATACTCAGATTATTTTTTTCATCCCGCCTAATTAGATAATTAGTCTTAATTAATTAATCGACTTCTCAAATATTATAATTAGATTAAAAGTGTCAAAGAGAAAATAGCGGAGCAAGATGAAAAACTTATGATACAGCTTTCTGTAGTTGGCTACGTGCCACATTAAAGAGTTTGTCCGAGCGTGAAAAAAGCCCGCGAATACGCGCAAAGGGCCTTGAGTGGCCAGCCGCGTGGCAATGTTGCGTATATTTGCGGGCTTCTTTCATTCCCGGAAAAACACTTTTAAACAGCACGGATTGAGCAACAGAAAACTGTATCGGAAATTTTTCATGTTGCTCCACAATTTTCTCATTGAGACTTCTCTTCTAATTGTAATATTCGAGAAGTTGATTACTTAATTAAGACTAATTATCTAATTAAGCGCGAAGAAGAACATAATATGAGTATCTCCAAGCGGCGGAAAACAACATTACCTTTGTTCTGTCCAGATACGCGGCATCTGCATATGTTTAATGTTTGGCTCAGGTTACGTGGGACACCCTGTATACTACAATAATGTGCGAGCATAAATTCAGGTAGTTCGTCACGAAAGCGAAAAATCTTTCGCTTTGATCGAGAACACGGCAGATTAAATGCGGACATAAAATCAGCGTTCCTTCTTTTATTTTCAAGGGTCGAATCCCCCACGAAGCGAATAAGCGTCCACGGAGAAGAGCAAGTTTCCATGGTTGCCCGTGCCGGTGATACATTAGTCACATCTCTTCAAGATATCCATTTACACACCAGGAAAGGACAGGTATAAAAGACGCACGAATTCTGTCTTCCTTTTTTTTTTCCTTCACCTTGTTGAAGAACAATTATTTGCGATCTACTTGGTGTTGAAATTTGTCTTCCTTGCCGGAATTTATATATCAGCTTACTCTGTACGCCCGCTTCCTTACCCTTGGGACGTTTTGTTAACTTAACGTCGAGCTTCAGTAAACCTGTTTTAATATGGTGTGCTTCATTCCAGATTGTGGTGGACTGCAGCCGACTAGAGGTCAAAGACCTTGAAGTGGCCGATCCTACTGTTCGTTCAACAGACGTGCGCGTCTACCAGCTCTGCTCTTGCGACGACGGCGTGCTCTTTCTCACACCTTCGGAACGGCACTGCCGAGCTTCTACAGACCTCTGTTCGAGCTTTCCTGCACCATCGATGACGGCATAAAACCGCGGAACTTGTATGCCAGCCAATTACACAGCGTAACACTGAATACAGGACCTACCTGGAGTCATATGCTTTACTTGTTGCTGGACTAGTTGGTTCAGCTTATTCCCCGAAGTTAAGACGCTCTTCATGTTAAGACGCTATTTCCTGTCCTAAAGCTTCTTTCCGCCCTTGGTTGCGTCTAAACCTCGGGGAATAATCATGTGCTTTGTTCAGACCTTCGAACATGCCTACAGTTTTGTGCGAGGAAACACACCAACTGCCGCCACTGCATGCTGCGAGGGGGGGAACGTTTTCTAAGGGGAAGGGTTAACCTTGAGCACGACGCTACTACTGCACATCGTATTATTGTATTTTACGGCTGCGTGATAAGAAAATAATGCTAATGGGAGTGATTCAAGTTACATCCTTCAAGTGCGTTTTCTCTGACATAGTTTACTATTGAAATAACGGTGTAAAAACAATGTGTCGAAACGAACATGAACTGCGAACTGCACCCTAGCTGTAATTTCTCCGATAATGAAACATGATCTGATATCGCTTAGAACATGCATGAAAGAGAACTGAATCTGAACAAAAAAATGAAAAGAGAAAAAAGCGGAATATGATCAGAAACGAAAGGGTTCAAGCATTAAGTCGGCAGAGGTATGAGTCCAAAGTGTCGCTCTTCTTTAAATTAGTTCTTTATTTCGGCAGTAGGTACGCGCCATGAGAATTTTATTACACACAGACTCCATGCGTCGTTCTATAGGCGTCTGCGGACAGGCGCTGGTTATATGCCGATAACTATGGGTACCGACGCTTAGGCGTTTTCGTTTGTGTTGAGCTTCATTTATTGGTCGTTAAGTCAGCGACTTACCTACCGGCCGTGACGAGAAGAGCTGTAAA
Organism: Dermacentor variabilis; assembly: GCF_050947875.1. Taxonomy (NCBI): domain Eukaryota; kingdom Metazoa; phylum Arthropoda; class Arachnida; order Ixodida; family Ixodidae; genus Dermacentor; species Dermacentor variabilis. Next base: position 70,812,774 of record NC_134569.1, on the reverse strand, counting down.
TTGTGATAATGTGAAAGCCCGCAAAACACGCATGCCCAGATAAGCGCCCAGCAGCACGAGGGTCTGTCTGCTCGAAGAAAAAAAAAGAAAGGGAAGCCAGCGCGAAACGAAGTTGTTTGTCTTCTCCTAACGATAAACCTTCCGCCGCAAATAAACATTCTTACTCCCGCTGCGCGCGGCACAGACGCTGCGATAAACGACACGCAACGTCTGTTTTTGTTTCTTGACATGGTGGAAGGTAAGTTGCATGTGCCTTTAAGCCAAGTAGAGTTAGCAGAAGAGTGTGTTCGGAGGTCGCTTCAGCGGAGGCAAGTAATACATGTTTTGGCAGGTTGAGAACAAAGAGTAGAAAGGCTTTATTCCACAGTAAAACAGGTTTGCCGAGTGGCAGTGGTGGCACCCCTGTCGAGCAGCCACATCCCAAGAAAGAGCAAGGGGCAGTGATCCCCACGTGGTGGCCAGGCGAGGTAACTGAATTTCAAAGAAGCAGGGGACAAATAACAGTGGCAGACGGTCACTACAAGTATAATTACTGTATATACTACCAAAGGCTGCTACCTTTGGTAGCATATACAGTAATTCTAGCTACAAGCCCCCCCCCCCCCCGCCCTATATAATAGTATGCCGGACGCTTAGGTGTGAATGGCGAGAGGAATGCAGCGTTAATGTTTAACATAAACGGGTTTCACGCGGTCGCACGACACTGTCTCTTCTTTGCTGCATACGTCAATCTTCAAGGTTTTCTCTGAACGCGGAACCACACGAAAGGGGCCTTCGTAGGAACGAGTCAGCAGTCGCGCCGCAGAAAGACGTTCGTGGTTGTTTCCATCGTCGGAAGACTAAAGACAGGCTGCCCGCGGGCGAAAAAGGGGAGGGGGGGAGGGGGGCGTAGGTCGAAGCTGGTCGAGCAAGGAATGTAGCCTCTCTAGTGCTGCGCCGCCTCTGGCGGAGTGCCTTGCTGGGTGCCGAAAAACTGGCCTGGAAGGCGAATTGCTGATACATAGAACGCCTCGGCAGCAATGGCTCCAAGGTCATCCTTGATTGTTCGCAGCCCCAGTAGTACTCATCACCATCATCGGCCTGTTTTATGTCCATCGCAGGACGAAGGCGTCTCCCTGCGATCTCCAATTACCCCTGTCCTGCGCCAACCGATTCGAACTAGCGCCCGCGAATTTCCTAATTTCATCGCTCCACCTAGTCTTCCGTCGTCCTCGATTGCGTTTCCCTTCTCTTGGTACCCATTCTGTAACCCTAATGGTCCAACAGTTATCTAACCTGCGCATTATATGACTTGCCCAGCGCCATTTTTTTCTCTTGATGTCAATTAGAGTATTGTCTATACCCGCTTTCTCTCTGATCCAAACCGCTCTCTTTCTGTATCTTAACGTTTTGCTTAGCAATCTTCGCTCCATCGTTCTTTGCGCGGTCCTTAACTTGTTCTCAAGCTTCTTTGTAAGTCTCCAAGTCTCTGCCCCATATGTCAGCACTGGTAAAAAGCACTGATTGTACACCCCTCTTTTCAATGATAGTGGTAAGCTTCCAATCAGGATCTGGCAATGTCTGCCTTATGCGATCCAACCCATTCTTATTCTTCTGTGAATTTCCTCCTCATGATCAGGGTTCCCTGTGATTATTGACGTAGGTAAACGTACTCCTTCACAGACTCTAGAGGCCGACTGGCGATCCTGAACTCATCTTCCTTTGCCCGGGTATTCAACATTATCTTTGTCTCCTGCATATTATTATTCAACCCCAGTCTTACACTCTTTCTGTTAAGGGCATCAATCATTTGTTGTAAGTCGTCTGCATTGTTGCCGAATAGAACAGTGTCATCGGCAAACCGAAGGTTGCTGATATAACCGCCGTCGATCTTTACTCCTAAGTCAGTTTAATAAGCAGTTTAATAGCTTGAAGAAGTTTAATAGCTTGAATACTCCTTCCAAGCACGCAGTGAATAGCATTGGAGAGATTGTGTCTCCCTGTCTGACCCCTTTTTTTATAGGTATCTTCCTGCTTTTCTTGCGTAGAATTGAGGTAGCTGTAGAACCTCTGTAGATATTTTCCAGGGTATTTACGTAAGCGTTCTGTACTCTTTATTACGTAATGCCGCTATGACTGTTGGTATCTCTACTGAATGAAATGCCTTTCCGTAATCTATGAAAGCCTTATAGAGAGGCTTATTATACTCTACGGATTTCTCGATTACCTGATTAATAACATGAATGGGATCCACTGTAGAGTATCCCTTCCTGAAGCCAGCCTGTTCTCTTGGTTGACTAAAGTCCAGCGTTGCCCTTATTCTAGGAGATTATTTTGGTAAATATTTTATATAATACTGGGTGTAAGTTAATGGGCATATAATTTTTCAATTCTTTAACGTCTCCCTTCATGTGAATTAGTATAATGCTTCCATTCTTCCAGTTTTCTGGGACCCTTGCGGTCCGTAGACAGTTCGTATAAACAGCCGCCAGTCTTCCTAGCATTATGTCTCCTCCATATTTGATTAAATCGACTGTTATTCCATCTTTTCCTACCGGTCATCCTCGTTTCATGTCTTGCAGGGCCCTTTTGACCTCATCGCTAGCTATAGGAGGATTTTTTGTATCCTGTTCATTACTGTTTCTAATTGAGGTATCCTGGCTCCTCTGGGTACTGTACGGGTCAGTATAGAATTCTTCCGCTGCTTTTACTATATCTTCGAGGTTGCTGATAATATTACCCTGCTTATCTTTTATTGCATACATCTTGGTTTGTCCTATTACAAGTTTCTTTCTCCATGATTTCAGGCTGTGTCCATCTTTTACGGCTGCTTCAGTCTTTCTCACGTCATAGTTTCGAATATCGCTTATTTTCGCCTTGTTGATCAGTTTTGACAGTTCCGCGAATATTATCTTACCTCTTGAGTTGGACACTTCTATTTTTTTTGTCGTTTCGTTATTATTTCATGTTACTTGGCAGAGCTTGCCAGTAGTACTAAGGGTAGCGTTTCCATCCAGTGCTGTTTATCGAGCGTGGCGGGTAATGACGCCTTCAGCTGTCGGTAGAAACGCTCGCCCATGCCGCTGCTCTGTGGGTGGTAAGCTATGGTGTTATGCAGGCGCATGTCGAGCAGTCTGACCAAGGCAGAAAAAAGCGAGCTTTGGAAATATCGGCCTCGGTGAGTAGTTATTCGCAAAGGACAACCGTACCGCAATACCCACGTAGCAACAAATGCTTCCACCAGTGTTTCGGCCGCGATGTCTTGCACAGGCTTCGCCTCATGCCACCTTGAGTACCGGTCAACACGCGTGAAAAGATACCAGAAACCTTGACAGAGTGAAAGAGGCCCCACCAAGTCTAAATGCACGTGATAGAAACGGCTTCACCGCTGAAGGCGTGTGCCGGGTCATTTTCACGGCTTGACAGTCTTGGCAGCTTCTTGCCCAGATTCGAACATCCTTGTTGATCCCTGGCCAGATGAAGCAGTCTGTGATAAGCCTCTGTGTCGCTCTGATGCCGGGATGGCTTAGGCCGTGCAGTGAATTGAATATTGGCCGCCGAAAGTGATGGGGCACAAACGGGCGAGGAACTGCCTGCGATATGCCGCACGTGACCAATGTTGTTGTGTAGGGAAGCGGCATCTCCCGCAAGCTGGAGCGACGAGCCTTTTCCCCGCAATTGGCATAGCTCTGGGTCGTTTTGCTGGACGGAGGCTAGAGCTTGAAAATTCATACAGCCAGCAGGCACAGCGCCGATCCGCGACAGTGCGTCAGCTTTATGGTTTTTAGTCCCAGAGATACGGCGGATGTCCGTACAAAATTCGGAGATATTATCGAGAGTTCGGAGGGAGCCGGTCTGGTCGGGATGAGACATGACAAAAAAAGACGTACACTGACCAAGTAAAACTTATTAAAGGAAAAGATGTTTCGGGCTTCTATACGGAAGCCTTGTTCACAATGGAGCGAAAAAGGTTGATGTGCGTGCTTGAATAGGTTTTAGCATGTGGCTCAAACACCGTGCGTAAGTCAGGGGGAGGGTTCCTTCGTTTCGATTGAGCGTGTGTTCTGTTGATTGTATCTCGAGTGACTCCAGGTACAGACGTGACTTCCAGTTTCTTGACCGATTAGACTAGATTTCATCCAGTCAATATTCTGCGTAGTCGTTGCTGCGTCCTCTCCCAAAACATTCGAAGCCACTCTTCTCTTTATAATTATTACACACAGTGCGCACTAAAAACACGGACGAAGAATAGAGACGAAACACGAAAGGTCCTGTTGCGTCCCTATTCTTCGTCCGTGTTCTTAAATGCGTGCTGTGTGTAATAATTATGCAGATGTACTGACTCGCCCAGCTAGCTACCGTACTCTTCTCTTATCCACATCGTTTTAATGTTGGTGTAGCTGCTGTTTGAAGTTGCCCGTCTCCCCTATGTAGACACAATCGCAGTCCTTTCCTGTCGTTGTTTACAAGATCCCCTGTGCGGACTGCGATTTCGTCTGCATAGGGGAGACGGGCAACTTCAAACAGCAGCTATACCAACATCAAAACAATGTGGATAAGAGAAGAGTGGCTTCGAATGCTTTGGCAGAGCCCGCAGCAAAGACTATGCACAATATTGACTGGATGAAATCTAGTCTAATCGGTCAGGAAAGAAACTGGAAGTCACGTCTGTACCTGGAGTCTCCCGAGATACAATAAACAGAACACACGCTCAATCGAAACAGAGGAACCCTCCCCCTTCTTAAGAGCGGTGCTCGTGCCACATGCTAAAACAACATATTTAAACAGGCACATCAACCTCTTTCGCCCCACTGTGAACAAGGCTTCCGTATGGAAGCCCGAAACGTCTTGTCCTTTAATAAGTTTTACTTGGTCGGTGTCCGTATTCTTTTGTCAATATTTGGAGATAAAGGAAAGTTGCCGAAGCTCACGTTCTGAATACGAGCAACTGTTGTTCTTGAAAACTTGTGGTCGGTGAGATTGTAAAACCTATAGCCTTCAAGAAAAAAACGGAAATGCTTGACATCACAATAAATAGGGCCAACGTCTCCCTCCCGAAGGTGCTGTAGCGAGCTTCTGTGGGTTTGACGCGGTTTGAGAAGAAACCCAGTGACCTCCAGTCTGTGCCATTGTGCTGCTGTAGTACTGCACCCACCCGTGGTTGACGCGTCTACCATAAGGCGAGTTGGGGTGTCGGACAAGGGATGAATCAGCAACACTGCAGTATCCAACCACGTTTTGGCTTCCTGGAAGCTGTGTGCGTGCTCCGAGGACCAGTTGGAAGGTAGCCGGTTTTTTGGAGTCACGACAGAGCAGGTCGGTAAGCGGCTGAAGAACTTGCGCACAGGATGGTATGAAGCGCCTGTGAAAATTTACGAGCCCCTGAAACTCGCGCAACTTTGTGAAGGATGTTGGAGAGGGGAGGTCCTCGATTGCCCGCACCCGGGGTTCAAGTGGCTTGATGCCTTGGGGTGAAATGCGATGGCCGAGAACATCCAGGGCTTCAACTCCGAAAATTCATGTTGGGGGCTTTAGGACTACGCCGTGTTCATCCAGTCGCTCAAATAGAAGGCGAAAGTACTCGTTGTGCTCTTCGTCTGTGTGTCTTGCAACGAGAATATCGTCAAGGTAGACGAAAATGAACAGGAGTCCGCGCATAACCTCGTCCATGAACATCTGAAAAGTTTGTGCCGCATTCTTCAAACCGTAAGGCATACGGAGAAACTCAAACAGGCCAAATGGAATAGTGATTGCTATCTTCGCAATGTGGCTGGGTTCGGCAGAAATTTTGTGGTATGCCCTCATCAAATTGATCTTGCTGTATACTTTGTTTCGTGCTAGACGAGCGCCGAAGTCATGTACATGGGGAAGGGGATATTGATCCGGCGTATTAACGGCATTCAAAGCTCAGTAATCACCGCAAGGCCGCCAGACGCCACTGTCCTGCTTTGGAACCAGATGGAGAGGAGAAGACCAATTGCTGGAGGAAGGACGAATAACGCCGAGCTGAAACATGTGTCCGAACTCACGGCGTTTGACTTCCGACTTCCGTCCAGCGAGCCTCCGTGGCCTCGCGGCGACAGGTGGGCCGCTGGTGGCAATTTGATGCGTCACCTTGTGTTTCACATGCAGCGCGTCGTTTCGGGGTATCGTGAGTTGCGTATACTAGGCAAGTACCTTGTCGTACTTTAAGACCGACCGAAACGTACAGATGCTAGGTGAGGTGAGGTTGGACTGCAGGCCGAGTACAGCGAGGGATGTGACGTTATCCCTTAGGCGCCGAACGCAAACACTCACATCTGGGTTGAAATGGCTGAGGAAGTCCTCTCCCAGTATGGCAAATCTGACGTCGGCGATCACAAACACCCATCTGTGCAAGCGCCGGAATCCGATATCTATCGTTATTGACCGGAGCCCATACGACGCAATGGCAGTGTCGTTCACCGCGTGGAGCGTGGGTGTGGACTTTCCGCGTTGGCGATCTGCGGCAGTGGCGGGAACGATAGACAGCTCGTCTCCGATGTCGACGAGGTGGCGGGTGCCGGGGATGTGGTCGACTACGAAGAATAGGTGGCTTGAGCGAGGGCCAATGTTGCATGCCGCTGTTAGCGACTTGGCGGTGCGTTTCCCGTCCCGTCCACGAACAGGGCTTGGTGCAGCGACTTGCTTGTTCGCGAAAGCAACGGTGGTACCAGCACAACGGCCACGGCGAATCCCTAGGTGCGCTGCGATACTGTGAAGGCGAACGGTTGCGCCGAAGTTGTTCGCCAGTGTTACCACCCGTTGTCAGCTTCTCCAGTGCACTGGTAATGCGGTCGACTGTTTCCTCCGAGCGCGAGACTCGGTCTCCTGGTTTTGAGACCCTTGTAGCGGTGACAGGTAGCTGTGACACAGACGAGCAGTCGCATATGCGGTGAGCGAGTGCAGCTAGCCGATCAAGACTCGTCTCGTGGGAACCCGCGAGCAGCATCCATGCGGACTCTGGGAGGCGCTGCAAGAACAGCTCGTGCAAAATCGGAAGCTGGCTCTCGTTTGCTGAGTGGCCATCCAGCAGCTGAAGCAACCGGTGCAGGAGTTGTGACGTTCGTTGGTCGCCGAGTTCCTTGGAGAGGAGCTGTTGAAGCTTACTCCGTTGCGATGGCTCGATGCTCTGCAAGACCTTGTGTTTTAGGTTGTCGTATGCTGTGACCGAAGGCATACTCGCTAGCAAGTCGTCTATGGCATCGGCGATGTCGGAGGGTTGCGCGGCGACGACGTGCAGGTACCTTGCTGCATGTGAGGTGATGCGCCGGAGTTGAGAACGGGCCTATACTTGTATAACCCAAGCTCGAGGATTCTTGTGCCAAAAGCTGGGAAGCTGAAGCGCTGCGGCGATGACAGACGACGTAATAATGGCGTCTTCTCTGTCAGCAGGAGCAGGAGCAGCGTCGTCCAAGGCTGTGTTCGAAAAAAAACCGTAAATCTCGTGGGTCAACACTTGTTGGGAGCTCGGTTTGGTGGAGGCAAGTAATACACGTGTTGAGAACGAAACGTAGACTGTCTTTATTCCGCAGTAAAGCACGCTTGCCGAATGGCAGTGGTGGTTCCCCTGTCGGGCCGCCACCTAACATTCCAATAAAGAGCAGGGGGCAATGACTCCCACGTGGAGGCCATGCGAGGTAACTGAATATCACAGAAGTAGGGGCCAAATCACAGTGACAGATGGTCGCTACAAGTGTAAAGCACTGCTGAGGCACAGTGCGCGTGGTATAGACATTCTCATTCACCTGTAACCATCGCAATACTCGGCTAATGCCTTCGTTCGTTCAAAAGACGAAATCATCGCATTTTATTTAATACGAACGGTGTCAAAGGTAGCGAAATATCAAATGCTCATTTTTTTTCGTTTTCAGGGATTCCAATTTGGCAACGGCAATTAATGAAATTACGGTAATACAGCGCAAATACAGGCTACCTCCAACGCTGCAGATTGTATCCCGCATGGTACACTAGCAGTACAGCAGCATATACTTGGAGTAAATGATAAAGAGTTGCTTATGCTGCCGTCCAGGTAACAACGAACACGCGGAGAGAGAAAGAGGGACTTTTTTCTAAAAGCAAACTAGGCTTGTATCACGCCGCGCGTAGCACGTTACACTACAGATGGTAGCAAAGAGAACTGAATTGATACGCACAGTGCACGTCACACAAAACATACAAAATGCGTGTGTGTGTATGTGTGCGTGCGTGCGCACGTGCTTGCGTTCTTTTCCGTCAAGAGCCTCCGCCCAATGCAGTTATGGCGCTATCTCTCAAGCTACAGCGCATGGAGAGATAAAGACACGCCTGAAAAATTACTCCGCAAAGCACGGTTACGAAGCGGCATGCTCCCGCCGGCATCGTACGGCATCGGTGAGCATCCTGCTTATTCAGCGAGCCTCCAAACGCGTCGCTTATTTAAACACACTTTATACCAGCATCGCTTTCGAACGCACGCCAGTCGTGTCCAAGGGTTTGAAAGCAGGGTTGCGTGTGCGTGGACGTCGAGGAGAGAATTGGGGAGGGCGCGCGCGTGCTGCCTATTGATGCGGGTTATCGGCCTTTCCGCTCAGCCTGGCAGAAACAGGCAGCCCATGGCCCAGCGATGGGCCGCAAGAGCCGCTCGACAAGCGTCGGCGCGACGGCTCATATGCAAGCGGGTCTGGGACGGTACCATGCTCTGGAGCAAGCCACACACCAAACTGCGCATGCGACCGCGGCGGCGACCACTTATCTTGGGAGCCGCCGATTATACCATAACTCGCTTTCACTAATTCTCGGCAGCGCCGCTGAAGCCGAGTTTGCCTGGGATGATGCTCGCTCGGAGTCAGATGCGAGAAGTGGTGCTGTCCCAGGGGCGTACACCGGACACTTGTGCCGAGGTTCTTGCCAGCAATGACTGCCATTTTTATGGTGTGATTAACCAAAGGAAACAGCTAGTCCCCTCGCAACCAAAGACCGGCGATCAACTGCTGAATTTGCCTGCTGCAATTTCGGTGAATACGCGAAGTTGCGCTGATTGGTGTATACAGCTTCAGAAAAAGCCACGTTGAGCGAGTTGAACGACTCAAGGACAGATAAGACAGGAAAAGTCTCGATGTCATTTGCATTGTTTTTGATGAAAGAGCACTCAACATGCCTGTCTTTTCAGAAGTCAATGATGACGCAGAAACGCCATCAGTTATTTCAAATGGCGCCCGTTTTTTCAACAGGTAACCTACCAATGTACGGCGACGTGATTTCTTTGTGGGACCGATGTGCAGATGGCTAGGTTATTACAGTGTCGTGTTGCGGTGCCAAGATGGATTACGTTAACACCTCCCTCTCTGTAATGGACGTGCTGCGTGCAGCTCGTGCAACGCACGTCGCATCGCCCATTCTTGCGGACCAACGCATGCGGTGACGTGTTAAGTTGGCTTACCGGCTGCGCCAGCTGTTGCAATGGCAGTTTAACGGTTATTCGTGTCGTCGGGCCAAACCTGCAGTTAAGGCTTACCCTATGAAAGCCAGCCTTATCCTAGCATGTCGGCAGTCCTTGATGAAGTCCTCGCTGTTACCGGAGTGGTGCACACAACTGCCGATACTGCATAGCCCTCTACAGCGAAGATGAAGGAAGAGAATGGAAAGGATGACGAGGAGGATGCGGAGGGAAGCGCACGCTGCCTCGAGCGTCGTTCCCGCCAGTGGCGCTCGCGCGTCTCTAATTAAGCCGCAACCGCCGACGCCGCAGGAGCTCAAGCAGCGCTATCTGCCTTTTCGCAGCCCATGTGTTTACGCACTCGCCCAGCGCGGCGGAGTAATGCCCGGTATTGTTAGCGCTAATCGCTTCCAAGTGCGCTCATAACAATTCCTCTTTGCGTCGTCGGTTCGCGCACTTCGTTCTTTCGGCTTTCGTTTATTTATTTTGGTTTCCCTCCTCTGTGATGATTTGCTGTCGCTTTTTCTTTTCTACACTGAGTTATCGCGCTCATCTGTCTCAATCAAGTGGAGCAGAAGTCGGTATGCGGGGGATTAGGAAGAAACAGGAGGAGGAGCCGGAGCGCTCGGCCAGCGAAGCCAAAATGAGCCGGAAAGACGTTGTGCGAGAGCCGAGGCTTAAGTCTGCCACGGACGTTAGCTTGTGTGACACCGCGAGTGTTATTCGTTTTCTTTGAGCGAAGAATTTGGCTAATTTGTGACTCTCGCCGTCCCTCGTCTGGTTACTTGTCAAGACTTCTCCGTTGTGCTGGCGCAGAGCAGTGACCGCAGCGGCATCTGTAACAGCGTGATGTACTAGCTAATTACCCAGAAAAAAAATAAATAGATTAGCGCATGTTGTTCAGCGCAAGTATAGCGAACTGTTTGCGAGGTATGTGTGCCCGCAAACTAGGGCTGCAGCATTTTCAATGCGCTTTCTGTGTATCTGTAGCTAGCCAGCGGGAGCATCCGCTCCTTCCTACCTAAGTTTTTCGGAACTTGGTGGTTGGCTCAAATAATCAACGTATCATTTCTTTGCCTCTTTGCACTCTTTGCCCCACAGTACCTTTCAGTCCTTACTATCAGTCGCAACTGTTAATCAACTCTAGCTCTTCCTTGACGCTTTCACTGCAAACGTACTTTACTCAAGGTCGGCATTAGCCAGGGAGGGAGCCTCTCGTACGCTTCAATATCACTATGGCACAATAGATTTAAAAGAAAGGATTACGAGGGGGATGAGCATGTCGAAGGTATGGTGGCGCTCTATGTTTGAAACAGCGCACAAACTGTTTCGCAAACCTGAATGATAATTATGCCAGTATTGTCGTTAACTCCTTAGTTCCTATTAAAACAAAGATTTGTTTTTTTCATTCGTGGGTAGTATCCGAGTATCCTTTTTTTTTCGTTACAGTCATTTTTAGAACATTTGATGAAATAGTTGGCGCGCTGGGAAGCCATGAAAGGAATGAAATCGAAGCAGCTATATATAGTTTATATAATATCCCAGTGAACTATTTGCATAGGTCGTTGCTCCGGCTAATAAGTGCTGCCGGTACAAAATCTATCGCGTTTTCTTTATTTGTAAGAGAACGCTCACTGTAGCTACATTAAAACTCCATTACCCTGAAAACGCAACTGCACATTAACCATACGTAACCGAATATCAACAGCTTTCGCCTTTCATGCAGCTCGGGAAGACTGCGGCCTGCAAACATTAACTGCAGATAACGTTAGAACCGGATGATTCAGTTTGCGCATGTAATTAAGGAATTTTTCATTTATAAAGCGTATTTTTCAAAAAATATCACATTTTTCATTTCAGGAAGTTGAGGTTTGCTTCAATAAGCTTTTCACCCAACAGAGAACAGGACGAAGAAAAAAGAAAACAGTGCCGTGATTATACAGATCGAGGCTGTTTTTGTAACGCTCACTGTGACCGGACTCTTGCATGTCGCCGATACTGGGCAGTCTGTATTGTTTAGCAGGCTGCGCCTTCGTTAAGTGATACTGTACACTACGCTATCTTTCTCTTCCTTATTTTCCTCCTCCGCCTGTTTTTGTCTGTTTTGCTTATTTTATAGATTCCTCAATGGCAGTAGTTAAATTTCTGACGATTCGGATAGTCGGACCTTAGGCGGCCTATTATCGCACGGCTCATCATTTAATAACAACAACACCGTCACACTGTATCTACGCTACACCACCGTGACCTCTTTCGAAAACTACACAATACCCGGTCTAACAGGACTTGTTTCTCGCGGCTGCTTGAATGCACGGCAATTTAATACGTGGCGGGAGGTTAGTGCAGGGTATACTCATCTAAAGAAGCTGCACCTGCAAAGCCTCGGCCAGACGGCTAGACTGGTGGGCGTATAATGAAGCAAAAGAGGCACGCGTCAGACCTAACAGATAAAGTAGAAAAGGGTCCATTAGAAACCTTAGCAGGCACCAGGTTCGGGCTGAAACGCGACACGAAGCCGGTGGCTCGGGGAGTCATGACGCATGAAAAGGGTCTGAAAGCACGCTGGCACCCGACACCCGGGCTCTGTCGTACGTTTCGTGCTCACTTCTCCCCGAACGAAAAACCAGGGGAGAACGCGAGGAGCGAGGAGCGCTTCTTTGGCGTCTTTGGTGACAGCGGCGAGTCTGTATTTTTTTTTTTACTGTTTCTTACCTAGTTTGTTTCTCTTTCTGGCTCTGGGTCTCAGCGTCTCAAATTGCGTGCTTTCGTTCTCTGTTTGGTTTAACGTTGATGTCTCTCTCACTTTCGGACAGACGGACAGCACTGTCATCACGCAGGCTCATCCAGAGGTTACTTGCTCATGTATGTACTGTCGGCTCCAAATACGCGTGACAGTTATTTATGCGAGATTATACTACGTGGTGCACCTGCCAACTTTCATCTTGGTTGTTCCAACGCAAGTGATATGAAGGAGTGATATGAAGGTGGACCCTTAGGCTTAGTGCACCCTGATTAAAGTGTCGCCACGCAGCCTAATTTAGAGAAAAGTTAAGAAAGAATGTTAGTTTGCGTAGGGCGTATTCTTCACATTCTCTACACCACACAGTGTCGCTTCTTTCTGAGGTGAACTGAACGTGACGTTAAAATACACCTATTCATCTTGTGTGGTCGTTGCTACCGTGGCGACCTTGATATCGAGCATGACGATACTGTGATGATCGACCTGCCAAGTGTGAGAAACGTTCAGGCGTGCATTCCCCTGACGAGATAATTACCCTGTTCCCAGAAAAATCGTCACCCGTTTGTGACCTGAGCAAACAAAGAGAAAAGGACGAAGAGAAGAAGACCTGTAGGGCAGGAGCTCGACGACTGCGGAACCTGACAAAGGCACTGATACTTCCACAAGTTCCCCAAGTTTTACAAGAAGGTATCGACGACCACAAGACCGCGAGGGGTTATTCAAGACCGTTCTGGTCCCCCTGTTATTGAAAACCGCTCGAGACTCGCATAGAGTCACAACCATCTATCTATGAAGTGAATACATTTTTTCTACCTTTTTTTCATCATCACAAATGCCCGCCTTCGTCGTCGTTTCCTGCTTCTTGCAGTGAAGGCCCAGCTGACCCGGTCGAAATTGTATCAGTACGCGTACTGGCGAGCATAATGCTGTCGTTGAAAGAAAGCCACATAGAAGTGGTCGGATTGTTGCGCCTCTGTGCCGAACGGCCATCAAAACATCAATAGTGCAAGTGTTAGAACGATAATCTTTCGTCCGTGTTCGCTTTCTTTCTTTTCGTAGTATAAAAGTAGAAAATAAGTTGCACCCTTCGTTATACTATCGATACTCAAAGCTCATTAGTGTGAATTTTAGGGTGGTTAACATTCACGCAGCTATATATGTATGGGGTCATAAGAATCCGTAAATTATTATCATTCTATGCCGCGCATGTTTTCTTTATACGAACTGCCGTTGTATGGTTAATACACGTCCCATTATACCGGACAAACAACATAATAAATATAAAAACGATTAATATTCCACCCAAAGCCACACGGAAACGAGTCCAGCGCCTGCATTTGCCAGCTTGTTGCTTTTAAAACGTGCCTCTCATTAGGGCAGAAGGATAGCCACACAAGAGCTCATGCTCGGTAGCCAATTTGGTGGCCCAGAATCAGCTCGCTGAATGCGTCCCAACCCGCTCATTACCAGGCAGATCCATACGCCTCAGCTGCTTGCACACTCACGCGCGATGTCCATCCTTTCTCTGGATGATTCAGCTTGGGCTCCGCGAAACATAATTACTCCTCCCTGATGCCGTGATTACGCTGCTAGCAGCAGAGATCGTCCCTCTTTCTCTGATACTTCCAAGTGCGCAAAGACAACAGGGGCTCTATGTTCTGTTCCTACCGGCTTGGAAGCTGATCCTAGTCATTAAGAAAGTTGTGGCATGTGGTTGTCTTTTGGAAGTCTGGCTGAGGTCGCGTTGCAGCGCAGGCGGTGCACATCATGCGTCAAAGAAGCATCACAATCACTGCAGGACGAGACAGACAGGCACTGCAGTTATCACTGGAGCGCACAACCTCTTTAGCCACAGTCATTCTAGCTAGAAGCCACAGTAATAATATAACAGAAATCAACGTTTAGGTGTGATAAACGCTGCTAAGAAGCACTCTGTACATTCTTCTTCAAGTACTTGAGCCTTTCGTACAATCTTCAGAGTAGCCATCACACGAGTTATTTTGTTAGTGTTCATGAAGTTTTGCCTAGTGGAATGATATATGCTATATATATGCTCTAAGGCCTCCGTAGTGCGTCAATTTAAGGAGCGCGAAGTGCTATCCCTTATCGCGTACCAGCGATCATATGTGCGATTGTAGCCGAGGTCGGCATTCAGATGACGGCAACGTTCCGTATGTGAGGTTGGTCAAATCTGTATTAAGGGCTAGCACTTTTTCCCGTAAGTGGAGGGGCCAGTTAGGACGTGTTGGCATCTATTAACGCATTCCGCCTGCTACATACAGAGGTGATGTGCGCCCGCCCATCTAGGCGGGTAGCAATGTCTGCATAAACGTGACACGTGTTAGCCGGTCAAACGTTAGCTTTTGGAAGAGGGGCGCAAATACAGAAAAAGTATACAAAGGCCGGCTGAAAGCAGAACAGATAAAATACAGGCAAGAGATGACGCTCGCTCCTGTCTAGTTTTACAAGCGTACATTGTTTATGTATTTTCAGCGGTCGTTTCTTACCATCTGTCCACTTACAAAGGGACAGAATTTTATTAGTGCATATGTGCTAACTGCGCTTCTCTTCTTTCGCCCCTCTCCTTTTGTGAATTCGGCGCCCTGGGTCAGCATTCCCAAAAGAGCTCTCACGTTAGAATTGTTCGTAACGGCAAATTCCAACCAATCTTGATGATGAGCATATTATTAGCAAAGCCGGCCGACGAATGGCAAAGAGTACTTACGAACGAAAAGCTGTAGCCTCCTAGAGCTTCAGATAACCAGCGTCATGTGTGATGCTGCCACGTGTAAGGGTTACCCTCACCGTTAAATCTCGGAAAAACCTCTTCTAAAAAGAGTGTCTACTGAGTAAAATGTCACAGTCATTTTTTCACCCGGAATGATGACAAAAGAGGGTCCTGAATGTGACCCTCGACTGTGATAGCAAATCACTCCGCGACTTCAAGGAGAGACCTGGGCGCAACGACTGCTGATTGCCTTCATTCGAGACACAGGACTCACCGACACTTGGTTACACACACTGTGAGACTCATAGGAGGCGCAGGTGGACAATTGCCGGCTATGTATGCCAGGCTAACTCCGCCTGCTGCATCACCACCACCACCACCACCACCACCACCATCCGCGACTTTATCCGTGATTGCAATGAATGGATGCTAAATAAAAAACGCCTACTTAGTGCTAAACCCCATATATTCTGCCATTTAGGATACCGTCCGAGAACGACCACTCATTCGCATCTTTTACTTTTGTACCTCGGAACCATTGGCGGCATTCTTTCAGAACTTCACGATAAAGCAGACTGCGTAGTTGGCATAGGACATTCCACACAAGATTAAAATTTGATTCTGTTTGACGCACTACAGCAACACCGTGGTATCATAGATACGACGTAGTATGATGTCCCAATTTAATTGTCACCAGCACTGATTCGTTAATATACGCATAAATCAACCAACTAGGGCATAACTGCGAGACGGCCTAGTTGGAACAGATTCATAATTAAAAAACGTTTTGTGCGCAAACAAACAGGGACAAAGAAGAGGAGCAACACAAGGACGAGCGCTTTCTAACAACTGGTTTTGTTTTCAAAGAACTTCCTGATTAAATACCCACAGATCTGCGCGATATAGTCAAACAGAGCATGCCTATAGCGCATATAACCCTTGAGATAAAATGCCGTGGACCAAAGCCACCCGGTTAACATAAAAACATCAAGGCGCATGTTACAAGCACTTACGATGAAAATACGTCAAAGATGTGATGACAACAGTGAATTTTCTTTATCCAGCAATGAAACAGAAGGATGGCTGATGCATTTTTTTGTTTTTCAGTCCAGTGCGCATCCACAATTTCTCTGGCGTTTTGATTCCTATGCCTATACAACATATCGGTGCTACTAAGACACGGTGAACAATCGTGTTCTTCAATCGTGTTTGTTTGCGCACAAAACGTTTTTAAATAATGAACCAACTAGGGATTTCTTCTTATTCCCGCTCATCAAAATGCTAGCCGGCAGCGCTCCTTGGTGTTGCATAAGACCCCTTATTCGCTAACGGAGGGCGTATAATTTATAATTCGCAAAGCCGAAAGTTCTCAATTATTATTTTTTTTTATTTACTGCCCGGTTTTCTCGGGAAACAACCGTGGGGTCGTTCCACGAAAGATGTCCCAGACCCGAAAAGCGCCACCGTGGATTCTCTTAAACACAAATTTAGCTAGTTGAGGATTGTGTGAATGAAGTTGCATCAAATTATGAAAAAAAAATTTTAGCGGCTACAATGGCGTCCCGTTAGGAGGTCCTGACAGTAGCTCCTCAGGATTAAATAAAGTTCGTTGTCTGTCTGTCTGTCTGTCTGTCTGTCTGTCTGTCTGTCTGTCTGTCTGTCTGTCTGTCTGTCTGTCTGTCTGTCTGTCTGTCTGTCTGTCTGTCTGTCTGTCTGTCTGTCTGTATTTTTTGGTACCGTAAGTTATCTTTGAAGTTTCCGCGAAGAAGCGAAAGCTGGTTAGAGGAGAGTATTTTTTTCCCCGCCGGCTGTATTTTGGCACGCGTATGCACCCTGACTCTTTGACAAGCGAACGTGTGGTGTGTCGTTCGATATCAGTATAAGTACATCGTAAGCGGCTTGTTTTCGTCAGTTCGCCACTTCACATATTTGGGGCTCAGAGTGGTCAGGTAGGCGAAGGCAGTATTAATGTTTAGAAGGAGACGATGCGACAGATAGGGCTTGCTATTGCACTTTTGCTCTGACCATCCATTTGCAGTGTCGGTTCTGGTCCTGTGCCTTATTATTTCCGACGTACAGGCGAGGCCACTGATAGGGGAAACACGCGAGTCGTGGCACCGCTCCGCAGAGTGCCCCACCACCGGCGCTTCATGAACTCTTGCGACGCAGTTGCAATCAAAGCGATTGGCCAAAAGCCCGGTGGGGGAGTCATCTGCTATGGTGAGTCGCCAACCAAGACTTCACGAGGCGCCGGTGGTGGCGCTCCGCGGAGCGATGCCACGAAAGCTTAACAGGGAAGCTTACCGGCGTGGTCTGTAGAGTGAGCAACACAGCAATAAAGAAAGTCCAGCGGAAATTCAGAGAGGCTGAAATAATCTCATTTGTGGCGGCAGTGGAAAGGACACCTACCATGAGTAACTACTTAAGAGGCAAGAACGAAATTAGGAAAGCAACAATTTATGATAACTCAAAGAGAAGCTCACTACTTTCCGAAGGGAGATCGGGATGCCTTAGAATACGCGCCTATAAAGTGAGATGTAAGAAGGAAGAAGGAGCATGTGCTTACTGCGGTAAAGCTAGGGAAACGATGGAGCATGTTTTATTAGAATGTGAAGACATCTACCCAGCGGTCGATTTGAGCACCGCTGGCCACCTTGAAGTCCTTGGGTTCAGCGAGTGCAGGGGGAAGGTAAACATGTCTGCAATAGAGGCTAGTAAGAGGTGATTGGAAGAGCTGTGCAAGCAAAGTAGGTAAACGACAAAACACGGAGTCGTACAAAAACAAAGTTCACAATAGGGGGTCAAAACATTTTGTTATCGAAATTCATCGTGATATTTTTTTCCCTTTTTTTAGTTTTTAACCTAGGTAGGACATTAGGCAGTATAACAGCAAGAGCTCGGTGGCGCAACCCACTGCCCCGCTACAAAGGGGACGTTCATAACATCCATCCATCCATCCTGGATGGAAGTACTTTCTTGGAAAGTACTTTTTTAATAATTCAAAATTATTTTAGCATGAAGTATACCAACTAACAAAAGCGGGAAAATATTTATTGTGGCTTAAACACTAAGACATTAATGCAGAAAACTTCTTATAACGTACATATTTTTACATTTTTCACTGAGCCAACTAAACGCGGAAAATTCCTTAGATGCTTTCACTTATGACGTCGCATTAAAGAACAACACAAGTGCAACATTTTAAGGAAAAGTTTGTCATTGTACCTGATTTCATGCTCGATCTTAAGAAAAAGAAAGGTTACCTACAATGAATTTTTGGTTCTTTGCAGAAACTTGAATGAGTGCTTACATGAACCAAAAAATTGTGTTGAAAAATATACTTCGTTGAAATTTACTTCACACAATAACCAACTAGCACAATTTTTATTAAAGAATCCACAATCGTCGCTTTTGGTTCTGGTACATCTCGCGTGGAATAACTCTTTGCTGAAGAAAATATTCGGATGATTGTATTCAATGCCCCCTACTTCTGGCGCCATGAAATTCTAACTGACAATTCGATATGCTGTAGTAATCCCACAAGAATACGTTGTTTATTTCTGGATACGCAGTTAGTGCAGAAGGTTATAGTGCAGCAGTTAGTAATCCGGCATTATAAGCAGCTCACGCAGTAGATAAGTTGCGTCGATGAGTGTTGGACAGAATGTCTGTTTTCTGACCTTTGGTGCCTACTAGGCACAATTACCTTTACTGGTTCTGTGCGTTGACCTAGATGACCCGCGACTATCAGTGCTGTTCGTTACATACTTTTTTTCTTTTGTTTTATTTCTATTTGTCACGGAGCGAAGCGACACAGAATGCGCATTTTCTCGCGTATTATAAAGCGGTGCTGTAACCCAGAGACGCGTGAAAGGCGCACGCAACTTTTTCACTAAGCCCGGCGCCTTTACTGCTTCAGATAGCTGTGATCGGGTGCCTCTCAAGTGCGTCGCCCCGACACGGCAGTAGCGAAATGAATACGATCCCCTTCACTGTGAAATACTTCCCCACGGGTGAGCGATTTCTCGTCCTCCAAGCTACCGCTCTCCTTTCAAGAGTCATATCTATATTTCAGACAGAGACCGAGGGACTCGTGCGCGGAGATATCTTCTACCTTCCCTCGATGCCCAAGTGGCGCTGAAGGTCACGTGGACGGTCCACTACTTGGCACACACTCCAGTTCTCACGTACGGGCCTCTGTACTGAGAGCGGCGTGGTCCAGCAAAGTCTCCCTAAAAGGTGCCACTACCGCCGTTCTCGCCGATGGTGCGACAGCGTTCCTTTCGGATTCCCGGCAGTGTCATCAATATGCATCAACGTCTCCTACCAACGCCTGCACCTCCGATGGGAACTCCCTTTTACTCCACGCTTTCGGTGCTTTTCGCCTCGTTCCCTCTCTTCCTTTTCTATACGTACATCTGCAGACTCGCCGCCTGCTGCAGCTCGCACAAAATAACGTGCGATGAGCGGTGGGTGTGGGGAGGGAAGAGGGGCCGCCGTTATATGGCGTATCCGCTTTCCCCGATATTTCTGCCGCCCATCAATATTGCTTTAACTGAGGAGGCCATTTGTATCGAGTCCTTTTCTCGGCGTCGTCTCCTCCCGAGCTGCAGCGGGCGACGCGGGGCTCGAGCGCCCGCGTTGCACCTGATTTCGTCGATCGGTGTTTGCGTAATCACGAGCGAAGCGAGCATAAATAAACATTCGGGTGCCTCTTGTGCAAGTCAATTCGCCGGCGCGTATGCCGTCCCTTCTTTTCCCGAAGAAGCCGAGCTTCGCGCGTGTTTGACTCCTAAATCGGACAGAAAAGGTGCCCGAGGTTTCGTACGAAGAAGGATAGTCTTTAACGAGGGACATCTTCGAAGCTCTGCGGCACCTCTTTCGGCACGTTTCGACCGAAACTGTAGCGTGTGTTGCGTTTTTGGCGTCGCTGTGGCGACATTAGGGACTGTTGAGGTGGTTCATTGCTTCGTGTATAGAAGGAACAAATAAGTGTGATGCCTGGTAATTTATTATTTGCTCATGATAAGCGCGAGGATAAGCGAAGCTCGCTATTTGACGCACAAGGAAGTAGAAGGACAAGAACGTACACGGTACGCTGACTTGTTGCAGTTTTCTTTTTTTTTTCCTGTAGTTATTATTGTTCCTAAGAGCGAGCTAGCGAAATTCTAAAATTTTGGTGAACTTTCGGTGGCTTGTTCGGGAGCCGAAATCACATTTGCTCCCAAATACTCACCTTTTCCATGATGCATAGTAAATGGTGCCGCACTAGCCTCCACATGGTGGCTTATATGCCGAATTTGAGGAATTTGACGGTCGATACAAATAAGAGTTGTTTACCATATGTAGCTGTGAAATGGTCGCGCGATGCGCGTTCTTTCAAAGCCTGGTGATGACTCGTCAGCGTTGTAGATAAAGACGCTAATCCCTTGCTGCAATAAATGACCAAGCATGTGTTAATTTAAGGAAATATGTGTATATATTACTTAAGGAATTTAATACTACATTCGCGGCTTAGAAGCTTTAAGGATGAACTGCTTTTGCAGCTGAATTACAATTCCCCACACAGCGTTAGGCAAACGCAATATCTATAAAAACTCCAAGTGCCTCATTTGCAGCAACATACTGCACGCGTTCAGCTGTGGGGCTAGTGTTAAGCTCGTTGGAGGATTGTTAGAACTCTAAGAATCGAGTCTCTGACAGTATAACCACATTGCGAACGCTTTACTTTTCGCCAGCAAATAAACTAAGGAGCAAAGCAAAAATCTGCAGATTTGTTTTATCTCCTTGCCAGCAGAACTGAAATTCTCTCCGTCAAAACCTAATTGGCGGTTTTTTCAGATCGGCACTGTACTTTGGCGGAAGAAATGTTTCGCTTTTATTTCTTGGCAAGTATTTCTTCCCGAATACGTGCAGTTTTATGCCGTGAAAGAAGTAAGAATATAAAAACAAGCGCAATTCGTACCAACTCCTCACAATGAACTTCGGCGCCTCTGCATCTGGTTGAATTTTCTCGCGGTATATGCATAAATATAAAAAAAGTTGAACTCTGCGCGCATAAGCTCCCTAGGCAGCGAAGAAAGCGGGAAACCATATGGCGTATCTTTCTAATCGGCTTATTGCTGCGAGAAACCCCGAAGGTGAAATATAACGCCGCGGTATTACGCTAATTGAGTTTCCGTTCGGCCTTCTGAATACCTCAAACTTGAGAGGGCTGAATAAAAACAACAGTTCGAGGCTGCGGAGGATAGCGCGGAAAGGAACCTTACGCTGAACCACAAGATGATTTATGAAAGTTCAGCGTAACTTCCAATCGTATATCCTTTACAGGAAAGGACTCGCTTGCATTAGCAAATGCAAAGTAAACTGAACCGAGCCTCTACCTTGAGGAGCCAGCATCGATAGCAAACCTTTGGCCATATGTGTTCTTCCGCCGCTGTTTGAATGCATGACCATGCACACACACACACACACACACACACACACACACACACACACACATATATATATATATATATATATAGCATTCACTACATAGCGTGCACCAGTTAACTTTATTCAAGCTGTTCCACGATAAAAAGAAAATTAAGAAAACATGGTGCAGTTTAAGATTTCAAGACCTACGCGGTGTTGGATTCTGAGACCTCTAGTGACAGAATACCGTACGTCTTAGAATTGTATCCTGCACCATGCTCTCTTAATTTTTTTTTATTTGAACAGTTTCGCCAACGTTAGCTGGGACACGATATAATCACAGGAGTGAATCACCAAACTTAGAATGCGAGCTAAATATGTTAGGTACACAGCGTTAATCACAAGAATAATGCTGGATACGAAGCAATACATATTTGGGTGTGCATTCCCTTATGGTAGCACCACCCTCACTATTGCCTTGTTCGACAATGCTGTGATATGCAGTTACGCTGTTCGAGAGGAGGGTCTATAAAATAGATGTGTAAATGCAACAAGCATGATAAATGGGAACGTAAAATTTTCGCCAGCATTCCTTTACACGAAATCAAACAGGAGTCAGCTGATTAGAGCGTGGCCGCTTAATGTTTTAAGTAGTGGAAGCCGTTTCTGTCGGGATATTTTATTTGTTACACATGTGTGGAAGCCTCCTTTGGCCGCACATGCCCTGCCGTTGTAGATTGCATGAATTGAATTGAGCCTTTATGTTTGTTGAATACAGTTCAAGAAAGCTGCAGGAGCTAAAGGCGTGCAACGCCTGACAGATGCTCCTGAAACCGCAGCATACAAGTATACATCGGTGCGATGACTGAGCCGGCATAGAACAATAAATATTGTATCTTAAACAGGTGCTTTCACAGTTCAAGCCCGAAGTTAAGGAAAACATCGTGTACCAGGAAGGGCAAGGAATTCAAGCCGTAGGAATTCTGAAAAGTCATGATGGTGACTATTATAATAATGATGATGACACCAGCGTTGAGAGTCAAGCGCAGCGTATAATGTTAGCACTCACTCTGGCCGTGTAACTACCGTTATGAGCCCCAAAGACTGAAGCTACCTGACGAATCAAAGCTGTCTAATCTAAAGGAGGCCGGCTCGGCCGAGCTACCGCCCAGAGCGACGCCAGGCAGGGGACCAACATCTGTCTGCTGTTAAAGCGATGCGTGCAGGACGATCAATGTAAGCCAAGTAATACAAAGCAGTGAAGGGACATGCATACCGCAGTCTGCCACACAGAGAGGGCTAACTGCACTCGGTGAGCTAACAATCTAGTTACAATAAAAGCCTGCACAGTGCAGAGCGTTGGTCATGGACTCCGTTCCATAGGCGGGAGTGGCACACGTTGCTGCAAACGCTGACTCCAGAACGCGAACTCTGCGCAATAAATTCGCACAAATGTGTTCGGTAAACATTAAAGCGCTTCACGGAATTTCGCCCGATAAGATAAAAACGAATAAAAATAGAGCGCTTATCGATGCCATCGTAACAACACGACAATTTTAAGTTATCGGTGGCCAAGGTATTGCATGCAAGCTGTTCGCATCTATCTTTTTCGAAGAATAAGAGAAGAGGAACTTTATAACATTGGAGAGGCTGCCTATAGCCAAGCGCACGACGAACTTTTCAAGAAAGTTGGGGTTAGATATGAAAAAGAAGAAAAATCATTATAAAAGCCGACTAAACAAAGTAAACATAATAAGAAAGCAGTCTTAAACTATAAATACCTGTAAACTCACTTGCATACATGAAAGAAAAAGACCAGACACCGAGAAAACGTGACAGCGACAAACGGCAGAAACATACGACATAAGAACATAAGGAGATGAATAAAGAAAAAATTACCATGTCTGCCACTGTAGTACAGAAGACAATAGGCAAATGGAGTGAACTCCACGAGACTTCATTAACGTTGGTGCATCTTAAAAGGCAGAAATGACCTGGTTGCGCACCAACTGAAAGCAGTGCTCTTCGAAAGATCGAGAAGCATCCCAAAGCGAGAATGCGTTCCGCATGTTCTCGTTGTTTTATGGTCTTCGCCAGCAACCTGCTTCTCTTTTAACATTAAATGTGGGAGACTTTCTATATGCGTGACTTATCAAAAGTGTTAGGGTGCTACGTATCCGGTAGAGTCATTGTCACAGAGTGCATGCCCGCGCTCCTCTCAAGATGGCCGCCATTGCCGCAGCAGCAGCAACGCCGCTTGAACGGCGATGGGGAAGAGAGCTTCCCATTGTCCCGAGCTCGCCAGACCGGTTTGGTCACTTGTGTCGCCTGAGCACGGCGGAGGGACGAGGCCGCTTGGCGAGCGGCAGAGCAGCTTGGAAGACGAAGGAGCGGGGTCGGGCACCGGGGGAGAGCTGACGATGTGGTCGGCAGGCTGAAACCTCCAGGCCGAAGTCTTCGCCGTTCGACCGACAGACGGTGCAAATCCGTCAGGATCTTTGGCAGCGAGGTACCAGCAGCCCGACGCTCTTCAGATCGGGATCTCGGCAAGCACGCCCCAGATAAGCCTCGTGTTCCAGGCCGCTCTCAGAACTTTCCGCCGGACTCTTTTTTTTTCTAATCGCGTTTAATCTTTCGTTTAATTACCCATCGCGTGTTGATTTTTGTATGTCCTGTTAGTTTAGTCTTTGCCGCGTTCATTGTCACGTGTATTTTTCATTTGTGTCGCGTATTTTGTTTGTTATTTCGCGAGTGTTAATAGCTCCCACGTGTTGGGCTTAGTGTCGCACGAGTGGCGTCAGGGCGTGCGCTGTGTGACCCGCACGCCTTCCGCGAGCTAGGACCCACTACTGGAAGTTTGCATGTTTTTTTTCCCATTATGTCTCGGGCATGATGTCATCTTATTAAATTGAATGTGTGTGTTTTACGTCGCCTCCCGTCTCATGCCTCTGGTTCACGGTCGATCAGGCGTGGACCTTATCGCCGGTCAGCAGTCGAACCCTCACTAAACGCACGCGGGGTGGGTTTGTTGTCGCCCCATCCCCTCCGGTTCGGAGAGTGCGAAATACCCCACCATCAATCTTTGACAACTGGCGTCCGCCGCGGGCATGCACTCTGTGACAGTCATAATGAATATTGTTACAATGTTATTGCTCGGCGCAGCACTCACTTACATGTATCGGAACTTTCCTGAATGTTGTCGACGATTCTGTAGCGATTCAATTTTGTCTTATCAGATTGCGTGCGCGACGCGAACAGTGGTACACAGTCTGGAAAGTACATAAGCAGCAGCAATGACGCTGAAATATACGATGAATCACGTATAAATAGCCGTCGCACTCGACCAGTAGATCGGGATGCTCTTGGCGCAATCGTTGTTCTTTTAGCGTTACTTGTTATTGCTAGGCGCAAGTTCACCCTATAAAGAGATCAAAATTTTTAAAAAGCCGTTTTGGCAGTCCTATTCTTCACTATCACTACAACGGGATAACCTAATCAAAGATATGCGAGCTACTTGCCTAGCGAGCGCGTTCTTTCGAGCTACATAAAATGCTGCTTCGGAAACTAGTTAAAAGCAGCCATTTTCATTTAACAGAAACGTCTATATAGAAAAAGGGCGGTCGTCACATCACATCTTATCAACTCCGCACCACCGGGGCTCCTGCTTCTTTGGTGGTCAGGATGAATGTTTGCCTTCATTTTGCGACCTCCAATGCCGGAAGCAGCAGTGATATCTCGCGCGACGCACCCATGAACGAATTTGTGACACGTCGGGCCGCTCTCAAATCCCCGGAGATTTCACGGTTTCAAGAACGCGCTGAGCCCCACCGTGATGGAGCCGCCGGGGTATACGAAGCGCACCCCTGCACCACCCTACATCGGAGGCGGCACCCTCGACCCTAGCCCCTGCTCTTGCCCTTTTCGCTTCCTGCATACTTTTCATTGCTTCGTTGTCTCAAATACCGTGCAATATGACCTAACGCAAGTACACAAAATGGCGTGTCTTTGTGTCAGTGCCATAGCGCAGGTTGTATACCATGTACTCAAACAGAGCCGCGCAATTTCGCCACTCTTAGATGGAGCACGAGGTCGTGTATTCAATTGCCGGTTTAGGCAGCCGCGAAATTTAGAAAGTGATGGTCACCGTACAATCGGTGAACATTAGAAAAATCATGGTGGGTAAAATTAATTGAAGGTGCCGCTACTATGCCGTCGTTCACACACATGCAATCAAGTTGTAGGCTTGAAGAGACGTGGGGAGGAGAAGGGAGGGGGGTATGCATTATTAATCTGGCGCTAACTCATAATCATTCAGCTCCATACGGCGCGTTGTCCCTAGCGATAGTGTTAGTGATAGGGTTACGTCACCACTCCTCAAAACGAATCGCTGCTTCATAAATGGATTAGGCATGGATGCCACGCGGTACAACAAACGTGTGATGGGTGTGCATCGCAAAAAAAACTTGAGCTCACTGTAGACAAGTGCTTCACCTCGCCATTAAAGTAGCTTTAAAAAGTTAGCAACATTGTTCCTGTGTTGGTCGACCACACAGTCTTCAGAAATGCATGTTGACTTTCCTATAATGCGGTTGTTCCTGGAGACACAGATGGCGATTCCACTTCTTTAAAGTGGCCACTAAATCATACTTTGGCGCCATGTAGTGAAGTTTGTTTATCTGAGTTATTTATGGGACAAAACACGAAGTCAGAGACATTTGTGTCAAAGGTGCCCACATTGCGGCCCAAGGTTCTGCCTCGATTGCCCTCAGTAGCGGAGTGATAGGTCGTAGTTTCCTTAGTAGTGCACAGAACTTGCCGCGTGCAGTTGCTGCGGATAAGACGCGAATGCCTTGACGCATTGGTTGTCACGCTGGGTCTGTCAGCACTGTGATGGTACGTGTTTTCAAGAAAAAAAAAGAATAAAAGAAAACGCCGTCCTGAGCTTGAGAGCGAATTACGTGAAGCGGAAAAAGAAGGCGCGATGCGTGAAATTTCTCGATAATTTCGACACTGCCTCAGAATTGACGTGAGTGTGTTTTATTGGCATTTATGCTCGTCGGTCAAAGGTTCCGTTCTGTAGGGGCCCCGAAACGAGCCCAATAACGAGCGTGAGTGTTCGAGATGCCTTTCGCGTCAGGAATAACGCTCAACGAAATTCACTCCATATCTCGTAGATGTATAGGGCTGCATTTGAGGAAGAGTTAAAAGGTGTGCATTTTGCTTCGTTTTCTATTTGTGATGCTCCCATGATCCTGAAGAAAGTGCCAGAGACCTGATAGTCTTAACAGCTTTTGCAGCCGCTTTTACGAAAGCTGCCACATTATTGTATGAACAGAAACTACTATTCTGACTACTATAAGATTCCTTCACAATGAAGAGTTGAGCACGTCAAAAAGTTAGCAGAAGCCCTGTGGGCCAATTAAGCAGAGCCAACATGATGGACAATTTTTCTACTTTAACATTGTTGTTTGCAATATATAACTATGTTTTATTTTTTATTACTACGTAATTATTTCTTGACTGCGTTTCCTTTCTTCCTAATTTTTTTTTTTTGCTATATAGTACATAGGAGATGTTGCCTTTAATTGGTGCAGGCTATGGCCTTTCAGATAGAGATTTAAAAAAATGATTAACTCAAACGCATTGAACTAAACGGCAGCTCCAAATCGTAATAAAACAAAGTCCAGTCGCATAAGTACACTACTTCCACATTCAAACTGAAAGTCAACTGCAATCATAAAAGCACACAGTCTAGTCACATAAGTACACTTATGCCACATTAAAGCTGAGAGTCAACTCAGACAGCACAAAATCCGGTTACACAGCTACGCTAAAATCAGGGCACATAAGAAAGCATTGATTAGATTCAAATGAAAGTATACGGAACCAGGCATTAAAGTGGCCAAAGCCGGCTTATAAAAGAAATGCCATGGAATGAGCTTATCACATTTAAACACTACGCAATAATTACCGAGCATATTTCTCTCTTCTAGAAATGTTTGAAGGACCAGTTAAATATTTGTTTTTACTTAACAAGTACGTTTACATGTACTTTACATTATGGCATTGACTGGTTACGTATCGATGTGTTTGCATACGGCATTAAAGTGTTCGCACTGTATTGACGTTACCCAGTTTTCGTGTAATACTCGCCACCAAGAGGGTCTTGGAGGTTATAAAATAAAATTGAATTTGAAAATATCCAGAACAGTACCGCGGATAAGCGTCTCATGCCGCTCTTTGTAGGCGCCACATGTGGCGTGATATTCGCTGGTTATTTTGCTGTGTGCGACAAGAAGTGGTACATTTGGTATAGAATGTAAGCGGCGTCGTTCAATCGAACGACGACCGTGCGTGCTAGGTGCGAAAGCTACCGCTGAGTTGTTATCGCTTAATCGATTCCTGGATCGTTCGTTTGCTGATCTGCTCACCAGCCCCTCTTTAATCGCCAAGACGTCAGAATATTACATGCAAAACTACACGAGCCCTTTTTTGTCCAGCAGTTTCATTATATTTTTTTTTTCATTCAGAAAGGGTCCATTTTAGGAGACAACTGTTAAACCGATTTTATTTTTATTTTGACGTTTCGGTGTTCACGTAATTAATAAAGCTAATTATAATGCATTCATAAATGCTGAAGCAAATCCTTAAAATATTATTCAAGCTCTTATGCAATGACCAATCACGCTTTTATTGGATGACTGTGTGCTCCTTTTGACGTCTAATCCTTGTGTTTTTGCTAAGTTTATAGTCCCCGCCCCCCTTCCCAGTGATCTCTATTTCTTCTTTTCAGCACACAATACAATGAACCTTGCCGTCTAGAGCAATAAAAACGAAAACCTCTGAAACAAGGTAAAAACAAAGCTTTCGAAAAGCAATTTCTCGACAAAACATCTGATGCGATGGTGATTATAAGTTTGGCCCCGAAAAAAGCACGCGACGGTTTCCGTGCAGCTACAGAATAATTGTGCGGGACTCTTGATTCAGGAGGGGCTTACGTATGTCCTTATCATTCTTAGGACACTTCATCACAGCCTTTCGCACATGCGTATTGCTCGGGGCGTGTTTATATTTGCTTGCTCTGGACGTCTTGTCTTCGTTGTCTTTATCTCCACTATATAAGCAAAGGAACTTTCGGAGACAGATAACAAGAGTGCAGCTGCGAGAAAAGGAGAGCATCACGAGGGCGTTAAATTGTTTTCTCCGTGGTAGAACTTAAGTCGACGTTAGAAAAGAAAAGTCTCAAGAAAGAATGTATGAAAAAGCACGAACTTTCGATGGCTGCCAGGCTGACACACGGTTTCTTGATGACATGGAGAGAAAATTGGGAGATCGAATCTTCTTCAAACTCATTTTATCCACATTCATCCGTCAAAGGCTGACGCTAAAGTCCGCTTGTAAAGAACTCTTGCCCAAGTCCACACTGGCTAGCTCAAACGACGTGCCTGTGTTCAGACCTCGCTCTGTATTTGCTTGAGGTCTCCTTCAGGGACAAACATTTCTTGTGTACAGTGATTCGTTGTAAAGAAAAGAATCCATTCCGCCGACCCAATAGGTAAGAAGCTCTTTATTGGAAGGCAGATTCTTCTTACGACGTGCACACGACCGCATGAATGCAAGTCCGCGTAGGAACGGCTAAGTGAACAAAAATACGGAAGCTTTTCTTCTTTCATGTACTCGCAGTTTCCAGCACTCTAAATGTTAGTCTAATATCTAATTGTAATATAACTGTCTTAATAAGTGGTGCCTCAACCACATGGAAGAATATTCCCTGGCACTATTTCTTGCGAAGCGTTTTATAACTTCGTAACACTCCGTCTATGCACTGCTATCGCAATGGTCTTGCATGGCCTCCTAGATAGCCTGTACAACGTAGGAGTAAATTTGTATGCATGGGTCATAGTTTTCACGCACGCGGTTGTCACAGCTTTCCGTCGGAAAAGCGGATAATCTTGTTCACGAGCTGGAGTTCCTCATAAACCAGCCGCTCGTTTTCGTGTGGGAGGTTTTCGACACCAAGTGCACCAAATGACACTGACACTCTAAGGTAACAATATGCATCACGCAAGTAATTGCCGGAAACACCCGAGTAGCCATTGGTGACGTTTACCGACGTCCCACGCGGATACCCCTTGTTCCGGCGACAGAGACTTCTCCGAAAAGATCCCCAATTACACCTTTTCTATGTCAAAAAGCGCTCGCGAGTGCGCTAGCTCGTTTCGGCGACAGTCCATTGTTAGAAATAATCACCTTAGAATACCGACCTCACAAGTCGTCGCAGAATAGGGCTGCGAATGCATTGTTGCAGTTCTCACGAACACAGCTGCACGAGCGACTCTAGCACTGACGAGCTAGTATTATCCTGTGCTGTGAAAAGCAGTTATTTTGTACATGTGCTCTGTTTCTCTCTCTATTTATACATATATAGTTCGCCTCCCGCACCCTCTCATGTAGGGTAGCAAACCGGATTTTCCTTCAGCATAACCTCCCTGCCTTTCCATTATTTCATTTCGTTCTCCTGGAATTGTCATAAATTGCGGAGAACTATTGGAACAATGTTGTATGTCCCACATAAACTATTTCTTAGGTGCATATATTTGTACTCGAGTGTATAGTGTTTCTGCTGAGTCCATCTGAAATGTTCATTATATTTTTTGCCTTGTTATGAATATTGTAGATATTGTATTGTACGCTATTGTACGTTGTAGATATGTAATCTACGTGTACAGTCTGCGGCTTCAAGTGCCGCAGATTGTGCACGACTGCATTCCAACGTTGCGCTTATTCCTCTGTTTAAGAAAACTGCCTGTGCAGGTCGCCTAAATTGTATCTGTGTCGTAAAGAATGCAATGCCTACAACAAAGCCGAAAGCGTCTATTCGCCGTCATAGGTTCGATGTTGCAAAGTGCCGCAGTTACTTTCGTTGAATGTGGTTGGAAGACATTGCACGAGGTTGCAGGAGTCTTGCACAAAGTTGGGAGGTGCTGAGGGCATTCGGTTGAGTATCTACTTTCAAGGTTAATGAGCTCAAAGCCAGACAAATTCCTTGAGCCTCCGTGGGATATGTATATATATATTTAAATCTCTGACTTTCGCCTTTTTACAATACGATTTATCTCGCCTTTCTCCAATGCTTTCACACAGGCGCAGCATTTCTTTTCGGATCAAACCTATCTGCTTCTTCTTTATTTTATCTCACCTACAAAGCGACTCTTTCCACAGCCTATAGTTCTGAATGACAAAAACTGCATCTATCGTCAAGGCACTGATTTGGGCTTGGCGTGTTATCACGACAGCATTTAATATTGCGTAACTAGCACTCGAAAACATACCCGAGGAAGAGGACGCACACGTAGATTTATGTTTGTTTCCGGTTCCTCCACGGTTTCTTTGTGCTCGTTACTCTACATCCAAAGGTTTCGTGCGCCTAACAGTACGTAAACGTGACCTGTAAATAGACTAATTTCCCGCGGAGTTTTCTGCAGAAAGACTGCAGACTGCCGCGTGCTAAAATGACAGTAAACGAGCCTTCCCTAGACCAACAAATCGATATTGATTTTTAATCGACCAGTGAGAATAACACAGTTGGGAGCACATGGAGATCAAAATGACCGCTTCAACGTTCGCGCCTAGACCCACATCCATCTGTGCCGCTCATTTCACTCGAGATGTGTTTTTCCGCACTGTCGCCATATGCCAGCTTTAGAAGCATTGTTATCGGCATTTACAGCGAGCATCTCGGTTGGTCGAAGCGCCGACATTCGTCATTATGCGTAATAGGCGAATCGAGAGAGAGAGGAGAAAAGAAAAGGAGAAATGCAGGTCATTAGGGTCAGGCTATATCTGTCCTTCATTTACACATAATAAAAAGAAAAACTATCGCTACGAATCCAAGCGCACAAGCCCCAGATGCGGGAACGAGACCGAACAAGCGGAAAGGAAAAGAAGAAAAAAAGAAAAAGAGCCCGAGAATTAAATGCGGCAAAGAGCAGGCTCATCGGAGTCAGCATTCACGGGATCTTCCGGAGCGCACCCCCTCCGGCGCCCTTTGAGGTTTGCGCCGCTGCATTTCGTTACAGAAGATTAACGGCACGCGGGCCGAGGGTTTTAGTTACAAGGCGCCGACATTATTATTCCTCCATTGATTTTGTCATTACAGACGTGCCGGGCGGCGAAGGCGCTCGCGCACGAGTGCACTGCTGGGTTCTGGAGTTAAGCGTCCTCACATGCAAATTGAGGCCGGCGGCCGAGATCGCCGATCACTGGCCTCTCGTTGCCCCCCCCCCCTCCCCCCGCCGCGCGTCTTCTCTCCCCACGCCTCCTGCGTCATGTAGAAAGGAGCGACCTATCACTGACAGCGGCGCGCGTGTTGAACGAGGTGGCGAGGAAAACGAGGATGAAGGCGCGATGAGAAGGGAACAGTGGCGGGACCTTGTCGTAAGGCTGATCTCCTAAAAACATCGACTCGCATGCGCTATACGGAATCTTTAGCGCCGGTTTCTAACGCGAGGTGACTGTTTGGCCATATTTAGGCACGTCGAAAGCGGTGGGCGATTCTGTCTTGGGTCAACGAGCAAAGTAGGCGGTGTAAATTGTTAACGACTAGGGGTTGTTCCGGGGCAGTATACAAGACGGAAGCGCTTAGTATACGGCTGCGCGAAGTCACCACCCATAGAGTCGCTACGCCGGAAAGATTGCCGAGGTCAGTTCGAGGAGATCAGACACCGTAAATTATCATTAGGCTTACTCATGCGGCGCACGAGTAATATAAGGCATAGGCGATGGTTGATCGTCAGCTCTAATGGGTATCCAGAATCCAGCGGCAATGCAGTTCACGAGGTGCATGTGTAAAAAATTATCAGTTTGCCGACCCGATCAGTCCGCCTTCGCATCTCCTACGTTATTTCGCTATAAAGCAAGAATACGGCGTGCGACTGTAAACTAAGAATCGTTCGAAGGTAGCATTTGTTCACACAGATACATTTGTTGTAAATATTATTTTATTCATTTTTTATCACAGTACAGTAACAACTGTAGCAATCGCTCTCACAAACCTAAGGGCTATTATAGCCGAATATGAGTCCCCTTACACCATGCTGTGGAATGTTACAACTCTATACAATCATAATCGGTTATAACGACATTAGTTCGATATGCCAGATAAATTAATATACCCAAACCAGTCATTACAAACACAACTAAGCATTTGTTATACGTTCGTTATATATGGATTTCTTATCTACAGCGGAGAAAAAATAAACAGCCAAACAGCGAAAAATTCATCGAGAACGAAACTGTGCGTACCCGGCAGTAACTTCTACCTGTACCTTGAACTCTTTCTCCGCGTCACTAAGTGATGGGGGCGAAATATAGGAACACGCGTTTACTTTGATTCAGGTGCACGTTAAAGATACCCAGGTTATCATAATTAATCCGGGGTCCCCACTACCGCGTGCCTCATACTGAGATTGTGTTTTTGACACGTAGACCCCATAATTTTTTTTTTTCAGTGCCACTAAGAATCGTTTTTAATGCGTGAGACTGTTTGAGGGAATTGATAAGATCTCGTTTAAATACGTTTTCGATATGCTTGCAGGGCCAAAATTCCAAAGCTTTTTGTTCGTACGTGCTCTTTGACATTGCCCAGCCGCCTTCGCTATAATGATATGTCCAGCACCCGGATTGGTCGAAACCTGCTTTTACGAATAATTTTAGCTTAAGAGATCTTGTGAATACAGACCCTGGCACGCTTCCAACAATTATTGCGCGTATGTTTGAAAAAAAAAACACCTCTTGACAAATTTAATTTAAAGTAACCACAATAAATGCTGCGTTCTTGGAATAAAACTGCCTTCATGGCGCTGGCAGCTGTCACCCCGAGTTCGCTGCATCTGATGTCAAGTTCGTTATGACAGAGTTATTGTGCACGTGTATTGGTCAGTAAATTTTATGAGTTCGATATAGACAAAAATTCACTTTATCCAGGTTCTTTATATTCTTATTTGACTTCCATATATCCCTAATATTCCAGGGACATTACTTTCTCGCCCTCGTTGTGTTACGGCATGTAAAAAACGGCACTACGAATTAGAGGATTTTAATAAACTTTTACGCAAGTCAAACAATAATGTTTTATACTAATATTTGAGCGTTATGCATGCTCCTTATGTAACAAGCGTGGCTCTTCGCTAGTTGAAGTGAAAGTGGGATATGAAATTGGAGTTGTCGTTAGTTTCGCATCAGTGCTTAAATTCTGAGCAACGGTGGCTCGCACAATATACCACGAACCAGATGGATGTTTATTATATGCATAGTAATAGAATGTTCCGGCTTTCCAGGACAGAGGCACTGCAAGGCAGCTTCGTCACCTGGCATACAAGCCTCTTTAACAGAGTGGAACTCCCCAAACATAAAGTGCACCAGGCTGTACGAACTGAACCCTTCGCTCCAACTCCAATCTCCACCCGACCTTTAGCGACAGGAGGCATCCCTTCTTACCGGCTGTGGTTGGCAATGGCTTTCAGGAAGGTGTACACTACTTTGATTGGAATGACCGACAATGCTGCATGCGACGCCTGCGGCGTGGAAGAGAACATCGAACATTTATTGTGCCGCTGTCATTTTGGTCGAGGAGACAAACATTATCTGTCACACTGCGAGAACTGGACGATCGGCCTTTGTCTGTGGAGGGGCTACTTGAAGACCGTCCCCATCGCTCGTTGGCCCACAAAGCTGTAAAGGCACTTTTCTCTTTCTTGAGGGCGACTGGCCTGTGTGAACGTATTTGACTCACTCAGGCCCTCCGCGTGCGTGCGCGACCTCACCGCGGCTTTCCTGCCTCTCCCTTCCCCCTCCCCTCCCTTTCTCTATCTTATCTTTCTATTCCCTATTTTCCGTCCCCCAGAGTAGGGTAGCCAACCAGACGCATTAATGGTCAACATGCCTACCTTCTCTCTTTATTTCCGCCTCCTCCTCGTGCTCCTCCTGTTCTTACTCTTATTCCGCCCATCAACTATTAGAGATCCGCAATAGTTCATTGGATCTTGTCGCAGTTTATACGTACCAAAATGATATGCGAGTCCATATACATGCTGAACGAAAAGAAAAAGAACTTCGCTTAAGCAGCTTTTGTGGATCCCTTCTATCACTCCAAAAGCAGACAGGCAGGACAAGAGAAGCAAATAGGCGTAAAGTTTCCCATTCTTACTTCAAGAAACCCCCCGTTTTGCATACTTGCAAAATCGAAAGACGCGCTCTCAGAGGGACAATTTTATTTTGCTTTACTTTCTACTGGGCCTCCATCAAACTTGGCAAATGCGCCGTGAAGTAAAGCACGTCACTCAGGCCTTTCATGGGTTATTTCGAAGAAGACCTATAGCTTAAGACGTAACCATTCCTGAATCTGAATCTCCAGGAAGCCCATGTTTAGAGAGAGACCCGTGGGAAAGTTCACGACCTGCAGTTTCGCTGAGAAAACAGAGGCACAACTGGCAAAATGTGCTGCATAAGCGCCGCCTTGGAGCTGCACGCAAAATTGAAAACCATAGAAAGTAAGTGGTGGGGAGAGAGAAACACCCCGCAGTATAGTAAAAGATAAGGTATATATGCAGGACTGAAAGTTGAGGACCGAAGCAGGGTCTGCTGTCTTTCACGGCGGAGAAAGATCATTGAAAAGGTTACGCAGAATTTCGAACGGGAGTCGTGAACTGCCGCATGGAGATCGCCGAGAGGCGCTTTGCATATTTGACACCTGCTCCATTTTCACTCCCGACGCTATAAAAAAAAAAATGCAGCCGGATCCAAAGACCGATCAAGAGCCGTGAGAAATACATGATGATAGATAAAGCGCACTAGGAGAACTTTTTATTTGTGTACATAATAGAATAGTGGAAAACGAGGAATGAAGACGACCGTCACGCTTTGGACGGCGCTGATTCTCCGTGTTCATGAATATTTTCCAAAGAGTGAGTAGTAGGGTCGATGTGGCAGTTTCCATTTTTAAGCCTCTAGCAGCGCGAACGGGTGCTTCGGTTGCGACAATTCATATGATCTAAGCACACGAATACCTCGTCACGTTCATCGTAATGGTGCTTCGAGCGATGCCTAAATAAACAAGACTTCGTCGTCCATCGCTCGTTAGTCTTATCTGAACCCTCTTTATTCAGGAATGGACGCACGGTGCGT
Organism: Dermacentor variabilis; assembly: GCF_050947875.1. NCBI lineage: Eukaryota > Metazoa > Arthropoda > Arachnida > Ixodida > Ixodidae > Dermacentor > Dermacentor variabilis. The sequence goes on along the minus strand of NC_134569.1, from coordinate 70,777,293 downwards.
TAGCCAAAATTGAGTGTCTTATTTGTTAGAAGTGTTGTTGAGCCAACATTACCAAATGTGATTCTCTCGTGAAAACCGCTCGTTCTGATTCTCCCTCCTCTCTCTGTCTCTCTTTGCATTGTTTGCCCCAAAATTATTGGCCCCCTAACTTTTCATTACCATTACGCACGTAAAAAGTGCTGAGTGTCGTGACTTCCTTAAAGTCGTTCGGTGACTCTTACAGCGCATCCATAAATTCCTAACAGCAGGTTACTAGCAACAATTGTACATAATCAACTATTCATAAACAAGTAGCATGCGATTGTTGAAAGTCAGTAAGCCAGAAAGTTGCCAATTCTTTTTTTTTTCTAATCAAGGTAGTTTTTGTGAGCAGCCCATGCCAGCTATGCATTGATTTTCCCAAGCGGTATACAGTCAGCTGTATATTTCATTTATAGATTCCTGCCGTAAAATAGGCCTCTCAGATGCGTGTTCTGTAAGCCTGCTACACATAGATAAGCCGTAGATCTGGTACCATATGCGGACAGTTTATAGACAAATGGCTGCGCCTAATGAGCATCAAGTTATATCACGACTGCTATTTCAGAACTATATTAAAAGTGTTTACAAAGTTGCTCGGCACATCGTGATGCTTAGTATCGCTGCAGCTTGAATGTGTTTTGTCGCGTATATGCCGTCATACGCAACAAAACAAAGGCAACCTGCTGCTTTCGAGATGAAGCACCCAAACCCATTCCAAAGGCATCGACGCTCAGTCGGGCTTTCAACGGCGTTTGGCACAACATGTTTCCCGTTCTTGACGCCCTCCTAAGCATAGCCCCTCCCCCTCCCCGCCCCCTCCCCCAACCCCAGCGTTGATTTCACCAAAACAAAACTACAATTTTCGCCCTTCGATTGTGGGCTACCACACCAGTAGTCATGCCTGATGGAAAACAGATGGCGATCTCCAAGGTGTAGCAGCCGGCACATTGTGGAGCTTTTTCTGACAAATGACCGGAGGGCTCTGTTTACGCATCTCTTATCGCATTTAGGCGTGGTGAACGAGCCGTAGTGCTTTTTCGTCTCGTGAAACGATTCTCGACGCAGAATCGATTCTTGGTAAATGGAAAAGCTAAAAAAAAAATTACACGCCTGGCGAATGCTGCATCGAGAGCCTTGTGCATGAAAAGAGGTCAGCCAACGCTTCACTTGACTACTTTATTTTTCGCGCATCGCGGTGTCAGACGTCAGACACAATATGTGCTCCTGTCCACGCTGGCGTATAAGAGACAGGGCGCAGCTGCTTTAGCCATGTTTCACGTGAGTATATTTATGCGCCAAGATATGAAGTCAGGCAGTATTTCGTTTGGTTTGTACGCTATGCGCTTGATTATACCAGACACTGTGCGAAGATTCTGAGTCAATGTGTTTGGCTTGCCCTGAAGCCAACGACCAGCGTTTTCGATAACGTCGCTGCGCTGCTCTCAAACAAACCGCATTGTACCGGTCTTAGTCTGAGTTTCACTTTCATTGCATTCTATGAACTTTAGGAGGGGCGTGATTTGTTGCGAAGCAGAAATGCTGAGGATTAGCACTGAACATTTCTTGATAACGCCGCCATAATGGATATCACTCATATTAGTTGCAGGCGCAATGCGTAGTTCCTGCCTGTGCCGTCTGTGCTACAGAGCAGGCAGTGTACAAGTGCCCAGCGTACCGAAAGACCCAGCAAAATTTACACCGCGCGAAGAACACTAAAAAAGAGCTAAGGAACAGGCCCATTAATGTTTTCTAGTGGTTCAACTCCGAAAACGCTGTTTTATCTGGGCTGTTCTGGGTACGCTTGAGTACTCAATGTAAACGCGTTTAAGAAATCCAGAAGCTCCAAACTACATACATACATACATACATACATACATACATACATACATACATACATACATACATACATACATACATACATACATACATACATACATACATACATACATACATACATACATACATACATACATACATACATACATGCATACATACATACAGTGGACATTCAAACGGCGCCAATCGAAATACTGAGCAGATAAGTGCTCAGAGCAAATACAGACTGTCGTGTGTTGTATGTGTTAGTGTGTCTTTTATATTATAACACCACTGGTGTAGCGTGAATACGTTATGTCGGGTCAGTCAACTTGTGCTCGTAAACATAGCTATTATTTCGAGTTATTTTTCTGGTTTCGACTTCTCTCCTCTTTCCTCCATATCTCCTTTAACATCTGCCTCTTCCAGGGGTCAGAGCGAAATGCGCAAAAACGATGGTGCTTCCCTACGCACCCAGAATACGATATACCTAGCTTCTCAGCGTTTTTAGACAGAGTGAAAAAAGTCTATAGCAGGCGGCGTGAGATAGCCGCCGCTTGTTATCATTTAACAGTGGACTGGACTGGTAGGGCAATGATAGATGACGTATGGAAGCGCCTGATTTTTAGAGAGAGGGACTCGGGCGGGAATATTCGCAGAAGAAGGCAAAGCTAAATCACGAGCAACAACGCAGGCCGCTCACTCACTCACTCACTCACTCACTCACTCACTCACTCACTCACTCACTCACTCACTCACTCACTCACTCACTCACTCACTCACTCACTCACTCACTCACTCACTCACTCACTCACTCACTCGCTAGAAAATCAACAATGTAGCCCCTGAGCCGGCTTGCTTGTAAACTTTTCCGTTAGCTTTACAGAAACACGAGAAAGCCAACGCAAAGAACCGTCCGCTCTGCTTTGCGCGACATCCGCGTTCACCGGTCACATTCGGCCTCGCCGCAGCCGCGCGTAGTATTTCACCACGCACTTAGCCCACATCGTCTGTCTCCATCGGCCTTTGCGCCCATTCCAGAACCGTCCTCCTCTTTCCGTTTCACCGGGCCACCGGAACAGCACGACTCCGCCCATGCTGCCTGCAGCTTGGGATCAAGAGGACTCTAATTCTCGAGGATCGGGTTGGAAGCCCCGCGTTCTACCCACACATGTGTCTGGTCGGTGTATGTAAGCCTTACATCAGCGAAGCGGCTGCCCTACAGCGCCGGGATTGCCCTAACGAGCCCGAATCGCGTCTGCAGGGCCGTACCCGAAGGCTTCGGAGGAGAGGGCGATAGACGCGGGGAGGACGCGCGTTACTTACTCCGCACCAAAGCCCGCGGTTGTGCTCGCAACGAGACAATGAACAAGAGACAAGTGGCGTCGCACCCTAACGAGGCACGGATTAATGATCCCTACGAGCCTTTCCCTTTGGTTCGGGCGGACCTCTGAAGCCAATCGGCTAGCACAGGCTCGTTAGCCATGTTAAGCTCGTTTTCTCGGTCCCGGACCGGTCGCTTTGATCGCGGCTCCTCGTGTATCTTTAATTGCTCCCCGGCAATGCATCACTTGTTTTACGGCTAGCCGTGGCCGTCTTGTACGCGTGTTGAACGACCTTTCGTTCCTTTCCTTTCCTTGTTTCTTTTGTCTTTGCTTCCATTGAAGCAAAACGTTCTTTCTCTTTCCCACTTTGCTGTTTCTTCGGACTTTGTCCTGTCATAGAGAGAACGAAAAGTTGTGGTCGGTTACCGCTGCGTCTGTCCGGCAAAAGATGACCGTATCGGGACTTTCGCGGAAGCGAATTCTCCTCGGAGAGATCAATTTGTCCACCTCGGAAGGCATGCACTCAGTTTATGGCAAGCTATCCTACACGGGTTGGGGTCGGAACTGCGGTGTTAGCGTGACCAAGGCGTAGTCCGCCCTAATTGAGTTTTTGGTCTGAACTAAGAGTTGCGTCAAGGTTCAGTATCTCGTTTCCGTAAACAAACTATTCTGTTCTTCTCGCCTTACAGCGTAAGATGTGCTTAAACACCCTGACACACGAATAAAAGGAGACTGGGGGTACACTTTTTTTCGCTTCAGAACTGAGAAAATCGAAATTAGCAACACTATATGCTTTATGCTTTCCATACGGCCGTAGAAGTTCTACATTCTTGTTTTTTTGGCTTCCTTCTGAACTTATGAAGTTTTCCTCCGGAACTTCACGGCACTATTCGCTCAACGGATATTTTCGGTCGTTGCTTAGAGAACACCAACGCTTCGCTTTCCTCTCAACTTCCGTGCTTCTTATATTGAAGTTCGCTCGATGTTCGCTATTCAGGAACATCGCACACGTAGTTGCGGGCAAGAACATGGAAAACGCGGTGTGGTTCCTGCAGCAGATTTTCCGTGAAAACTGCCGTTTTTTTTCTCTCTCTCTCTATTCTCTTCCAGCGATGTGCTTCGACTTCCGATGCTCTCCGCGTTTATCAAAGACCAGCTGGTGTCGGTGTATGAGCGAATCATTCCGAAAAAAAAAATGGAGGGAATGTTTTTGTACGCTTTTGTTCCTGCGTTTATGCACCTTGCGTTTTTGTAGTTGTAATGCCTGCCTTATATTAGAGCTTCGATGTCCTCGCGTAGAAAGAACCATCAAAAGAAAAGCGATACTGGTATTGTAGCCACGCGGGAAAAAAATGGCGAAGGTGATTTCCAATAGGCAGTCAAAAAGTGAAGAGCATTTCGAAGAAGTCCAGATGTTGCCGCGAAGTCTCCTCCGTGTAGATAGCAGCTGCTCAAAACCTGTCCACGAAGTTGGCGACATGGGAACGCCATTAGAGTTTGAAGCATCTTCCTTTTCTTTTGCCGCATCTCTCCTTCTGGAACCGATAGCAACTGGCGCGCGCATCTCAGGTTTCTTTGTTGTCCTTGTTTAGCTAAGGTTGTTCAGCTGCGAAAACGCTGTTTCGGCTGGGACGTTTTCGGGAGGCTTCCTTTGCTCAAGGCTAAGGACGTAAAGAAAGAGAAGCACCCAGCTTACGAAATAGGAAGGTCCTATCAAAGTAGTTACAACGGACAATGCCGGAGTGGCTGTTCAATGTCGACACGGCATTCTATTTAAAGCAGCGAGCCTAATATTTAGCCTCACGTTCTTTGAAGTGAATGTTTCGTTTCCTGCGTAGAGTTGAGGGCGCTCTGTGCAGGTATGCGCTGTCGGACACATTTCCGTGTTTCTTTCATACACTCGCATCTGTTATTCCAATACGTGCTTAAGAACCTTATTAACGTACATTGTATCAACTTGTGCTCATATATGTTAAGTATTGCATATGGTTTGCCATTCCGTATTCGTAAATTGCACCTTTCATAAACGAACACGTACCATCTCTACCGCAATCATTCGCGATATGGAAACAAGTACACTATTTAATACGCCTCGAAACACGATATGCCCACCTCGATCCAATTACTCTGCAGGCAGCCCTTAAAGGTTTCTTTTTTTATCCTAATAGAAATAGCTCTTTAGTATCAGATAGCTTGAAAATATGACGCACTTAACTACTCGCTGTCATCGTTTCTTTAAGCAGATCATGATTGAGAGGTTCACGCATACTTTATCGCCTACGGTGACAAATTTATAAGTCCTTACAAGATAAAAATTAAGGTAAAGTCCTTAAAGATAAAGTCCTTGCAGTCAAAATACACACGCTTTTGTTCCTAAGCGCCTGCGCTATGTCATGACTGCTGCATGACTTCTGTTTTGTGCCATGCCTTTTAAAACTCCTTGTGAATGCATGCTTGACATGTATGTTTCTCTTTTTTTTTTATATCGCCATTTTCGTCTCACAAGTACCGAGACTTGTTGGAGGAAATAAAGCATCTGCCGGAGGAAGCCAGCCAACTGCGTAATGAGCTCCGTTTTCGTCGCTCTCGTTCCTTCCGCAGAAGCCCGCGCGCACTAACGCACTCGACTTGAATACGTGGGAGGCCCCACGCGCAGGCGGAACCCCTAAAATTCGCCTTCCCACTGACAACGCTCATCAGGGAACATACCGAAAGAACGCCAAACGCTGTGGTTTTGTACCCGCAAGACCACGTTTATCATCTGCCGTCCCTACCTCTTCCCCTCCACTCCTCCTTTCCCCTCAACCCTCTATATACTCGCTTCACGCGCTGCAGCTCGAAGCTCGGCTTGTCATTGGCTTTGATGCGGATGCTCTCGTCTCCGTTCCTCCTTCTTTTGTTCACGTAGGCACTGTGCCGTTGTTGCGTTTCTTCGTCTTTATTTACCCTTTCATTTCATTACTTACTATGGAAGTATCTGCACTCAAACGACAGTGTGCTGAGTGCGGCTAATCTAGTTTTGGCTCGGGAGCATTGAAGAACGGGTCTAAGGGGGCGCCGTGAATCGGCGGGCTCCTCATTTGCGTGGTTCCCGCTGCCGGTCGAAGAGCACCTCCTTGAAGATAAAACGAGAACTCACGCACGCGTCTCACTGTAAAACGTGCGTGACCGCCTTGTTGGTGGCTGATTCGCAGGGAACGACCATGATTCTCGACAGTTACGATTGCAAAGCTTCAGAGACGAGGACCAATACAGAAGTCAGCAGCTGTAAATGTTTAGGGAAAGAAAATATTTCATGGGCGCTCACGATTATTTTTCCATTACGTTTCATTTCTTCGCCACTCCGCAGAACTGCGAAAAGATTTTATTTTGCGATTTTTGCCGGTCTCTCGCAATTACACGTATGTATGTATGTATGTATGTATGTATGTATGTATGTATGTATGTATGTATGTATGTATGTATGTATGTATGTATGTATGTATGTATGTATGTATGTATGTATGTATGTATGTATGTATGTATGTACGTATGTATGTATGTATGTATGTATGTATGTATGTATGTATGTATGTATCTATCTATGTATGTATGTATCTATCTATGTATGTGCACGCCACCCTCCTCGCTTATCCTAAATCTCTCGCAAGCGCTTCCTATACTAAGTGCCTCGTGAGCTACAGTGTGATACTGATTGATCCAGTCTTTGTTTTCCTGATGAGTGCTTAACAACCAGATTAACTTTAGTTTAACGAGGGTTAGCTTTCCTAAAGTGTACCTTACTATGTCTCTGGCACACGCTAATATCTCTAAGCCCCTCGATCACTCATTCTGTTCATCTCCGCCGCATGCCCGACGCCATAGGCAGCCACTCGGAATCATTTGTCATTTCACCTCCGCTTTCGTCGAAAACCCGCAAGGGGGGCACCAACTCGGGAGACGGTCGGGGAGACAGACCGTTTCGACATTCCCCAGTCGGCCCAATCGGCTCTATAAATAACGACTGCCGTCGACTCCACCCAAACGTCGTTCGCCGTTTGGAAACATTCCCGCAAATTGAAATTCAAGTGATATGTGAGTTACACAGTGCTACCTTTCTTTTTTTTTCCTCCCTCGCCGGTTATAGTTTAAACTGCGTGTGTTTATTGACGCTTTCTTGTCGTGCAAGACGGGGTTCGAACTGCTAGCTGCACGAAATTTCAGCCCCCGAGTAATATTCGAGCATCTTTGTTTTCTGGGCGTATACAGTTACGTATAAGTGGAACTACAGAGGGCAGGAAGTCACAATACAGAAAGTAAGCCTCTTAGCTTCGCCAGTAAGTTATTCGTGCTCTACTTGAAATCAATGCTTTCCAGTTTACGAAAAGTCCATACATAAGCTTTTCAGGATTGTTACTGTTTTCGAGACAACGTATTGTTTCTAAACGATTCGTTCACTTGTTGAGTGGCGAAACGCTCCTTTCTTCAATTCCGTTCTGAAGATCAAAACTATCAGCGGTGGTTGGGTTTTAGTTAAGTGGTTATGCAATCAGGACGAGGAAAAGCAGAGTGTTTGTTTGGTGCTACGAGAAAGGCAGATAGCGAGTTAACAATTGCGAAGAGCCCTCTCCCAACAGCCACAAAGCGAAATGCTACTGTCTCAGATGACAAAAGCGTCAGCAGAGATGCGGTTTATGGCCAACTGAGGCACACGTAGTACATTGTTTACGCCAAAGAGTTATGCCCGTTGCATAAGTAGCTATAGCTATGTAGATACTGAAACGAGCCACAGCCGACCACAACCAATCTCTCATTCGAAAGCCTGCAAAATTTGGTTCTAGCTCTTGTTCTGACCTTTCGCGTCTAGAGAGTCAAGAATATGTGAGAAGGCCGAGTGTTGCCCTCGTTTTGCAGCTGCTCGCATTTTGAAATAAATGAAAGATAAAAAGGCCTGCCCAGGCAAGATATTTCAAACAAGGAAGCCCCGGGCGCAGTGAGAAAAAAATTACGGGAAGTATTACGCGCCTCGAGATATCCTCTTGGCTAAAGGCTGCGTGGCCCGTCGGGCATGACGATGAATACATCGTCCGTTTTTCCTCCGAATGTATTCAGCGGTCCCAACTATTTTATAAGATGGAAAAAACAAAGCAGGAGATGAAGGGAGAATGGCGCACCAGTCTAATGTTCGCGGCGATTTGCATAATCCCCGTATATTCACGCTTTTTGGAGCCACTCTTCGGCTGGCTGCCCAAATATTTATGCTCGCTGTCCCAAGTGGGTGTTTTCTCAAGGGATCAGTTGGTCTGTCGTTTTATGGTGTGGTAGAACAGCGGAGGAAAGGTTGATGTTTCTTTCGTGGCCTCACCTTCTATGGAATGGGTGGAATAACCGCGATTCTGAAATTTCTGAGCCCACGTCTCTGTGGTGATGGAATATAAACCAATGTTTGCCTAAATATGCAAGGTATGGCACCGCAGTGTTACTTCTTCCCCTCTTATTTGTTCAGGTAGCACAAGAAGGGACCCGTCGTGATGTTTTCAAAAGCAACCTGAATTTCTTGTGACTCGTCCAAATGGCCCTGGGCGGGGTGATAAGCGTAGCACAGCGCAGCGTAACACATAGTCGAGACATTGCTGACATCTTATCTCGGATTTTGTGTCACATAAGACCATTAATTTCTTATTTAAGGTTCCGGAAGTACTTCGTACCAGCGTTCCACACACGGAATGGAGTTAACTAGGTGAAAGGCTAGTTTTATATGGGTGTCTTTCTGTTCTTTCTTACCTTCTGTTAGTACAGCAGATGCTTTCCTCTGTGTATTCATGTGGTAGCCATCTACTTTTACCGTTTTTCTTACGGTTACCTACCTGCATACGCCGGTGGTTTACATGAGAAGCGGAACTGATTAAGGAGAGGGGAAGGGAGGGAGGGAGGGAGAAAGGCACATATGGCCAAGGTTATAGTGTGACAAAGCTATGTTCATGAAATATGACGAGCGGGAGGGAGAGAAGAGAGACATAGGGAAATAAATTACCAAAGCACAGACCAGCTGGCTACCCAGTGCTTGAGTAAAAGGCTAAAGGCTATTACAAATAAAAGAAAGGCCCAAAAGTGAAAGAGACAAAAAGGAAATGCCAATTTGACGATGGGGAGTATTTCACTATACTACCTGAAATCAAGGTGCTCTATACTGCTAGAGAAGCTTTTTGTAGCACTACGTGGTTTCTCTTTTCTGTGCTACTTTCTAGAAATTTGTTCCTGCGGCATTCTGCTTGCGCACGTGATCATTGGTCCTTCCCATGTTTTTTTCAGTCTTACGCGTAAAGAAGCACGCGCTATCACTGCATGATGAGAGCTCATTTCTACAGAGCGCTTTCCTATATCTGCTTCAATTAAACAAAATAAGAAGAAAAGAAAATCTGCAATATGCTCGTAAGTGCTATGCTGGTATATGTCCTGCGGAGTGCATTCTCTGGCAGTACCTGGATATTTCTTAAACTTCAGCACCTGATATTGTAGTGTCCCGCTCTCAGTGCGCAGCGCATGTCGTCAGCGAGGAACTATCATCTCCTTGGCCTGCGGTCTGCGACACTCGACAAATGTTTCTACCCCAGTGGTTGTGCGTCTGGACGCGATCAGGCTCATCGCCCTCTACTTACTTTTCTAGAATTAACTAACTTGGGTTCACGTTTGTAGCTCAGACATTATTTCTTCCGTTTAGCATACTGTAGTAGTGTGACCTGCAGTGACCGGCCCAACTGTGTGAGACCTGTACTGTGTGTTATACTTTATTTTTTTATATTTGTCCGTTCGCACATTTTTTTACTTTTTTTCTCCCTGCCTTCCCATCTCCCATTTATGCGTTGCTGTCACCTTCCTTCTGAAGAGTAGGCAGGCGTTGTGCCCTTTCCAGTGGCCAGTTGCCAGCCTACTCCTGGCTTTCCATTTCCTGTTATATATATATATATATATATATATATATATATATATATATATATATATATATATATATATATATATATATATATATATATATATATATGTATGTTTTCGAAACAAATAATAGTAATACTAAAATCTCTTATCTCCAGAAATTTTGACTACGCGCAATAAGTGCGATGACAAAACCCGTCTTTTTTTTTCGGAAAATTTATTTCAGATCCTTGGAAATGTTTAAAATACAGTAGTACTGCTACAGAAAAAGAACTACAGGCAAAATATAGATGCGAGTGTTTGCACTCGCTACAGCAAAGTGCTCAAATTCCAAAGTAACCATCTCAGCTTTTTCATTTGCTCGGAGAGACTTAATGAACTAAAATTAGTTGAGCGAATGGCGGCTGGCCTGCACACGCCCCCATTCGTGCTTCCAGTACTTCGAGCTCTGCTTGTACGCCACTTTAATTGCTGCGGCGAGGCAGCCCCGCTACCGGAGGCACGAAGGCTCCCAGAGAAATTAGAGTTGAGCTTTGAGAAAACACGCGAAAGCGCCGTCAGTGCAATTTTTATAGTAACACGGATTACCTACGGGTGAGATTGTTTTTCCCCGCCACCTAAGGCCAACTCCTTGGCCGCAAAAATTAAAGCAAAATTACAAGGTGACTCAGAAACACTGCATGAATTCGGGCCCCATTTCCAGCTCCTATGTGCTTTAGGCCTTGGTGAAGTCACTATCTATAATTCCGTCCAGCATGATGCACGAAACCTCCTTTTCATGACACGAAGCAGAGGGTCTCATTTGGGTTTAGGAATCAGTTTTCGATAAATAACGAAAAATAAGAACGTTACTCAAAATGCACTGCCCGTGATTTTGATCGCCAAGAAGACGAATCATGCTTTTATTTATTTATTTATTTATTTATTTATTTATTTATTTATTTATACTGCAGGCCAACATACTGGCCCATGCAGGAGGGGTAATACAGTTGACAAGGTAATAACAATGCAACAAAGATAATAAGAAAAAATTATATATAAACAGTGCATGAAAATGATGCATCCCATAGCCACGTTACAAAAATCCCAATGCTTCCCTTAGCATAACTACAAAAAATAATCGCACATTTGAATTTATATGTGGATCAAAACGCTGTGCCAAACAACAATCGGACACTAAACATAACTAAATACAGGAAATTTCACATATGAAAACGAGAAAAATAGTGAAAAAAATTGTTTTTATGGTTGTGTTATTTTGTGTGAAAAATAGTTTTCCAACGCATTTGTGAAGTTCCCCGATTGAAGTACTTCAACAGGGAGAGAATTCCATTCGTTTATAGTACGCGGATAAAAACTATTCATGTGAGATTTTGTTTCAGCAAATAATGGCGTAAGGGAAAAGTTGTGTCTATGTCTTGTTTTTCGTGCATTAAGAGGCGTTACATACTGAGGTAATTGAAGCCCGATTTTTGAATTTATGATGTTATGTAAAAACTGGAGACGACTAACTTTACGCCTGTGTTCTAGTGAAGTGATTTTATTCGTGAGCATTAGTGAGGACGGGGAATCCTCTCTTTTATATTTTCCAAAGATAAATCTAACGGCCTTCCTTTGTACACGTTCAAAATTCATGATGTCCTTCTTGGTATGAGGATCCCATACAACCACTGCGTATTCAAGTTTCGATCGCACGAATGTGTTATATGCTAAAATTCTTGTGTTTACCGGAGCCTTTTTAAGTTTCCTTTTCAAGAACCATAATTTCCGCAAAGCTGCTGAACATGTAAGGGAAATATGGTCTAACCAGGAGAATCTAACTGCGAGTCGGCCTAGTTGGAACATATTCATATTTATACTTTTTGTGCGCAAACAAACAGGGACGAAGAATATAACAGGGACAAAAAGTATAAACAGGAGAATCTGTTAGAGAATGTGACGCCTAAGTATTTGTATTGTTCAACTTCAGTTATTTTTGTGTCGTTTAGAACACAGGAAAATAAACTAGGTTCCTTTTTTCTTGTTACTCGCAGCAAGACTGTTTTATGTACATTTAATTCCATGCCCCAAAGTTTGCACCAATTGGAAATTGCCATGACCGATTTCTGCAAGCATGCGTGATCGTTTCGTGAAGCGATTTTTTTAAACATGACACAGTCACCCGCAAATAGATTGACATGCACATCATCGGGGATTGCGTCTATTATATCATTAATATAGATCAAAAATAAAAGCGGTCCTAACACGCTGCCTTGCGGTACGCCTTTATTAATTTCTACGAACATTTATTAATTTCTACGAACTGCTGCCTGTGTCGGAGATAGGCTTGGATCCATGATATAATATTTAATGGAAGACCAATGCACTCGAACTTGTAGATTAATTTTCCGTGGGGTACCTTATCGAATGCTTTGCTAAAATCTAAAAAGGCCATGTCAACTTGTCCGGACGAGTCAAGTACTTCAGAGATTTCATGAACGACTGACACAAGTTGAGTTGAAGTCGATAATCCCTTTCTGAACCCTTGCTGTAGTGGGGATAGGACATTGTGATCGGTCAAATACTGACGAATAAAGCCTGCAACAATGTGCTGTAATAATTTGCTCCATGTGCTTGTAATATAAACAGGACGATAATTTGACACTGTGAGGTGATCGCCCTTTTTATGAATTGGGACAACTCTTGCCTTACGCTAATCTGATGGTATCTCTGCTAAATGTAAGGATAAAAAATCTGTTAAGAATATACATATCTATTCCGCATAACTTCATAAAAACGAATTCGGAAGCTTGTCAGGGCCTGCAGATTTCCTAACGTTGATATTAAGGAGCATTTCCAAGACACCTTCTCGGGAAATCGTTATATCATGCATTATGTTATATCATTGGTATTGGACCGTTCGAAATCATCTAGGTCCGAGAATACACTGCCGAAGTAATCATTAAAATGTTCAGCAATTATGTGGGCGTCTTCAATAATTTTACCTATAATGTTTATTTTATATTCTGCCTCTTTTGACTGATTTATATAGCGCCAAAACTTTTGTGGAGCATTTGAAATGAAATCAGCAAGACTATGACTGAAGAATCTTTCTCGCGCAGCTTCCACTTTTCCCAGTAATTCATTTTTTAATAGTGTGACTGGAGAACTCCTTGTTTTTTTATGTTTTCGTTCCATTCTTTTCAGCTTCCGCCTAGTTTGGTTGATATTTCTGTTGATCCAAGGGTTTGATGGATGTTTCTTGACCTCCTTCAATGGAATAAATCTTTCAATACAATAAGTAACAGTCTCCCTGAACCTTTGCCATGAAAGCTCGACATCATCCTGGACAATGTTAAGGCGCAGGTCCAAGTAATCAATAATCGATTCATCATCTGCTTTAGCACAATCCCTAATCTGCATGTCTTTTCGGGGTAGTCTGACATTATTCATGGTCATCGATGGCGAAAAAGAAATCAGTTTATGGTCGCAAATGCCAGTTTCAATTTCGGCGGTTCCTTCACCAAAAACTTCGCTGAGGAATAAGAGGTCAAGAATATTCCCTCCCCGAGTACATACACTGACAACCTGCTGAAGACTGAAAGTTAGCATGATATCAATGAGTAAGTCAGAGGAAAGACTATGTCCATAACTCCAATTTTGCCATTCTATTTGTGGGAGATTAAAATCACCAGTAATTATTAAGTTTTTTCCTGTATATTTAAAGAGGTGATCATATAACTGTTGCATAAAGTGATCATCAGCACTTATTGTTCGATACACAGAACATAATATGAATGGCACACCCCAAACAGAGACACTCAAAAACAAACTTTCATGATTATCTATCTGATCTAATTGCCTTACAACAATACTATTCTTTCCAATAACTGCGACGCCACCACCTCGGGAGGACCTATCTTTTCTAAACAGCTGGTGGTTTGGCGAAAGGAGTTCATCATCATGTACCCCGTCGTGCAACCAAGTTTCTGATATAACACACACATGAGGATCGTATACTAGTAAAATATCTTGCAGTTTCTCTATCTTGTTGACTATACTTTGGGCATTTAGTGAAAGCAGCCGAAACTGCTTCGACTGTGACTGCTAGTTGGTGTGGTATGGTCGCAATTCTGCGCTCTCTTTTTTCTTTGCAATGAGTTTCCTTGTGTGCTGTACGTCATCCCAAAAGAACAAGTCGTCATCAACGCGAATCTTATCATGAATAAGCCTAACTTTTCTTCCGTTGTCTTTTTCTTCTTTCGCACTGCTCCAAAGCAGACGGCGCTTGCGCAGCGTGTCTGCACAATAATCGTTTTGCAACGATATGCCTGTTCCCTTCAATTTGCGTGTGTTTTTCAAGAGCGCTTGTTTTTCAGAATAATCCTGTAAGAACGCAATGACTGGCCTTCGTGTGGGTGAGTTCCCAAGTCTGTGAATTCGCGCCACAGATGTACAGTTTATTCCTAACTTATCTTGAAAGACATCCCGGACAACCTTTTTCCGCAGTACTGCTTCTGTTTCATTCGGATCCTCAGAAATTCCAAAAACTACTATATTCGAACGGTGGCTGCGGTTTTCCAAATCAATAAGTTTTTCTTGTTGCGTTTTAAGTATTTCCTGTACTGCAGTCACAGTCGCATTTACTTCTTCGCTCTCGTGGTTTTTTTGCTTTTAATTCAACCATACTGCCTTCCAAGTTGTTTAAACGCTTTTCAAAACCATGTATCGCTTTCTCCGTTGACTCAACGCGTTCTTTCAAAGAAGCAATGTCTTCTCTAATTGCCTGTTGGCCACTTATTAATGACTTGAACATTTCCTCGACGGTTGGACCCGGGTTCTCTTCTATATCGCCACATGCTAAGAGCTTGCAAGAATTCAAACACTCATATGCAATACTCATACACACAAGTGGGCATGGCAGTACAGTCAGAAATCTATCATCACTGCGCATTGTATTATTGTAACTAACCTGTACAAGAGGAACGAGACGCATAGTCAGCGACGTGCGCCTTGCGCTTTCGCCGTGCCCACTGGCAAGTCCATCGTTCGGTGCTGCCTTTCTAGGAGTTGATTCCGCTGACGTCAGGAACCCGTGACTTGTAATCGCTGCATCATCCGTGTATGAAGGGACGCATGCAGCTTCACCGTCGATGTCGCATGTTGTCTCTGTTGTACACGGCTTGACTGAAGGCGCAGTAAGGGAGCTGGCGGATGACAGGAACAAAGCCTGTACAAGAAGAACGAGACGCAAAAGTCAGTGACGTGCGCCTTGCGCTTTCGCCGTGCCCACTGATAATTCAAGAAAAGTGCAGCGGTGTCCAACTTGCTGCGAAGTTGAGCGAACTTCGGAGGCACTGCAGGACACTCGACATCAAAAGTATCGCAAGAACTGGACACAATGGTGGGATGTGTGGCATGAATACTTGTACATACAACGTCACACCAACGCCTGTTTCACATTATTGATCTCAACGCGTCTAATTGTACTCGCGCCTAAATTTCCCCCTCGCGGCGAAAGCGGCCGCCTGGTCTTGTGGAAATATTATGAAATGAGCTGAGTATACGTTTTTTTTAACGAGGGCCATGCGCTATCTCTGTCCCATAGCAACGACGGCATGATGGAGCACGAACAGGCGAGACGCGATAATTAACAGGCGATGCATGCACAATGACTCGGTAATGTGCAATAAAACTAATGATGACTTTGCCACATAAACCGGGAGTGTGTTGAAATATTTCATAACTTGCTTGTAATGTCCAGAAAGAATTACCAGAGAAAATAGTCTCTTTTCCCAAAATTATCCCTTGTGTCCCCGAATCTCGACATACCCAGAGGTACAACAGAAGCGGTGACACGCGAACAAGCAAAGCAGTACAATTGCTTTCGTCAATATATATATATATATATATATATAAAGAAAGCAGAAAAATACGAACGTTACGGCATATCTCATTGCTTCGCCACCGTCGAAGGCCGGTCCTCCGGCCGAAACATCAGTAAAAAAACATGCCGTAACGTTCGTTTTATATGTATATATATATATATATATATATATATATACATATATATATATTGTTACAGGCCAGTCTGGCATTCTGAAAAACGCCGTCTGCAGGACTACGAAGAGGACAAGCGAAAGAACTTGTTCGAGGTTGTGATTATTTTGTCATCTTGGCTGTGACTTCTCTGTACATATATAGTGAATATAATTTTGCCTACTCTTTACCTACGTCACATTTTTGGCGGAGGTGACGGGGTAAGAACTCGTCCCGAGCTCTGCAGCGGACGTCGCTTGGATTTTGTCACAATGGCAGATGAGGCGGCGTGTTCTCAGCGGCGGCAGCGCCAATGGTTGTCGCTGCGCAGTAAGGAGATCCAGGCACGTTTTCCGGAACCAATAACATCGATATTGACGAGCGGTTGATGCTATACGAGCGTGTAAGGAAAAACAACCGATTAGACGATGCGGTCATGCTGGCCAATGTTATATTTTACTTACAGGGAACAGCAAAGGGCTGATTCGGAGATCATGAAGCTGAAATCGTAAGTTGTGACTCCTGCAAGCAAAAGATGCGTGATCTGTTTGGAAGGGCCATTGGCGGTATTGCCGCGCCGAAGAAGACATTTGGCGTCACGTGCCCAAGCATCTACGAAGTCCTGTGTTCCTGATATACAGGAAGTGCTGGCCCTTTCTCGCAAAGCGGAAGATGACATGACGGAATCAGACAAAGTGGGACAAGCTTTAAAATTGACAGCAAATAACACATTCATTCTGCTCATTTGCAAGGACTCCAACACGGTGGAGTCTATCATACGGAAATGCAAGCGTTTTGAGAACGCCAAAAGCCGACGCATCGGCCATCAGTTCGTGTGATTATCCAACACGGCAGCAACATCGCCCTGCGAAGACGCACCTGCACCACAGGTACCGCTCACCACGGAGCATGTCCCAAAGATTAAATGACGCGAAATTGAGGCCATGTCTCCTGCTTCCATTTGCTCTTACGGTTTTGAGTCTACGTCCCTGATAATACCACTTGTCCAAGCTATCGTTTGGCATGAGCTGTCCTATGTTGGCCTGGACTCCGTGTATGCCATCGCTTCTTCACGTCCGACTGACCGCATCCAGTTCTCCTATGCACAAGGCCGGAGGTCCCCGCTACATCGTTGCAATATGGCCGAATGAAAGACTGCCGATGACCGGCCTGTTTGCTTTAGCTGCCATTGTGTGGGTCCCGTCGTCTGCTCTTGCAAGAGCTGTTGGGTTGGTTCTGGCTTCCTCATGCGTCCTTTGTGCGAAATTGTCGCCCTGAGAGCAATCCTGACCGTGTTGAACCTCACTTCGCACATTCCCTGCCACCAGCAATGACGCTCCCACCATGTCGTAGGCGCTCACCATCTCTGCGTGGACACCAGTCCTGCTTGCCGCTGTCTCGTCGTCCGTCATCTCGCTCGCCCCGATTCCGCCACCCGTCGTCGCCGATTGGACGTCTGCCTTCGGGAAACTAGACGACACCGTGCCCGGAGGTGACACTGCATTAAGGATCTGTCCGCAAAATTACCTGGCCACGCTGCCGACTAGGCGTAACCTAGTAGCCGTTAAAGTGGATGGCGTACGCGTCATTGCTCTCGTTGACATGGGCGCACAGATATATATATCTATGATGTGTTCAGGGCTGCGTCAGCGTTTGAAGAAGGTCCTCACAGCACCCACATTGTGAGCCATCTGTGTTGCCGATGGTGGAACACTTTATATCCTTAGGATGTGCTCAGTACGCATAAGTGTCGCCGGCCACTCCACGACTGTATTACTTGCTGTGCACAAGCAGTACTCCCATGAACTCACCCTCGGCATGGACTTTCTATCAGCCTATTCCGTCCTGTTTAATTGCGGAAGTGGTGTTCTTCAGCTCTATTTGCCTCTTTGCTCTGAGCCCCATTCAGCAGACGTCTGCCGCACTGATCTTCTAAAGTGGCCTAACTGCAATGGTGCTCACAAGGCTCCATCAAGCAGTACTCCCATGAACTCACCCTCGGCATGGACTTTCTATCAGCCTATTCCGTCCTGTTTAATTGCAGAAGTGGTGTTCTTCAGCTCTATTTGCCTCTTTGCTCTGAGCCCCATTCAGCAGACGTCTGCCGCACTGATCTTCTAAAGTGCCCTAACTGCAATGGTGCTCACAAGCCTCCATCAAACGATTGCTCGCGGGTGCGAAAGAAATTCGCGATCCTCAAACAAATGGGGCAGGACAATTTAACACATCGAGAGGCTGCTGCCCCTTTTCGCCGACGTCGGCATTGACACGGAAGACGTTCACGAAATACCGCAGCTCTAGATAGTTTCACGCCATCTTCCGTCAGAGGGTTTGCCGTATCAACGCACACCACCACCCAGACGGATACAAGGAAAACAAAGTTAGAGGACTCGCCCGTCCTGAAGAATAGCCTGAGTTACCAAGGGCACAACGCGCTAATGAGTAACCTCAAAACGCACCGACCTCGACGGCTGCAGAACTGTTGAAGTGACGTTGGTCAATGATCGCCAGGTCATCAGCATTGTACGGTTTCTCATGAATGTCATTCGCGTAATACTGAATAGCAAGAAAACTTCGTCTGCGCATAGCGCGCTACAGGTGCTGGATACCTTGAGTCCAGTGTTTGCAGCCCTTGGTTGAAATCATGCTTTCCAGAAGCCGTCGTTTCATGACGAGGTCCGGAACGCGTCAATATTTTAGTGGAATGCTAGTGGACTTAAGTAACGCATGTCGGACTTTCAACAGTTTGTGTTTATGAATCATTTCCCCATTATCATTATCTGCGAGCCCCTATCATTTCAGATCAGACTGTCTGGTTATGAGTGCCTCATGTCCGCCACACATGGAGAATGCAGCAAGATTATCGTTTTCATACGATGTGATCTTACGTATGTTCATTACCCAGTGCCACCTTACCATGAAAACCAGTACGTGTCTAACAGTAAAGAAAGGCAATCTCACTTTCACACTAGTTGGTGCCTACATATTGCCCTCAAATTGGTTGGACGGCAAGCGGTTAAGGCGAATCACGACATTGACTCTACATCCTTAGGTGATGACTGGAGACTTTAATTCCCACCACTATCTCTGGGGAAGCTCTAAAATAAACTCGAGGAGAAGAAGATTAGTGTAATTTACCTCCAAACAAGAGCTGTGTTTGTTAAATGATGGACGCTCCACCTTTTTGTGAGGAACTGTCTACAGTAGCTGCCTGCACCTCACCTTTGTTTCACGCTCCTTCTTTAAAAAAGTTAAGTGGTTTTCAAGTATTGAAACGCGGGGAAGTGACCACCTCCTACTTATCTTAGGATTCAAGGACTGGCGGACTCCAAGTCACCTGGAATCACCCAATGTAACGACTAGCCGACGTTCAAATTAATTGTGGAAGACGGCTGTCATGAAGGCTTATCCTCTAGCCTAGAGCACACTATAAAGGGTGCCCTAGAGGCTGCCACTCATTCGCTTTTGGGAACATCTGCATGCACCAAATACGACATTGAATTAGAGAAGCTTCGTGCAATATGTCCCCGTGCAGAGCGAAGATATGGGCACACGAAGTCGGTACATGACTTGAGGTTGGCTAGGCAAACTCAAAAGAAAATTCAGCGTCGCACGGACAAACTCACATCGCAAGGATGGTTGTCGTTCTGCGAGTGTTTGGATCCAGGAAAACCTTTCTTTCACATATGGAGAACTGTTTGTGGTCTCCGTGGGACCCCTCAGCGGCGCCACCCTTAAAGGTTCTTTGAAGGGTGGCGGGTGAACAACGCAGAGATTGATATCGCTGACGATTTCGGCAGGAGGATTGCTGGTGAAACTAGTACCGCTGGAACATCGACGCTCTATCACTCACTGATTTCAGGTGACCCCCGCCTGGACAGTCCTTTCATGAACTATGGACGAACTTGAAGCTGCACTTGCCTTGTGCAAGCGTTCATCATGGAAGACCAGTCGCCTAATTCCACTGATCAAGCCTGGCAATGTGCCTGTAGACATTTCATCAGACAGATCAAATGCGCTTGCCAGCTGCATCGGAAAACTAATGGAAAGAATGGTTCTAGCATGATTAGAATGGTACTCGAATATTGCGAGGTACGTCCAGACGCAATGGCAGGTTTCAGGCATGGTCGTTTTTCCATAGAAAACGCTATCGACTTGGTGAAGTACGTTGAGCACCAGAAATCCTGCAACAGATTATCTGCTGCTCTGTTTCTGGATGTTAAAGGAGCATATGATAACGTAACGCATGAAGCGATATTCAATACGTTAGAGGCGGTAGGACTTGGCGCAAGATCTATTTCTGGTCGGTCGGTCATGTGGCGCCAGTCATAAAACAAAATCTATTTCTGGATTAGTAGCTACCTACAAAGATCATTTTTTGCACTTACCGAGGACCGAGAATGGCCCAACCTCCCGGCATGACAGTAAACCATGGGGTTCCTCAGGGTGGAGTACTGAACCCAATGCGATTCAATTTAACACTCATTGTACTCGCCGACATCCTTCCAGCACCATGCGGCTCTCCATCTATGCCGACATCTGTATTTAGACGTCTGGTGTGACACGACTTCCACTTCGCGCGCGGCTTCAGAAGACAGGCACCTGAACGTCATCGTATCTCCGGGAACAAGGACTTCAAGTATAATCGGACAAGTGCGCAGTGGTGGCATTTAGCAGGAAACCAATGTCCAATACGTGATATCCGTCGACGGACAGCTGATCTCGCACAGCAATAGTCACAGATTTTCGGGAGTGGTTATTGACAAAAATTTCTCCTGGACTCCTCATCTGAACTATATGAAAAAACGACTGATTTGCATTTACCATATATTTAGGTTCCTAGCAGAAAAGACCTGGGGAGTGTCAATACAATCTATGCTGCAACTTTACAGGGACCTCTTTATTGGATTCTTGCGCTATAGCCTGCAGGTCTTTTCCAACACCTGCAGAACTAACCTAAATACAATCCCAGGTATCCAAGCACAAGCCCTCAGGGTATGCCTTGGCCTACTACGGAGAGCGTAACCGGCAGAAGTTATTGCAAGCGCTCAAGATTACACTAATACAACGCACATTACTGTTGAAACAAAGCGTGTGCATATAAGAGACTTCACCCGGACCGCCACCCACCACCTCACAAGTCTCCCTGTAGAAAGGCCCCACACGATATTCAGTACTACTGTTTTCGCGCACCGTGCCTATCTTATATCAGGGTAGGCACCTGCTGCAAAACCTTCGGTTCTTCTATGGTGTGTGAGCCGTACTCAAGTAAACCTAATAACCCCAGGACTTCAGAGAAAGTCGGACTTGCTTCATCAGCACTCAAGCAACTTATTTTGCTCCTCTTGTACGAGAAATACTGCGACTGCATACACGTTTACTATGATGGCTCAACTACATCAGCCAGTTCCGGTGGCGCTGTAGCTATACCAACAAGGAGAATAACCCAACGGTTCCAGGCTTCCCATACCACTACGTCTACACCTGCAGAGGTCGCGGCTCTTCGTGATGTACTTCATGTGATCAACACAGAGAGTCTTGAAAAAGGAGCAGTCTTCTGCGATTCAAGGCCGCGGCCTTACAATGTCTACAGTCATTTTTCGGCATGGAACTCACGATCAATTGACGTGCCAAATCGTGGAACTCATCCATCATTTGAGATAAAAAGGCCATGATATCACTTTTCAATAGATACCAAGCCATTGCGGTATCATACGAAATGATGACGCAGATAAGGCAGCTCGGACGTCAAACCAAGAAGAACACTGTGTTCCTATGCGTCCCCATTCCTGTCTCAAGGACAGACGCTGCGAGACAGCTTAGCGCTCTAGCACGCACATCTCGTTAGCTGAGTGGAACACCGCACATACAAGGTGCACAAGGCTGCACAGACTCAAAGGGGGGGGAGATAAAAAGCGTCTTTCCTTTCTTTAGATCCCTATCATCACCCTTCGCTGCTACTCAGACCTTCAACCGGACTGCACCGACGCGAAGCGTGTCTTTTGCGTCGGTTGTGGTTGGGAGTTGCCTTTGTGAAAGCTTATTCAGCACAGTTTGGAATGGCCGACAGTCCTGCATGGGATGTCTATGGGTGCGAGAAAAGCATTGACCACCTATTGTCTCACTCTCCTCAGTTTGAAGCACAAATACAATATATGGCCAACGCATTCAGGAAACTAGATGATCGTCTGCTGAGTTTACAGACAATATTAGAACACCAACCCCACCGATCATCGGCTCAGAAGGCACTGAAGGCTCCTTTTGCATTCTGAGAACGTCTGGCTTGTGCGAGCGCCTTTGACTCTGTAATGCTGTTCGTGGACGTCTCTCTACCCCCATCACTTTCCTTCTCTCCCTACTTTGTATTCCCCTACTCCCTTCCCCCAGCACAGGGTAGCCAACCGGACTCTTGACTGGTTAACATCCCTGCCTTCCTTTTCTCTCTCTCTTCTCTCTGATCATCACTTCACAGTATATATATATATATATATATATATATGTATATATATATAGGCCTGCTTTACTAACGCTACCAAGGCTGTTCTCGGGTACCACCAATTAACTTTCCCTCGTTATTCACACACATTTACAATTCTGCACTCCGACAGCCCTTGCCTTATCGCATTTTTATCGGCTTAGAGGTGCAAACTCACTAGCTGCCTTCTCTCCGGAGTTGTTCGTTCCTGCCCTCCTTCTTTTTCTGCGTTCCTTGTTTCCTTGGGGCTTTTTTCTTTCGTGCTTATATCCGCGCGCGTGCGGTTCATTTGACAGCGAGTGCTGATTTCTGATTCGCAAAAAGAGTCCAGTCAGCGAGCCCCCTCTGAAAGCGAGCCGACGAACGCTCAGTTCGGTGTTTCATCAGGCGTTTTAGCTGCAGCTCGGGGTAGAGGCTACATTTGCATAATTTGAATGATAATGAAGGCGGGTGCACAGCCTCTTGACGCCAGATGGCGCGATGCTTTCCTCATTACGCCTTCGACGGGTCAGCATTTCTGAGCCAGTGATTGCGATCGCGCTTTGCAGCCTCCCGCTATACAGCGACAAAAAATTAATCTTTCTCTTTTTCGCTAGATCTCCCCCTCCCCTTTCTTCGTAGTAGTGAAGAAAAGCGAAACCTTTTTGGTTTCGTGCTTTTCTGGGCACATTTAGCAACTCCAGCGACAATGACTAGGAGTGCACTGTGCTGCCTTAAGTGCGACTACTTTCCATTTGCAGACGTATGTGTGTCTAGAAGCGTGTGCGTAAATGCTCACGTGTGGGAATGTATGCGTGAAATAAGTGCGCTCACTTGAATAGAACCATGGATTCTCACACTGATCATACGTGCACGTATGCTGGCCTTGCCAGAAACTTTAGCAGAGCTCGCTGGTTAAGTATTCCCCCCCCCCCCCCGGAGTGTTTTGCGCACGTAGCAATAATGTGATCATCCGTCAAAATTATTATAATTTGTCGCTTCCTTTTTCAACTCTTCAAAAAACTGCAGCAGACTTTGCGTTCCCTAATCCTATGCAACTGAAAGTCGATTCACTTATGCACGTTAAAATGAGCATCAGGATACTGTAACTTTGTTTGGCAAGAGTTTCAATATGATGGTGCTTTTTGCAATCATCATTTCAGATTACTTCTGCGTTCAAGCCTTGTGAAATTTGTGAAGGTTAACAAAGTGCGTCTTTCCACTAAAGACTTTGTTGGAGAAAGTCATTCTACGTTGGCAAAATTGTAATCGATATGGTGCTACTCTGAATTGTCCCACTTTATACACTACTAATACATTTCAGCAACCTCGAAACATTTTTGTTGTTTTCGTTTCTTAACTGCGGCATTATGGGGAGTTTGACTACTGAAGAGTATGTAATATCAATATCATAGCTAAATGCGCACAGAGGAAAGACTAGGTGAGGGAACAGTTCAAATAGCAACATATAAATAATAGTTTTGACGATTGTTTATAACGAACGAAAATACATATACTCTACACACCTACGGAGAACTTGACATAACGTACCAAATCTGCACAAGTCATGCGTAATGAAGAGTCAGCGCATAACCTGTGACAAACACGAGTAGTGTCTGCTTCGTTCACAGTAAAGCACCTAAAAAATCCCTAGCACCGGACATCTTTCCGCATAGTAAATTGAGAAAAAAAATAACAACTGAAAAAAGCCCACAAATTGTCAGTGACACGACGAAGTCATCATGTACTTTTTCCACGATTCACAAGCTACTAGGGAAGTCATTGCTTACGAGAAATCTTCAGAAGGGTTTCACAACTTCTCTTTGTTTATCGGGACTCGACGCTGGTCTGAACTATTTCTTTACGGCGCCTAAGGCGACCACAAAGTGGCTACCGATGTTGATAAAATTGTCATCACTTGATTATGAGGACATGTGCTCCAGACGTTTCTGGGGCGCTACAATTCAGGCAGTCCGCAGAGAGTCTTTCTGTACACGTATAGAAGGCGGGGTGTGTGCGCGCCATTGTGACGCAGACGATGTAAGAGTGTGTGTGAAGTCTGTTATATATTGAGGTTTCTTAAGAAGCGTAACAAGCAGCCTATGTTGCACGAAAGAGACGATTTTTTCCCCTCATCAAACCACACAGTCAGATAATTCGCGCCTCAGTCGCCTACAGTGTTGCTTTGGCGTCGAATTTGGCAAAGGGTATCGGTGCAAGTTCATTCAAAGTATGTGCCACAGCAGCGACTACTACTTCATTTACGTTATTCAGATAACGCTTGGGATCAACTGGAACAAGAGGCAAGGGTCTATATTTTCTTAATTTGGAGACTTTATATATTACTCATATCCGTACTTTAACTACGAAGCGTTCACTGATATCGCTTTGCACGCAAAAGCATATCAAGCGTTTTTCCATGTCTATGAAAGACGGCCTCAGTGAGAATTCAACTGAGTGGACTGTGTTTAAAGTTTTCGAAAGATTTCTGAATATTTCCAATTGTATATGCGAAACGGTCCCTGAGTGGCAAAAAAATCTCTGAATGGAAGCCATGTAGGTTATTTCGGTGACCTGAAATTGTTTAATGTCCCCGTAAATCAAAGTACAGGAGTACCTTCTTTCACATTCTGCCCTCACGGTAACACGCGCACTGCGGCAGGGAATCGAATACACAAGCTCCTTTTACATACAGCAGAATGCCGTGGCCACTCAGCCACTCAGCTGACTCTCGGAAGAAAAAATGAAGGACGGTTAAAGAAAAAGGAAAGGGGGTGGCGGTGGAGAGATTGGGGTGGGGTTGAGTTCAAACTCGGGTAAAGGCAATCTCATCAGGGGAACGTGCAACGCCAGTACCCGTCATTCCAGTGAACCCCGCTTCGGCATTGCTGCTGAATCAGTGCGATTTTATCTTTCCTTCCGCGAATACGGGAACCCTGCACTCGGAATCAAATATGCAGATTTCCCACGACCATACATCCGGCACTGAATGCACTTCAGTTCTGCCCGTTCTCCTCCAAGAGTCTCCTGTCTCCGCGTAGTTACCGTGCACGAAAACGATTTCCGATCGTCCCCATGTCCACTTTTTCATGCAATCGCACCAGCATCGAGACCTGGCAGTGTTTCTTTTTCTTCTTCTTGCGCACGACCAAAGGAGTTTTCCTTTAAAGGAACTTTAATAGCATTAATTCTTGAAAATATGACGCACACGTGTCATTGAGCGACTGCCAAGCCGCAGGATCATAACTGAGGAACTCGGTACTGCGCAAAAACGTACAAGAACAATCATTGCATAACCGTCGTCTCCCTTGCAGCGGACGTTATTTTCTAGGTGTCGGACTCGAAAAATGTCATTAAAACAACAGCTCTTTCCACAACTATATTTGCACATGTTCAATATGCCCTATAGCACGGTTGAAGCTTCCTTTGTTCAGGATAAGGAAAACTCGTTCGGTTCAGGAGAAAAGTAAATGCGAAAGTGTTTCTCGCGTATCTAAAAAAAGCACATTTCTTGAGAAAGGTGGGTCGAGACGCCAGTAAGCAGGCCCCGTATCCACGAATCAGTTCGTACGAACAGGCATCAGCCAATCGTGAGAGCGAACATTATGTTTGCGAAGGCAGTCGGCCAATGAAGAGCGTTTCCTACGAAATGAAAACTTTGTGATTAAGGCCACTGGTCCAAAATTGGCAGTCCGCTGGAATAGTTCGTAAGAACATACGCAGGCCCCCATCGTGGTAGCGGACACAAAAGTAGCAGTGGCGATCAACCAATCGCAAGCGTGCTTCTTATGAACAAAAAGCTTAGCTTGTTCGTTCACAGAACCGCAGTCAATTATTTCTGCAGCAGTCGCCACTGTTGTTACCATAGTATGGGTGAGAAAACGTAAAAATTCAAAGGCAGCAGGGGGAATATTAACCTTTCTTGTGGCACGCCCACGAACAGGAACGGTTTCTTTCGAACTTGATATAGACGCGCGGTATCTACCAGGACATGAAACACAGCGCAAAACGCACATGTAAACAGACGAATACCTTCTACCAACTAGGCCAACTGCAAATTCCCTTGCGCGTACCTATCGCAGCTTGGGAAGCAATCGGAGTTAAAAGCGAGCGCAGCACGCGTACTACGATCGCCATATGAATTTCTTGCGTTCTTCTCAGCTTGCGCCTCCCCCATTGCAGGGTAGCAAACCGGACGTGCGTATAGTTAACCTCCCTGCCTTTCCTCTCGTCTACTTCCATCTCTCTCTCACACACAGAGCGAAGGAAGCACGCAAGATGAGTTGCAGGCAGGAGGAGGAACGGAACCACTCGCTATACGTTTTCTTCTTTTCTTATCATTTAGTTATTTGTTTGTTTTTTTAGATGTCGCGGTGGCTCCGCACGTTCGCGCGGTGCCACAGTGGCACCACGTCATGCGCTCCAGTGTTCCCCGCGTCTCAATTAGAAAAGGTCCAGCGTTGACTACAGCGATACCTTGCCTTGCAACGCCCTATGTGGGCGCTCTCCTGCGCACGCTTGCAGTGGTTGCAGAATATTTCGAAGAATCACACAGTGTATCGTCCAAAGTGTAAAATTATACTCCATTAGTTATTGTTCTCAATGCAATGCAATTTCAACATCATCAGTGACATAACCAGTGTGATTCGGTGATTAGCGCAGATTTTGGGAAGTTACCGCAAACAAAACACGAGACTTGAAGAAAGGGACACCGCAAACCGCTACGCAGTGTCCCTTTCTTTAGTAACTTCCCAAAATCATGAATCACCAACCGGCTTGCCCCCACACTCTGCTAGATTAGTGCAGCAAACGCAACCCACAGGCCATGAAAGAAGCCGTAGCGAGAAGTGCCGGAATAACTCCGATCACCGGTGAGCACAAAAGCTGTAGTCCATTCGGAGCCCGCAGGGTGGCGGCCGTCGGAGCTGGAAATAGAACCCATGTCACTTTGTCTGGTACTGACACTCTTAGCAATAACAGGGATTTCTAAAGCTTAAGCGATTTTTGTGTTCGCCTCCTTGTTCACTTGCCCCTTTTCTACTATGTAATGTGCATAAATCCTACCTCAAAGGAACACGGCGCCGATTCGTCGCCATAATTATGTACTGTGTGGAATATACAGTCGAAACGTTGTGTTAGCATCCATTGCAAGCGCTTTTCGAGGCATGTACTCCTTATGATAAGCGCCTCCTTGCCCTGGATACCACATGTCTATTCCCTACACCGGTCTTTAGCGTGATTCCGCTCGGTGCCGTTATCTGGGTGCAGTCAACTGGAAGGACCACGTGGCGACGCCGGGACCGGAAATAAGACGTTGCCTTTCTTCTCGCATCATTTCCGCGCCGGCTGCTCCCTTGCGCGGTAATTGAGAAATCCCCCGGCAAAGGATTTCGCCTGGCCTCGCCTGTCTGGTTAGATCCTTCGCGTGGCGTCGTATAACCCAGGCATCTTACAGCAGCCGCCAGATACAGAACTGTCTCTACGGCTACTGTAGATATATAGAGCTCAATGAACTTCTAGCCGTTAATTTTTTTTTCTTTTCTTTCTCATTTTTTTTGAGACGTTCGGTTCGTTAGAGCGGAAGCGCAGGTTGGTGGATAATTTTTCTTTTTCAGATAAAGAATGTAAGCACTCTGCAATAGGTGAAGCGTCTGACGCCATAGCTTGCGCGGCTTATTTTCTAAGGTGAGACGGCTCTGGGAGAATGAAGCACATTCACCCATGCAAGTAAAGCCAAGGGCGCTTTACTTACTAAACGCTTGACGTTTAAAGGAAGTAGCATCAGTTATTCGAAAAATGATTGATTCGTAGAAATGTAAACATTAACAAGGGAGCGTACAGCGTCAATCAGGCGTCTAAGCGTCGACTGCCCTTATTGTTTGCATGGTATCTATGTTAGCGAGCCGCCTTGACGAATACGAGCTATCCGGTCAGAACATTGGCACCGCCGGGTTGAGGTGGCCCTCTCATTTGCTTAATTTATTGTAGTTATAGTAAGACTCAGTGAGGATAAGCAGAGACAACTGTTTCAAGGCTAGCGGTGACAAGTCTGCCTTCTTAGCAATCCCAGGGATTCACTGGCACGCATGAATTTGCCGGGGCCACTACAATGTCGATGCTAGGTGTTTCGCAGGCTTGAAACCACATGGTCGAGTCATGGTGTCTCGTCAGGCCGCAGAATGTAGCAGAATGGGGACGGTTCCACCAATTCAAACAGCTCTACGGGAGCAGTAGTTCTTCCATCAGACGCCGTCTCCTTGCAGTTTAAATGTTCGCATAACACAACGTCGACAGCAGCATAACTATCGGCTATTCAAGGTGCACTCAAGTACGTGCTCCAGCAGCCGCCAAATCACTGGGCCATCTTCTGCGATTCCAAAGCAGCCCTACAAACTCTGCAGTTTACCCTTCATCACGGGTTATACGAGCAGCTGGTGTACGAAATGAGGTGCGCTCATAATCACACACTCGAGCAAGTCGCCACATCGTATTTGAGTGGTTGCCAAGCCATTGCAGAATTGTCGGCAACGACACCACATATGAAGCTGCGCGTTCGGCTCACCAAAAACATAAGCGCGTTCCTATACCACTTTCAAGAACTCATGCTTCAACCACTTGCTCGCCACATCACACTTCCACGATGGAATTCACTGGGCTTCACCAACTCATGCTTGCACTCTCTCGACCCTAACGTGCGACTTCGCCTGCCACCTGGGCTCTTCCGTCACTAAATAACTTTAGTGTGTCGCATGTGGTTGGCGTCGCATTTACAAATTACTATTCATTCCTGATAGGAATGGCCGGCAGTGCGGCGTGCAATTTGTGAGGGGGCGATGAGACTCTAGAGTACCTTCTGTGTCACTGCCCATCCTTTGACACTCAATGACACACTTTACAAGTGAAAGTCAACCTGCTAGACAAGAGAGCGATCTCAGAAGAAAATATCCTTGGACCATGACCTATGCGTTCTTGCATGCAAAAGGCCACAAAAACCCTTCAGCGTCTCTTGAAGGACACTAAATTGTATGAACGCTTGTAACAGTAGAGGTTCCTCTGCGACTGACTGTGAATGACTGACTATTGTTTTTCTTTTCTCTCCTTATCTGTCCTTACCTTTTCCCCTCCCCAAATGTAGGGTAGCCAACCGGGCACGTCCTTGCTTAATCTCCCTACTTATCCCTTTTCATTACTCTCTCTCTCTCTTAGTGTAGTTATTTAGAGAATGTCTTATTTGTGGCAGAATTTCAATACTAACGCCATTGATCGTATATTGATGAAGAGTTTACAAGATTCGACACTTCATGACATTTGAATTAAATTCCGTTGATCCGCTTGGCTTCTACTTTTGCAAGTTTTCATCTGCATTCCAACTACAACTGCGCTCCTCAGATTTACCTGTACTCGTGCTCAAGCAATGATCTCCGTTATTCGCTTTCCTCTTTCGATTGCCATTTCTTCTGCTTATCTGCTTTCCCTTCCTGCCCCTAGTCTGCTCTCACCTTTCAGACAAGGGAAATTTTTCTTTTCCTGGGAGACTTGCCGGCCAGCCTTCAAATATTTGGTTACATCTTTATACACATCATTGTATGGCACATGGCAACGAAAAAGCAACAAAAGACTACTAACCTTAATGCACAAAAAACGCAAGCGATAAAGGTCTAAAGGCACTGGGGTGCAGCACATGAGCGCATTCGAATTATGGCAATTTTACCTACGAAGGTAAAAAAGCCGCATAAGAAAACCGTTTCACTAAATATCTTCAGTTGATTTCACTCAGGCACAGCGAATGTAATCTCACTCATAACACCATGGCACAGAGACCACAAGACAAGAAATCTACACATCGAACACATTTCTCCACCTGCCCTTCGCCTACCTTCCTCTTACTTTATATCTTATTAATTTCCAACTTTCGTGATCACATTCAGCGGCGTCTTCTGCTTATTGACATCCCTACAAATGCAGGCCATTTGAGTCACAAATAAGAGCAAGCGTATCACATTGTTCCTATTTATTTCTGGACCTGCGCTCCGCAGTCGCTTCCAAGTTAAATCGAACAAGAAAGGCGCTTCAATTTCATTTTACGCGACCGACAAGAAGAGTACAAGGGAGCTCACAATCAACCTTGCATCACTTTTGGAGCAGGCTATTGATTCGCACATTGAACTTTCCTCGTCGCCAGCTGTCAAGAGGAGCGCTTGTCTCAGCAGAATGTTGATACTGGCGCTCAGTTTCCTAATAACGTCTTGGGCCACTGAGTCAATATGCTTGAGATCTTAGCTCTTGGAGTTTGCGCCGCGCCCCGAGGCACCATCGTTCTCAGCGGCATGCTAGCAAACGCCGAAATCTTGCTTCTGAGTGCGAGGGCAAACAAAGAGGATTGAAAGGCAGTGTCCGAAGACTCAGCGTAGCAGTTATTAACCTGAAGGTATAGACAGTAGAACATACAGCTAAAACAAGTGAAAGAAAAATGAAGATTAGTTTGAAGTTCTTTCGTTCCGAGGTACTCGTAGGTAATTAGGCAGCCAGGCTTATATTACCAGGCTTAGCAGCAGAAGTTGCATCATCCTTATCATTGTTGATGATGACCTCCATGTGTCATGGACGACCCCCCCCCCTCCCCCCTGTATTTAACTCTCTGTACTCAATTCCGGCAACCTTCAGATTCGCTTCCGCCCTCACACTGCTTTGTTTCTGCGCATTCCGGCGACATATGTGCGCGGATTCACAAATATTTTCATTAGTAAAAGCAATTTCTTTATAACAATATGTTCGCACTGCCAAACTGATGCAACCTCTTCTTACTAACCACTTTGCATACGAAGTGCTTTGTGAATACGGGCACTAATATATTCGCTTTCCTTAAGGGAGGTGGTTCGAAGTTCAAGTTTGCCTTAATTTGCGTTTTCTTCGCATGATCATGGGATAGATGGGACAAGCTCCAGCTAAAAATCCTACAAAACTCCCGTCGCCTTGCGACAGTGTTTCGTTTAATTTTCTTCTACAAATTTCCCCACTCTTTGGGCTCAAATAAGCTCATACTATATACAATCTTCAAATTACTATTACTTTGCCTATAATTCTTCTTCTTATCTTCGAGAACGCCCGTATTTTCCTCCACGTTGTAATAAATATACACGCTCCTACATTTTACAGCTATAATAAGCATCGAGCGTTTCGGCACGTCAACCTCATGTTAATTCAAATGCATTCAATTCTCTTAGCGCATTTGAGCACCCGATCCCCCGACATCGCTACGGATCAAGCGGTTCAGGACTAAGCAAGCATAAATTCAATCCCTGCTTTTGCATGTTTTAAGTTTTATTTGGTTATTTATTTATAACTTTTTTAATAAAGTATGAAGTTTCTGCGGTAACGGTCTCGGCTCCTCGTGCACCTAACACTTTAGCGCACAACCTGTACGCGATAGCGTCGCACAGAAGCTGGCTTTTCTGCACAAAGAGTTGTAGAGTGAAGAAGCCAACACCAACATCGGTTGCTGCAACCTAAGGTGTCCACAGCCTTCCAGCGCTCTTCTAAAGGAACCATTCTTTGCCTACCTTCCCGGGTTGGGGTGGCTGCTTGGCTGTTGTTGGGTCGGTCACGAAGTCGGCGTACATATTGGCGGATACATATACAAAGGTTATATGTGCGCCGAATGAAAACACCAGCGAATTGGCCAAGTATGCGCAGCTCTGTTAGGCATAACAAAGAAATAACTTCCAACATAAAACCTAAAGATATATTGTCGGCTCACAGGGAAATCTAAAGCAGGCTGCATGTTAAGGAATTTTTTTATTTACTTTATTTTCTTTTATTGAGCCACTGAGTATGGGCCACTGGATGTGCTCGTTCTTGGCCGGTTCTATGAAATGGTCATGTCCTATTAGGATTCCTACATAAAACCTGAACAGTAAATGTCAGCCGACAGATAACTCTAAAGCTCGCGAATCTGTAAATGAATCGTGATTTACATTTGTCGTTTTCTTTATTGAAATGAAAATAAAAGACAGAGACGTATTCACTTTGAAATGGTGACAGCTACTTCTTTTCGCATAGCGGAAATAACAATATAAATATATATGCCAAAAAATGAAAAGAAATCGCGTCATAGGGTCAGAAATCCACAGCACGTGCACAGTCCTATACAGCCATGAACATATCAATATAAAACGCAAATGCAATTTGCACCACAATGAGTTTTTACAGTCGCAAACACACACAAGCAGCCGTGATGTAGACTGCGATGAGCATGTAAACAGGTGGGGAATTACACAGAATTAAAATAATGCACGCACAAAATGCAAAAAAGTATAACATGTGATATACAAGCGCTAATAATTACAAATAATAGAAGCCAGTTATAGTGACATCGCGTGACTATTCAGTGCGACATGTAGTACTTGTTAAGGATGCCTGTCTCTTCATAAAAACGTTCAGATGCGTTCATTGCTTTCCTCGGTGCAATTTTCGATGGACATGGGCCCAGCAATTTCACGAGTGAGCAGGGTCGGTCAGGATCAATGGAGCGTAGGTCTTGTTCTAGCTGCCGCCCTTGCGTCGCGTATATCGGGCATTCGACAAGTAGATGGCGAACATCCTCATCGTCGTGGACACAGGAGCAAGCCGAGTAAGAAGCCCGTTTTGTGCGATATAT
This sequence comes from Dermacentor variabilis, assembly GCF_050947875.1. NCBI lineage: Eukaryota > Metazoa > Arthropoda > Arachnida > Ixodida > Ixodidae > Dermacentor > Dermacentor variabilis. Next base: position 70,744,091 of record NC_134569.1, on the reverse strand, counting down.
GAAATGTTTGGTGAATACTGTCCCAGTGCGCAGTCGATCAATTAGTGTCTCGGTACTTTTGATTCGAAAGTCCTACATCCAGCTGGTATTTGAGTTGAGGGTCCACTTGGTAAAGAATTGATTCCTTAGTATTTTCATTAAACCTGGTTAACATACACAAGTCCTCCTTCAGTACTTTCAATATGCGTTTCGGTTCCGTTGGTGATAAAGGGATGAGTTGAATTTCTACATATTCTCTCAACGCTCGTAGTGTATAGCCGGGTTTTCAAAATTGGCCGGTTTCTTACATTTACTTTGTTTTGTTTAATTGAGCCATGAGGTACGTACCACTGGAGGTGTGCCCGTTCTTGGCTAATCCTCCCGAATGGATACGTGCGACTGTAGCACAAAAAGTACAGAACCACTAAATTTTTGTCGACACGTGCCGTACTTTTCTGTGCATACACCTGTCATCACCATTCTTCCCTCGGCAAGCATTATCCATCGTCTTCGGCCTTGCAGCCTAGCCGCGTATAGGTCTCATACTGTGCTTCTGCCTTATTTTGAGTTTGCATTTCAGCATAGCTTGTAAGCTATCTAGTGCATAAGCATAAAAATTTCATGACAATAAAGTTGTGATCTTTCGTGGTTGATAAACATAAGCATTCCGTGATATTACACGCTGCATAGCATGAAAGTAAGCAAAATTGTACGCATCACCGTTACCTGTAAGCTATGTAAGGTAACGCAGATCGTTTTGGACCTGAGAGCTTCACAACGTATACAAAAGCAAGTACAACGTTGTATGGATAAATTGGAAGACAAGCGATGGAAAACTTTCCGTCAGTCGCTTGATTCCCGTAAACCGCTCTCGCGCATATGGAGAACGGTTAGGGGTCTTCGCTCATGTCTGCATCAAAGAAAGCCCTTTGCTGCTCTGGCCGTTTACCAACGCCGCTCGCAGCTTGAAGTGGCTGAAGAGTTCTGTGCACGGGTTGCTGGGTCTGCGGTCATTACTGACGCAGCATTGCATGACATCCCTGAGGCACGTGTACCAGAAATGAACGTGCTATTTTCTCTCGTAGAGCCCGACGCTGCATTGGCAACCAGCAGGCGTTCTTCGTCATCAGGACCAGACGGCATCACATAGGCTGCCCTATGCCACCTTGGACATGACACACGTGGCGAGCTGCTCAACTACTACAATGAGTCTTGGCACAACGGCATCATTCCTAAATAATGGAAATCGAACCTCTTGATCCCCATTCTGAAACCTGGAAAGTATCCGCTTGATCTATCATCATATCGTCCGATTGCGCTTTCGAGCTGCATCCCCAAAGTGATGGAAAGAATGATTCTTGCTCCAACGTCATTGACATCGTAACCTGGGTCCAAGAAGAAAAAATCCTCAAGCCCCTATCAGCGGCACTTTTTCTAGATGTCAAAGGAGCATACGACAACGTCGTCCACGAGGCCATACTCAACTGACTTGAAGCTGTGGGAGTTGGTGGCAGGATATATCAATAGATTCTGGACTATTTGAGTTAGATGTGCTTTTTCTTACAGACCGAAGAGGGCCCAAATTCGGAACATCTGCCGTGGTGTGCCGCATGGTGGAGGATTGAGCGCCATATTGTTCAACCTCGTCCTGGTAGCACTAGAGGAGTAGTTACCGAGGACAGTACCTGTCTTACTATACGCCGACGACATTAGTGTCTGGGCCTCTGCGGTGACTCGTCCTCAGGTACGGACCAGGCTTCAGTGGGTGGCAACCACGACGGTGTCTTATATCCGAGAACAAGGCCTCAGTGTCTCTACAGAAAAGTGGGCTTTGGTTGGCTTTACACGCAAACAAATGTCATTGTATCCCTTTTCAGTCAATGGTCAAGCTGTGTCCTATGTTCAGACACATCGCTTTCTGCGTGTCATTATTGACCGCAATGTCTCATGGAGCCCTCACTGCGTCTATCTGAAGAGGAAGTTAGTTGTCATTGATCAGGTCTTCAAATTCCTCTGCGGGAAAACCTGGGGTACACCAGTCCATTTTATGTTGTAGCTGTACAGGGTACTGTTTTTCGTACTCCTACATTACAGTCTTCTAGTTTTATCAAATACATGCAAGACGAACATTCGCGCTTTCGAGAGCATACAAGGTTACGCACGTGTTTAGGCCTGCCACAGTGCACTTCAACAGCAGCAAGAATTGACATCTCGGGAGGCCATATGATCCAGAGACACGTATCTGTCGACTCTTTCAGAGCGCACATTCGCCATCTGTCAAGGATCCCGGACCATAATTTAGCCTCCCTACCCGCCGAGAGACCTCAAGCGACTTTTTCAAGAGTGATCAGTGCTCATCAAGGGTGCATACTGTTATCTTATACAACGGCGGCGAAGCCTTCATCTCCTCTGTGGTGCCTGCAACAGCCTCAAGTGATTTTTGCTATTAACGGAATCACAGAAAAGTCAAATCATCCAGCGCCGGCTCTGAAAACCTATCGCTCCTATTACTGCACCAGACGTATCATGACCGCATTCATATATATATACCGATGGTTCGACCTCACCTACCAGCTCAACTGCCGCATTTGTCGTTCCAGCTAAGCAGGTTACAGTTAAACTTAAATTGTCACAGTTATTAACATATAACTAAACCACGAAGCACTATTATTTAAGCAGAAGGGAATACCCAATGCCACACGGTAAGCTTTGCAGAGCTCAAGCGGTCACATTACGTATGCTACCGACAAGGACGTACCCAAGTCCAGATTTTATTAACAGGATCTACCGGGAGAAGGAAACTCAAACAAGTTGTAATAAGTGCAATGGCATCATTACCCTTGACCGCATGCTTTGGCAGTGCCCCACGGCTTTCACAGACTGTGACAAGGAACAAGAACGGTGGCGGCAAACGCTAGGCAGTGATTCACTTTTTGACCAATTACGGGCAGTCCAGAAGGCCCGCGATGTGACTGAAGGGCTCGGCCTGACAGTCCCAACGTGGAAGCGGCCCGCGTCGAACTAGGGTTGACCTTCAGGACCCAATAAAGTTCTTCTTACCATACCATACACATGACTACATCTACGTCGGCGAAACTTGCAGCTCTTCATGCTGCTATGACATAAGTCACCAAAGAGCCAACAGAGAATTGGGTCGTATTTTGTGTCTCCAAGGCAGCTATTCACAGCATTAAGTCTGCATTACATCACAGAACTTACTAGCAGATGATATCCGACATCAGGGAAGTACACCACTATGCTCTGGAAACAGGGCACAACATTATCTCTCAATGGATTGCTGCTCACTGTGGCATCGTCGGCCACAACTTTGCTTACAGGGCTGTCGGTCTGTCCACAAAGACACCCAGACGCGTCCAATGCCTTTGGTGAGGTCGGACGCTGCCAGGTACCTTCGCCTGCTTGCACGCAAAAAACCGCAAGATTTCTGGAATTCAAGTACCTTCAATTGCCGATTGCATAAACTGTACCCCATGCTACGGCTACAACTTCAATCTAGCCCTTTCTGTGGCAAAACAACCTTGCTGTGCCGCTTGTGGTTGGGAGTGGCGTTCACGAACGCCTACTCTTATCGTATGGGAATGGCCGAGAGCCCAGTGTGCGACTCCTGTAGGTGCGAGGAAACCATCGAACACCTATTGTGTACCTGTCCTCGCTGCGACGTACAAAGCATTTCTCTTCGGACAACTTTAAACCGACTGGACACGAGACCGTTCTCCAAGTGAAAGATACCTTGACCATGGCCACACCCGTCACTGGGACGAAAAGCGATTCGTGTACTAGTACAATACTTGAAGTACACCGGCCTAAGAGACCGTTTATAGTGTCCCTGTGTATAGCGTCCCTCCCACATGCACTCAGGTCTTACTTTCTCCCTTTCTTCCTCTTTCTATTCCCCTTTCCCCACTCCCACTGTGGAGTAGCAAACCGGGTGTTCGTCTGGTTGACCTCCCTGCCTTTCTTGTCCTTGCTCTCTCTCTCTGTCCCTCTCTCTCCTTGAGCCTACTTAACCATAGTGGCCTAGTCGCTTGTTTTACAATATTTAATAATAGTATATTTGTGCATAGCATAACGCTGCAGTCGAAAATGGCTAGCTTACATTTGAGTATTAAAACTTGAAGCACGGCCCGAAGGAAAACAAGGCGAATGGAGAAAAAAGGCGAGGGGGCATTTCCGTCATTTGCTCCCAAGGACGTTTCACGCAACTTTCACTAAAATTAGGTAAACTTCTAATGGTTTACTGTTTATTTCAGCACCCGCCAACAGCTGGAAGGCCTTGGCTATAGTTTACAAGTGCATATAAAGGAATAAGCATAATAAAATAAGGGCATAGAACATCATTTCCGGCAATAATGCATACTAAAGTAAATGTACAGAGTATGATTGGGTATAACGAAGTTAACAAATTGCAAGTACTTAAACCCATTTCGGCCAAGAATTTTGTGCGTTAGCTTTACGCAGAATATTTTGAAAATACCTATGTCTGCAGCCGTATCGTGGGGCACGTTATTGAAAGATTAGGACAAAGCACGCCTGTGTGCTTGCTTGCTTTCCGTGGTGGAACCCGAACAGATGGACAGAAATGCAAGGTGGACTTGCACAAGCACAAGGGCATTTTGTTCCCGCGAGGACGTTAAATATTTAAGGGAGAGGCACTTCGGCTTCTCCTAATTATTTCCCGTGATGCAGAGCTAGCGTGTCAATGGTAAGCCATGTGGGTTGAAGTGGAGTGGATGGTCCGTAGCCTGTTGCGCCCCTGTTCAAATTCCTTGCGTCACCAAGCGCTGTTACTTTAACAGGTAGAACGTGACGGGATTATATAATAATAATATTATAATATTATAATCAATAGAATACTCCTCCTTCTCTATTATAGCCAATAAAGAGGTCACCAGGAAGAGCACAAGGTGAGCACATGGAACTTTCTAAACATAAATTATCTTCCATCATAGCAACTTTGGCAGAATATGGTACTCCTCTTGAGAAACCACTTGACAGAAACATCGCTAGTCTCACAAAGTGACCGCATTTATCTCTACATTACAAATACAATGTGTGTCTTTTTGGAAACTTCTGTAAACTCAAGCGTACAATCATTGTATTCAAATTATGGGACTGCTACAGCGACATTTCATAGCAGTAGCAGTTGAGGCTGCTCCCACCTTTCACAAGTTCCTTCCAAACACTTTATGTTAAGTTTCTTTCGCTGCTTCTGACTTTATTCTCCTTGAGTCAGTGCGAAATAAAGCCCCATATGCTCGCTCAATCGAAGCGCCATTGCCGAGCAGTCCGGTCCTGCGTGCTCATCCTGGAAGCAATCAGGGTGCTTCCTGAGCCGCGTCGGCCTCAAATCCCCGCGTCTAGAGCGGCGAGGCCGCTACCGCAGCCGAGACTCAAGGATTGGAAGCGGAAGTTTTGCGCGCCACCGTAGGGCAGCCGCGCGAGCCCGAGCAGATCCAGGTGTCGCGGCGACTCCAGGAGGAGATGCGCGAGATCCAGGGGTGCTTTAGCGGCAGTTTACGTCGGAGCTGGCGAGGGCTTTACGGTTCCTGATTGAAATCGGAAGCACGATTGACGTTCACTATGAATACGACAGGCCCTCGATCGTCGCTTGAATAACGAAGCTGCAGCAGAAGACAGAACTGGCCTGCCGCGTTCGGAAAGGTTCGAGAGAAAAAACACTGTTAAGTGTCATGTTTTACTGCGAATACCATCCTTGGCATCGTCAGACCAGTTTTATTTCAGGCTGTCCAACTATAGAAAAAAATATGGGCCGATCCCGAAGGTAGTGCAGTCTTTAAATGTGGGCAGATACCGAAAGTTGTGCAGCTTAAAGATGTGGGCCGATCCCCAATGTAACAAAGTTTAGTCTTTTTTTAGAAAACAGCAGACTTGAGTATTTTGTACACCTCTGAACTCATTTACTACGGCAAACACAGTGGTCACACACACAACGGACGCCAGCCGTCTTCCAAACAACTTCTCTTTTACGATTCATATAATGTAGCAGTCCACGTCTGCGACAGTATTGACAGTTGTTGCCTCCAAATCGCATGCACGGACTCCACCACTTTCAGAATCTGCATGGCCCACAAGAACTCACAATAGTTACGAAGCGCTAAAGCTGCGTGTGTTTAGTGCGTGTGATAGCGCACTAAAATCTGTGTGTGATATGGCGGTGTTTATTGCGTCCAGCTCCTGGCATCACAGTATTCCCGCAGTGACATTAGTTTGAAAATCATTGGCGCTGACGGACACAGTCTTCTTTTACTGCGACAGTAAATATACGGACACTCTCGCCTTTGTCGTCGCCTTGCTGTACCGAATGATGTACGAGAGCGAGTAGAATGAGTTAACGGCGCACTGCATACTGCGGGTGCGAGGGCAAGCATACAATTGCGAGCCGAACATAATGATGGCTTTATGCGTGCCGAATTCCTGTGCGCCCAGTGTTGGAGGTCATGCAATCAAGCACGCGCTAGAAGAGGAAGGCGCGTCCACTGCTCTAGCCCTAGCATGGCTTCCAGCACGGCTGGGCGCATACGCGGCCCGCGCGCCTTATATTGAAGGTCATCTCTGGTGGGCGCTATGGCAATGCGCGAGCATTCGAATACGAGCCAAGATGGTTAGCGGCTTCATGTAGGAGGTCACGTGATCCAGCGCACGCTATTGGATGAGAATCTTCTGCTCTAGCCCGCCCGCGGCTGTCCATGGCTGCCAGCGCGGCTGAGCGCATATGCGTCCCGCACATTGGAGGCCATCTCCGGCGTGTACCAGGACGTAGGGTGAGCAAGCAAGGAAGAGCCGAGATGGCTTGCTGCTTCTTGAGCGCTCCCTTCCTACGCATTCAGTGTTAGAGGTCACGTAATCGGAGTCCTTGAGACACAGCACAGTGGAAATGGGGATGCCAGCAGCAGCACGAAAGGTTCGCTTTGGTTCGAGCTCACGTGCTGCCCGCGCTGTCGGAGCTCCTCACCACGCCACCCTTGTGACAGCGAGGGCTCGCGATCATCGAGTGATATCCGTTCACCTTTGTGCGTACGTGACACCGTGCTTGTTTAGTTAGTAAGGAATTTTTACTGCAATTGACATGACCTCCAAAACTACGAACTCCTTGTAATTGTGTAACGCTTTCCTTTCGCTAGTAATGCTTCATCTTTCAGGCGAAACTCCGACTTATTTTTTCTTCTTAATGGTGATAATGAAGCTTAGGATGAGGAGGCGTGGCTTGAGTACGACGGCGGTCGGCGTAGCCGAAATACCGGACGGACGCAGCAGGCTGAGTTTGAAGTTTTTATCAGCTGTCTCATTGAAATTAAAGTTAAATTTACCGAAGTTAAACAGCAGTTCACATATAGTGCGCACACACTAAATGCCGCACGCTGAACAATTCAGCATATTGATTTTTCAGCGCGTAAAATTATTTTCTCACACATTCGTCGAAGGCCGTATGTTTCCTGCTACGCCTCGTTTTCGTTAAAGTGGTAGGGCAAAATAGTTTTGAAGACGTGACTCAGTTGTTCTTGCTGTTACGGAATGCACATGCGAATAAATTAACACAGAAAGAAGTGCCCACACTGAAAGCTGCCACGAAGTAGCTAACTTGAAATTTGTGCTTCTTCAAGATGTAGTTAAACAATCATTAATAAGATTAAGAAACACAAAGCGTTCGGCTTCTGTCTTGAGAAAGAGACTGTGTGTGTATGAGAGCTGCAAATATAAAGAAACACACAGCTTAGCCAGGAGATAAATAAGAATCTTAAAGCTTTAATGCTATTAAAATTGCCATCAAAACAGCAAAGGTAGATAGATTTTAAATTTGAATGATAGCTGGAGAGCTCAGCCTTAACACTAGCAGAGCTCCTACTGCAGGACATGAGAATAACGAAAAAAATTATAAATGTTCCAGTTATCTCTGTCTTGCTCTCCAGTGCTGGAAGTGCAAGCGCACAGAGAGGTTGAATGAGAGCAAAGTAAAATGGCGGCACGAGGGGAAGGGGGGGGGGAATAAGAAGACGATATAAACCTAAAACTTTTTCCACACTGCTGCGAGAAACCAATACAAATATTCATACAATCGTACCCCTATCTTACGTTTCCTGACAATGATATGACACCATTGTGACCAAATATAATTTGGTCAAGTCAAATCTTTTTTTTTTTCTCGCGTTGTTCTCATTTCTTACCTGTGTGCAGTGAGGATGGTGTAGGCATGGTAGACTGAGAACTGCGAAGGTAGGCAATATCAGGAGCTGCTCTAACTATTACGTAAAGTAAGTTGCAGAGGCAACTGAATCGCACGAGCCAGTTGTTACTGCAACGTGTTTCCGTTTCACGCCGTGTAGTGGGACTAAAGGTTGTCCAAAGCAGAGATTTGGAACCTGATTTGGAACCAGAGATTTTTTTCTCCACCTGTACGCATGGAGCAACGTGATCTGAGTTGTTTGTGCAAAGCTCGTGGCGACAGAACCGTCTCATACGCCACACGACAGCGCTCTTCCCGAACTGAGTCCCCGCTACGTAGGCGGGGGCAGTTCACGAGACAGGAACGAGGGATGTGCTCAGTGAATGGGCTGAAGTATAGATAAACATCCGAAAGAAGGAACGAGGGGCAGAGGGGGATTCCTGCTCAAGCAGATCTTTGCCTCGGCGCATCCGATAACAGTCTTCGCCCCCTTGGTGAAATGACAACCACGAAATTTATGGAACGAAGAACCGGTCTAGCTCTTACAATGCGGTAAACAAAAGAAGCCGAATCTTTTAGGGCTGGGAGGCTAACGGAGAAGTTAAACAACACATTGGGCTGACTTAGCCAGTATACACGTCCGATCAATAGACGAGGCCGCTTAAGCGAACAAGACGTCTTGAATTCAAAGCGACCTCTTTTCTGAAAGAGACATGCGACATTTTCGCTAGCGCACTCAGATTTGGTTCCAAGCATTGCGGTAGGTATGCGTTTGCGGTCATTGACCACGACTTTTCTGCTTGGCGTGTAGAGATCTTGTTGTTAGGTGCAATAAAAGCCCGCATAAAAGTCAATAAAGAGATCGGAAAGCTTGTTTTCTTTCTGTTCTCTTCTGTTTTTCGTTCTCTTTTTGTATACTAGCGATGGTGACTTAAGGGCTTCTTGTTATTACCTTATCTTTCTTTTCTCCCTCTCTCTGTCGCTCGCACAGAGGCTTACGTACTGTGGCTACATTACTTCGACGTCCAAAACGACAAGCGCCTGATCCAAGGAATTCTCAATAGCAAAATGTTATTTTATCTTATTTTTCATGTTTTATGTAAAGCTGATATCAGACAGCTCTTCATAAAAATTGGCATATTACAGACCACTTACGACTCTCCATATCCAATTTGAGTTAACATTTTTTTCACTGAACTCTTCGATCTTGTCCTATGGCTTTCAATGAACACGAACTACCCGACATATATAACTGTGCACCACGAAGTACACTATATAACACGCCGCCACCATAGTGGTAGGTCCTTTAAACCCCCGAGGTTAGCAGGTTGAGTTACCGGTTCCAGTGGCCGCGGATTGATGGCGGAAGAATCCAAGGACGCTGGCACAACAACATTGTGATCCTTGAGCCACAGTCAGATTTGCCTGCTAAATAACCCTGGCAAGTAGGAATTAATGCAAGTTTGCTGCTCCGTATTATCTTCTGGGCAATCGGTCGCCTAGGGTTGCTAAACAACGCGAATAAGGGATAAAAAAGGCATTTGCTGTCGTGTTACTTCAGAAAATTTCCTTTGCAAAACAGCATCTATGAATAAATTCTAAAAAACTTTTTTTAGGAGTGTAGAACTGCAGCCCCAACTGTCTACCATTTTACTAAGCAGTGACAGTCACCAAGGAATAAGACGCTCACCCCTACTCAACCACTCGCGCAAGTTCTCCATTGAATTAGCCTCCGATGCAAACTTCTTCAATTAGCTTTCAGTTGCCCCGCCATAACGTGCAGGAGAAGGTGCACAGCCCTAGCGAACAGGCTGCATAGCGTAACGGTAAAAGTCGAGCTTTTAATTGAAGCAGCGGCATATGAGAATCGAATTTTCAACTTTCTCTCTCTCTCTTTCTCTCTGTTACTCCGTACCCTGCTCCCATTTTCAACCTTTAGTCTCTTTCCATCCGCCCAGCGGTGCGTCTTGATCGACCCGCACCTCGAGGCCACAAGAAGCCCTATTTATCTCTTAGACGCTAATTACGGGACACGTTTTGTACTTGCGACTCTCGGCAAAGACAAAGGCGGTTTGTGCTGAAAAGAAGACCGCCTTCCTTCACCCTTCATCAGCCCTCAACCTCCGCTCCCACCCTCCAAACCCACCCGCCTAAGGCTTTTCTGCTTCCGCTTTCGTTCAAAGAGGATCGATGTCTTCCTGTTCCCGATTAGCGCTTCTTTTCTCCCCCATTTACCGAGCAGGCATGCATCCGGTAAAGCTAGTTTTGGAATCAAGTAGCAACGAGCAGGTTATTTAGCCAGATCAATTCTTTTCCGTCAGGACATGCGCGGAAGCGCGACAGCGTTGCAGCGCTTTCTTTAACTCAATGGTTGCGCCCCGCTCGCGGGATTTTTCGTCACCTCGATGCGTGAAAGGAAAAGAAATAAGAGCAGCTCTTTTAGTAGTTATTTTTTATTTTATTGTAATAATAAATACGATAGAAATATAAGATGCGCGTATGGTAAGTTAAAATAAAATTATACCACCTTAGCGTTCGCGAGTTCAAATAACTATGAAAGTCTGAGATAAAGTAGACCTAAGAAATTAACCATGGTAGGTGATGGCTGACCTTCTACAGCGAAATTGTATATGGCTAGGGTTCCGTGAATTTTTGTTCGCAGTGAACAAAAATTATCCTATCAATGGCTCATACCCCCGCGAGCATTCATACTCCCGTAAGCAAGCGAAAAATGCAATGGCTCATAGCCCCGTAAGGCAGAGGCTACATGCGCTCAGCAAACGGATGCGAACTGTGCTTAATTTCTTTCTAATCACGCATACAACATACAGAACAGCATGTCGAAAACTGTCATCACCTATGGCTCATGCCCCCGTTAACAATGGCTCATACCGCCATGAGCTCATACACCCGTAAGCAAGTAAAAAATGCAATGACTCCGCAAGTCCCGCAAGTCCCGCAAGGTTATGGCTACTCATTTGGCGTGAATTAGCTGCGATGACACTAGCCCTGTTTTCGTTGTTGGTGATTTCAATATACATGCGTCGGCACCGAAAAGGGAGCGGTTTGTGCGTTCCGAGTTTCAGACATGTACCTTGAGATGCCACACTGATCCGGCCCAATCGAGAACCCAACGGCGTATGGGCATCGATTTGACATTATAAAGAATGTGATTGCAATTGCGAGTGAAGTAATGACCACCGATCAAGGCAATAAATAAGTGTGCGTACCTTTGGTCACGATGACCACGCATCAAGGCAATAAATGAGTTCGCAGCTTTGTTCAAAATTATGTGTCACCTCCGTGTCGTGTGCTAAACAGCTTCGCTAGTCAACCACCTTCACAGAGTGGATTGGCGCATGATTTTTTCCCGTTCTCACATTTGTGCGTATTCCTCTCCCCCTTCTTCACATCCCAGCTTTCGTCACAGCTTTTTCTTTCTCCCAATTTTTGTTCAAGGCAGAAAAAAATGAAAACCCCTCCGCTACCGGGAACTGGGGTGCACGCGGAGCTTATCCAACTCTAGGGGAGGGGTTGGAATCCACTACAGCTCGACTTAGTCCCCTTCAGCTTGCCGAAGCTCTGCATTCGCCCGGCGAGCACGAGCCCTTTCACGGGCCCGCTGCCGTTCTTTCAATGCAGCATGCTCTTCGGCAGAACGAACCAAACGTGGCCTCCCCATCTGACTGACGGGTCTGAACTGGCGGGAATTGGCAGACGCGAGACGAGCGATCGCCCGATCACACCCTTTCCCTCCTCTAGAGGGAAAGACGCACGTCTTGACATACGTCTAATTCTTCATGCATATAAAACCCCGCGTTAAAGGCCGCGTATGGTGAACCGACACTGACTGAACTTTGGCTTTATACTTTGTCGTGACGCATTTCATGTTTGGGGCATTTTACTGTGAACTATCAAAAAAGACCTTCCTCTCACATCTTATGGTATATCCGGTTCCTTCCTTTCAAAAAATCAGCCACCAATACCCCATAACATTTGTTTATGTTAGTAGGACTACATTCATTATGGAGAAGCCGAATGATCGACAGACCTGTCGAGCCACCTCGCTCGACAAGGTCTATCTTTCGAGAAGAGATTGCTGAAGTGCGTAATGGTGATTGCTACCTTTGGTTCCGTACCTGAATGGATTTCGCATCAGGGCGCTTGTGTTTGTTTGCCCAAATTTGGAACTTTCATTGGAGGGCGTACCATGTGTGCATTTGTTTATCATGTATGTTGAAATATAATGTAACGATATTGGTTGGACACTACTCATAACTCCATGCAAGAAAAAATAAACGACAGTGGCTGAATCGGTCAGCGTGGTGGTCTCGCTACCGGGCGTCGGTGGTTCGAATATGCAGCCCGACAAGCAATTTTTATTTTTGTGCGGCTTGGGCTTTTTCGTTTGGCAACGCCAACATTGACGCCGACACGCGTTAGGCAATACAAGCTTCGCTTGAATATATTAGGAAAGAAAATACAACATGAAAGTGTCTTTGTTAAGCATAATCGCTATAAATATTGTAAGGCAGTGTCGTTGTTCGAAGAAACGACGTGGATTGATTGTTTTTGGACCACACTGAGACCCTTCCTTTTTTATTAACCTTCTCCCTTCCTCTTTGTTCCTATTTTCTGTAGGAAAGTCAACCGCTTGAAAATTTATCTAAGTTTGTTGCTCGCTTAATATAAGTGAACCGCTTAGTGTTAGAGGAAAACCGTACGCGGCATCCCTGCGCCAGTTCCTCCAGTTTCAACGAATCTGTCGGCCTCCACAAAATTAATCTCCTTTTTGAGAACCCTTATAACTTCTCTGTCAAGTACGACATTCCTGGGTTTATTTTCCCGCTATCGCAAGCAGAACAAGCACAAAGAGCGCTACTCATCAGATATTTCCTTCTCAACTAACGCCATCGGATATTCCTCAAGAGCTTCAGGTGCGTGCGGGTCAACAACACCGCGCCATATACACCATGGTGCGCCTTGAGCGACTTCAGTGTTATATCGTTTATAGTTACCAGCTTTCATTATCACTGTGGCGTGCTGTATTTTTGTTATCAGACATTACCCGCCGTGGTTGCTCAGTGGCTATGGTGTTGGGCTGCTGAGCACGAGGTCGCGGAATCGAATCCCAGCCACGGTATTCGATGGGGGAGAAATGCGACAATACCCGTGTACTTAGATTTACGTGCACGTTAAAAAACCCCGGGTGCTCAAAATTTCCGGAATCCTGCACGTGGTTTTGGCACGTAAAACGCCATATTTTTTTTTATGAGACATTGGTCTTCCTGGTGCTTGGACCTTGCTGTTTGGGAGATGCGCAGCTGCGATATATAATACGCGGCGCAAAAGACCTCAACGTAAACTCGCGCTTTTAGTTTGATGCGTGTAGCACCTTCGCGTCTTCAATGAACAAAACAAAACATATTGTGTTCGACTTGCCGTATACGACTACCGGCAAGGTGCAAGTTAAAATACTTTTTCGAAGCGATCGTCCCCATCGGGCGTACCGTGCGAACGAGCGATGTAGGAGAACAAAAGCCGAGAAGCGGTGGCGACGATGCAAGTCGACGCCGTTCTTTTCTGCCCAGTTACACATCGATGAGAGGGCACGAACACGTCGAAACCAGCCTCGTTCCACCTCTTCCCCTCACCCATATACCGCTGCTCCCTTCAACGCCATTGATTTCGTATTCAAGCGTTCCATTTTTATCGCGCACCACCGGCCTCAAAAGGAAAAAAGAAAGCACAGACATGCAAAAGGGAACAGAAAAGATAGAGAGGCGCCGTAGCTCCCACGAGCACAATGAAGACGGCGAAAACGTTGCCGATATGACCCGCCTTGTTTCCCTTTTGTCTGGCCGGCCCCTAAGGCGATAAGCAAGCCATGTGTGCTGCTTTCGGGGCGCTAATAGTCCGCGCGCGCGGCGACGGTGCCAGAGGCACCATCGAACTTTTCGCCCCCCTCTTTCCGTTCGCTTTCTTTTTTTTTTTTAAGGTATCGCCGCTATAGCTGCGTGGCCAGAGTGCCACCTTATCGCTGCCGGCTGCTGCTGCAGCTCCACGCAGCCCCTCGACGGAACGGAAGGTGCATGGCCCGTGCGCGGCGGACTCAATTACGCTGCCCCGAGTGTTCGCCTGCGGCCGACGAAGATCCTCCACGCTAGCGCATATACACGTGGGCTCCGGCGTTTACGTTTGATGCCCGGCGTCCCGCGCGCGCCCTTTTACGGCAGCGAGCTTGTCGCCGTGCTCCCAGCGTTATGGCTGCTGAACGCCGACGTACTTTCTCGCTCACTTGCGGCATGCTGTATATTGCGCGTTATTACGAATATGTGGTGGCCGAATGAAGAGCGCAAGGCTTCGCTACTTCCCCCACTTCTCACTGTTCTCACTCTCAATCCCGACACTGTCACTCGCACTATGCCATCACTGAGTGTGACTGTATGTACGGAATTCTTTTTGTTACACACGAGGTGTCCTTTTTTATTTCGCAGACACTACAAGAGAGAGAAAGAGAGAAAATGATGCATAAAAAGGCAGGGAGGTTAATAACCAGAGGCAGTTCCGGTTGGCTACCCTGCACGGGGGGAAGTGTTACGGGGGATAAAAAGAGAAAGAGAGCGGAAGGGGGAGCTAGAGAGAAATAGAGACGAGCCCGAACAAACCGCGTACACTACAGAGCGGTAAGAGGCGGCATTCTTAAAGTCTATCGTGAAGCCCCCATAGGCCGCCGGAACCTTAATAACGCGAGTAAGGCCTTCAACGGGGATGCTGTGTGGGAGTACTGCCCTAATGCTTTCAGTTCTAATAGTGGACGATTGTCCAACTGGTCCAGTACATTGTACAGCACTTGTCTCTGGGCACTATATCGCGGGCAGACACAGATAATATGTGCGAGCGTCTCATCGATGTTGCATGTGGCGCACCTGGGGCTGTTGGCCATTCCAATATGGAAAGCATATGAGTTCATAAATGAAACGCCTAGCCACAGACGCTGCAGCTTGGTCTGTTCCCGTCGTGGTAACCCAGACGGTAGGTGCATCCGTATGTCCGGAGACAAGGAACGCAAATGACGGGGTGAAAGCGTTCGAGTCCCACAGAGGAAAAGTACATTCACGGGACATCAATCGCAGCCCAGGCACAGCGTCTGTTCGTGAAATTAAGACACGTTCACTACTTTCATGTGCAGATCGGGCGGCTTCGTCGGCGCGGTCATTCCCGCTGTTGTTACAATGTCCTGGAAGCCACTTAAAGATTATGTTGTGTCCAATGTCATGGCTGCGATTATATCTGCGTTGAATTTCTGAGGGCAGTTGTTCATTGGGCCCGTGGCGCACTGGGCTTTGTATACACTGAAGGGCTGCCTTAGAGTCACTAAAGACTGTCCAGTTTTGTAGTGATTCCTGATTAATGAAATGAAGTGCAGCACGGAGTTCGGCAAGTTCAGCACCCGTCTATGTGGTCATACATGAAGTATTTAATTTGATTTCTTCAGATTTTGCCAGGTGTAAGGGTTGGGGTCGGGCATGAAATAGATGGTAGCTGGCCCATGCCGTCGTCAAACTTATCCACGCTGAGGACGTTGTTGAAGGGAAGGACTGCTTCTCATCGAGAACGAGGAATATGGGATTTATTTACAGTATCTACATGAGAACGTTACAGTTCATCAGCCTAACATGACTGAAAAAGGAATGCACACCGAGGAGCCGCCAACGGCTCCTTAATTACACTCTGTCCTCCCTAGATCCCTAGGTAAGCGAAAACAGCTGTTCGACCAAACGCAGTGTCGAAAGTTGTCGTAGCCGACCCGCCTTTGAGGGGGAGGGTTTACGCACTCGCTTCCACACAGGCTGCACTGACCACACCAAGGTGAGTGGGTTCTCACAGACACGTTGCTTGACCCGAGTGGGCGCCTCTTTATCCCAGAGTCGACGCCGCAGACAATGGTCGCCGCGTCTGTCCATTCTAAGCTGCGTGAGACAGCACCGCCAAATATCTTCTTCCAGGAATTCCCCCGCTCCAATCAGACCATGACGGTGTCGGCGTACACACTAACAATACTCTCTCCGCCGACTATGTCCGGACATCTCGGCGCCGTCTCCCGGTTGACGCGGCTCATTCTTGCCTTCACAAAGCAGGTTAACGCTGCAGACCTGCCGGCGTCGAAGGGCTGTTGACTCGCGCATTGTAGTCCTCACAAAGTGAGTCATCGCAGCCGGTCAGGCAGATTTCGTCCTTTCAAAGCGAGTCATCGCAGCAGACATAGATGGCACCTTTCCGTCGTGGTTCCCCGAAGATCGCCAGGCCCCGCCGGCCGTTCGTAACACGGGATGATGACTGCAGCAGCTGATGTTGATTTTTACCGAACTATCTTTGTAGACATGTTGCCGGAATCTGTGTACGTTGTGAATATGTTCCAAAGTTGATTGTTTCAAAGCTTACAACGGCGCTCCAGCTTTCTTTCTAATGCCTGGAATTGTCAGTTGCACTCGCGGCCGGTACAAAACTTTTAAAAGGCATCTGTGGCAGATATCATAACTGTAATCCTTGAGCTGGATTACTCAAAGCGACCAATGTTGCTCGGATCATAAATCAAAACACAGAATCGCCTAATAATTAAAAATGTGATAGTTACTTTCTAAATTAACTACTTTTCGGCACATATGGCAATATACAAGTTATGGCCGGTGAGTCTAGCGTCGCCACCATTCTGACAGAATTAAATCCTGTGATTTCACGTGCCAAGACCAAGATCTCATTAGGAGGCATGCCTTAGTGGGGGACTCCGGATCAGATCAGACCACCTTAATGTGCACCTAAATCTAAGCTCAGTGGAAAGTTAATTTTTTGCTATTCCATCGCCATTTGAATGCGACCGCTGCGAGCGGGTTCGAACTTGCAAGCTGGTGGTAAACAGCGCAGTGGCATGCCGCTGAGTTGCACACCGCGGCTGCCATCATCGTGGAGAACGTGGTTCATACTTTCAGTATTGGCATCCCTTAATCATTTGCACTGGCAAGCACACTTCAAAATTTTGCAGTGTTCCGGCTGAGAGGCATCGTAGTTGTTTCATTGGAAAACGCATCCTAATTCTATTTGTAATTTCAAGCAACATAGCAGTTGAAACGTGTCCTGCGCCGAGAACATCGTGGCGTAATCTCTTCAGCCATCGCAGCCAAGATCGAAAAAAAATTCGTGTCCTCTGGCAAGTTCATGAAATTTCAGTTTAGTGACCGTTGCAAACTTTTGAAACACCGATACTAGTAGTGCAACAAAACGAGAGTTCACGTTTTCTTGCCCTTTCTTTCTCCATTTCATACTCTTGCTATAGATAGCGCTAAGCATCCAAGCAATGCTGCCATTTGATTGGGCCGACTCGGCGCGCCTCTTTCCTCGCAGTTATCCTGACTAGTCTGTCGTTCATGCGCCGTTTTGTAACGTATAGAAAGCAATGCGTTATTATTTCTCGAATTGAATTCTCCCTTCCCTCCATGGCTGGATGAAGCAGGTAGAACAGGAAAAAAAAAAGCGAAGCCTGCGTTGGGAATGATAAAGCATCCTGGCGCAGTTTTACGCCATTTCAGCTGAAAAGCGACGACGCAATGGTTGCTCTTCTGCAACTTTTCGTACGTGCCGTAAATGTTTAGTTTTCTTGGTTTTTGTTGTTGGTGTTTTTCTTTTCGTTTTTATTTCTACTCAACTCACAAAGTAAGCCTTTCTGGGCCTGCCATACCTGCTCGTTTCGTGATGTTAGTCGCAGCAGATAAGGACTAGATTTGTCGTGTGTTTGCGTTACCTCCCAGCTCCGAAAGAACATACTAAAACAGAGTCAGCGCTTTCCATTATACAGCTATTTTTCTTTTTCGTTTGCCAATGATATGTGTTTTTTGACTGAGAGCTAGATGTTTCCCTTTAATGCAGTATTCTTGCGTAGCTCTGACATTTTCACTTCTCGCGGCAGCCTAGAGCGTCCCACGTCATCTGCAGTGGTAATCGAAATTGAAAACTGAAAGCGGTTGTGACATTAGTTCGCCGTTGAAATCTTTTCTGGCGGCGTTATTCTGTCTGCCTCGCCTGTACGCTGTTGTGCCTTTCTTTACCTCTTCGAAAGAAAGCTCGCATACGAGTCGCCTGTATGTACTTTTTCACTCAGAACGTGTGTTCCGTCTGAATGGCTCCTGCAGAACGAGATGAATGCGAGATGAACATTCTGATAGCGTGCCGTCCCAGGGACAGAAAGCACGAAGCAGAAATGGTCGGAACTATGGCGTCGCGGTGCACAGGAAACGAATGGGAAAATGCGACGACGGTTGAAATCCCTGGCGCAAAACGGTTGGCGGAAGAAGGCACGTGGTGACGTTTTCTTTGCGTGTGATTTGACGAAAGTGAGCAGCTTTGGTTACGATCCCAGACGTTGCCGCGTGTTTCTTGTGTTTATGCGCGCGTTTCTCTCACCATTTCTGGGTGCGCTCATGTGTGTATGTGTGTATGTGTGTGTGTACATGCATGTGTGTACACGTGCATGCGCGCGTGCGTGTGTGTGTGTGTTTGTGAGTGTGTCTGTGTGTGCGTGCGAGCGTGCGTGCGTGCGTGCGTGCGTGCGTGTGTGTGTGTGCGTGCGTGCGTGCGTGTGTGTGCGTGTGTGTGCGTGTGCGTGTGTGTGCGTATGTGTGTGCCTGTGTGTGAGTGCGTGTGTGTAGTGGTGGGGGGTAAATGGATGTGTGGGGGGCTGTGTGTGCGTAAATATATTTGACGGTAGCCTGGCATACATGCTGTACCGGCCAAGCTCACCATAATGAGCTATTACTTCAGAATGTATCTTCGTCAGGAAATATTTCATTTCATGCTGCTCACTTTACCTCGCCGGCGACGTCAGAGGATTCGAAATAATGAAACCGCATTGCACATGCCTACAGCTGCAGCCTAGGGTTCATTCACCCCGGTCGGCATTCTTAGTAACACAGTGAGGTCATATCTACAATCAATTGACTTCATCCGAACTTCGGTGCAACATACGCTTACGCATTGAGTGCACGCTGAGATCCTTTCAATGTTATGCATAAATGTGTTTTCCTGCTGCAGCTCTTCCTTAATTCGTTTATCCGGATATATCCATTGGTCTGCCATTGCTTCAATCTTAAGGTTAAATTCCCTTACACCGTGCGCTTGATCTTCAAGCTTAGTGCATGAGCTGTCTGCTGTGCCCGCCACAAAGCGCTTTCCTTTTGTTGCAAAGGTGTGCTTACCATAAATACTTGCATTGTGTCCAGTGATTGAGTTGTACACTACCATTTACTCGCACGTTGCAGCACTTGCAATGGCTTGTTATTGTCGACAACAGCCACAATTTCTTTTATTTTAATGTCCAACGTTACTGTTGCCTCGCCCCCACCCAGCTTATTCTCCCAGAAATGAACCAGCTTCGGTCATCTGCGTCTGACACTTTGAGTCATCCATCAAAGTAAACTTTAGGGGAGCAAAAAAAAGAAAGTAAGCAAATAGACTGCCCTTCCTTTAATGCGCGGCACCCCGCAGTGCCGCGACGCGCGTCGTAGTCTTCCACTGCTTGTTCAAACTCCTGCAAAATGAGTGTGTTTTATTCCGCTATTGCTAAAGGAGCCCGGTGCCCTGACATGTAGGGAAAGTTGCCTCTGCTGTATTCTGGAAAGGGAGGTTTGGTAACGTTAAGATTTGGAAGTCAGAATTCAACAAGAGAAAGCTTTTAATTGAAACTTAGCATCCTGGCTATTGCCGTTGCTATCCATGTGTAAGCTTTCTGGGATTATGTAGAAGCTTCGTTCAACCAGCGATCTAAATGTTATTGGATATATTTTAACATTTCATTGCAACTCCCCAACAACAGTAACAAATAAAGGATTGAAAGCGTGCTTTCTTACCAAAAACGTAAGGAAATCAGACTGAATGCAGCGTGTTAGAGAATTTCACACTGTCGCACTGCTATCTGTATAAGTCACGCGTTATTCAGCACAACTTCCGCCTTCATTAAGCTGCTAGAAATCAATCACGCGAACTCGTTAGAAATAACCTGCGAGGTGCCAGGATCTGACGTCAGCTAAGAGAAAGTTCTTGAACAAATCGGTGTGCCTTTTTTTAACTCGTTTTGGATAGTCGTGTTTTTTCGGAACAGTTCAATTTTCAGCAAAAGTCTCAAAGAAGACTTGAAACATCAACGCTGCCACTTCTGGCAATTTAAAGAGGGACACTTTCACGGCTGTTACGCGTGGCAGCCTTTGTTTTAGTTTTTGGTTCCTCGAGTAGCACGAACATTAATCAGCTAGAAAAAAAAAAGGATCTGTGAGCACGGAGTCGACGAGCTCAGGGAATGAGGCGAAGAAGAAAAGAAGAAAAACGATGCACGAGATGATCTTTGCGCTGTGCCCACTAAGCGAAACATTTCGCAAATCGGACGCCATTTGAAAAGAGATTTGCGTGAAGCTGCTCGGATGCAAATGCGGGAAACGCCGAGGGCAGCACTTTTGACGAGCGTTAGAGTAGAGCTTTCAGTGCTGCTTGGTAATGCGTGTCTTTACTTTTTGTGTGTGTGTGTGTGTGCGTGTGTGTATGTGTGATGCTTACTTCTTGGGAGAAATGGCATAGATCTGAGCAACGGCAGTGGTCACTCGAAAGTGCTAGCCTCATCAAGCTGGATTTTCTTGTATATATGTACATATTGTTATATAGATACATATATTTTTTTATGGTTTCTAGAATGGCTCTTAGATCTGAGTTGAGAATGCGGCAGAAAATGCGGTCAACCCTTAATCCCGTTTATGGCAACCTTCAATTTTCCTTTTCTTTATTCCATCTTCTTCGACAATTTGCTTCCACCGCATTCGACGAGTACTCGAAAGAAGGGTAACGCGACGAAGCATTGTATAGAATAAACGAAACATACCCGGTTTTTAAAAAAAAAGTGAAGCAACAATTTCATTTTTCTGCAGAGGCACAAGCATATCATGAGTCTGAACTCTAACGTTCAGAATATGATAGTAGCATTAGAACTGAAATGGTAATTCTTGTGAAGACTTCGTCTCACTGCGCAGACGTTCTCCCCTTCACCCTGTTTATAATCAACCATAATATTTCCGCAAGAGGACAAGGTGTTCGCTTGCTTCGCACTCGTTTAAACAGGTACTACTCATTTCTTGCGGTAAATGAAAGCACTCGAAAACCTAAATAGCTTTAAACCCTAGAAAAAAGAACAATGACAACCTTAGGAGAACCACTAATAATGTATTATAATAGGTTTTCTACAGTAAGTATCGATTTCGATTCCAAGAGGGTGCTGCGTAGTGACGGCACGACACTGTGTGTTGGAGCAGGACAGTACGACATCTCGACAGACGCTCAGGCTCACTTAATCTTCCGGAATGCTACTACATTGAGCCTCAAAACAAGCATCAGTATACGAGGCGACTGAGAAAGTAGGAGCGAGTGCCACAAATTTTCATCATTCTACTCCCACGTGACCACTCACTACGTCGTGACGTCATAGCACAGTATCCTCCTAGGAAACAAAACCAGGACTGGCTGTAGAAAAGCTATCGTATATTATTATTTACCATATTCTGGGGCTTGTCAATATTCTTTTTGCGGTTTAGATAGAGAGAGAGAGAACAAGGATATGAAAGGCAGGGAGGACAACCAGAAGAGCATTCGGTTTGCTACCCTACACTGGGGGTGGGGAAAAGGGGCATAGAAAGAGAAGAAAAGGAAAAGAGTAAGCCCTGAGTGTGCGTGTGGGAGGGACACTATACACAGGGACACTATAAACGGTCTCTTAAGTCGGTGCACTTCAAGTATTGCACTAGTGCACGAATCGCTTTTCGAGCCAGTGACGGGTGTGGCCACGGTCCGAGCATCTTTGACTCAGTGAACGGTCTCGAGTCCAGTCGGTGTTTAGAGGTGTAAGACTTTCATATGCAGAGAAAAAAATGAATAGTCAAAAATATCATGTCGGTACCCTTTAAAGGCATAATGTAGTGCAAGGCCACGAAGACAAAGAAAGCTGCATAGACACATGGGGTCACGGGTTCTGTAATGCGTGTTTATGTATTTTTACGCGCAAGCGTATATGCGCCGTCTGTGAAATCGCAAGTCCGAGGCCTCTGAGCTGCGAGAGGGAAGCGATCGCCGGAGGAGGAGGGCGCCTGGACGTGGAGAGGAGGACCGCCCGGCGAAGGGGGGGGGGAGGGAGGCGGCACGTCACGGAGGAGCAGCGTAGGCAGAGGCGCGCTGGGTTCACCTCCTGTGGCACTTGCTACGGGCTACGTGCGCTGTGTATGTAACGGGTTCGTCTGGCGTTCGAGAGGCCGAGCGAGAAGGACGGAGCAGCAACGGCAGCGACGGAAGATCATGTGCGATTCGACCGACAACAAAGACGTGGGCAAGCGCCCGGCACGCGCTGAACAAGACAGGCAAAAGGCGCGTGCTTAGGGGACTCTCGAATAACGTGCTAGGCGGCTTGCGACATTGCGGGTGTGTCAGGCAGGACCGCACAGCTCAGAAACCCCGGAACGGACCCCATACGCTTGCGCGTGATCCACGTTCACAAAGCAAAACATCACTATAATTTTTATTTTTGATTGTACCCTAGGAGGGGAGGTTGTACATTATGTCCATAGAATTTTCGGTAATTTATTCAATCTTTCAGCATTTTGGCCTACACAAACCAACGAACGGAAAACCATTTTTTTCGCTCACGTCTCCTAGCTTCCTAGAGCTTCCAGCTTCCTAGCTGTACTTCGCGACGAACCTGTTCAACTGCCATTGTTTCAGCCATTGGCTCAAATAGTGCCGAACCATTCGTTATATTTCGGAATCATCCCCTCAAAGCGACAGCTGATAACAAAGCGAAGTCAAATGAATCGGTACAGTCCACGGCCCCTAAATTTGTCATGCGTGAGTTCACCTCAACACAAAAGCAGTGGATTACGTAAAGCAGTTTTCGATGGGCGATAATGACACAGTGGAGAGGAAAATACATAAAACAATGTACCAAATGGTCTTATACGTGGCGGGCTTCAGCGCTGTTTGTGATGTATGGGCGACAGTAGGCTTCAATGGCTGTAAACGAAAGTTTATGCGTCCTTGTTCTAAGAGATATGGCTGCAACCCACCACGATCACGCTTTTGGTGTGAAGAGAAAGCGAAGTTTCGGGCGGCCTCCGTAAAGTTTATTTGTGCCTAATAACTTCCGCTGCGTAGACCTCGAGCGGCACGGGGATGGAGCTCGCTCCTGTGGTTGCCGCGCGCATACCGTAAAGGCCACCTAGTGAAAACTTGAAGAAAGGTACCGCGCGGCTCTGCCTTTCTTATTTCATTGCACGCGCGAGCTTTGGCGAGAAGCGGCCTTCTTGGAGGACCTCCCGAGAAAGCAGCGATGCGCGCCGCGAGGCCTCTCCTTCCCCCAACCCTCCCCCCTGTCGCTACCCCAGCAGCATTACCTCCTCCTCCTTCTTTTTTTTATTGTTCTCTTTTCTAGCGCCGATCGTAAAAGTGGAGAAAGGCGGAAGGTGTTCGTTTATACTTCGCGGTCTGCGGTTCCGGCACCCCGCGTTCTCCTTTCGGATTACGCGCATCGGCGCTGTAAACCTGGCGGCAATCCGTTTTTTTACACCGCTGCCTCCGCGCAGGAGAGGGACGGGTTCGTTTCGCTGCCGTTGAGCGGAAAAGAGAACTAAACCAGCCGAGAAGGAAACGGAGAAGAAAGCGGCATCTCGGTTTAGGCCGCGCAAGGAGCTTTCTCGCCTTCGCGCGAGCTCATTCATTTCTGAGCGGCGCTCTTCACTGGTGCCGATGCGGGCTTTGAGAGATTCCTTATTTTTACGTCTATTATATGGGAAACCCTCGGTGCGGAGCGTTATTCCGGATCCACAAGGCCATAACTTTCCTATTTTGTTCGCACCCCCTCCCCTTCTTTTTTTTCTTTCGGAGTGGTTCGACACCGCGTGGACTTCAGAGGGACGCCCGCTCAAAAATATGAGAGGATTCATAGGCTGCCGAGATCGCCATAACAAAAGGCCTTTCTACTGCGCGTTGTTCGCTGGCTAGCAGCAAAACGGACTCGGAACAGCGCCACGCTGATGTGAATCAGCATGTTAGGACGATAATAGCGGTGAAATAGGCGCCCTTATCCTGTACTAATGAATACTATCTGACTGAGCCGCAAAAGGTTCGCATTCAAAGCGGAGGCAATGTTGAATAAACCAGAGGTTGACAACATTGGTTAAGGTATAATATAAAAGCTCATAACAGCGCAAACAAAGCAGGGACAAAGAAGAAAAAAAATACGCCTTAGCTAACACTCACAACTGAGTATCCCATCTAAATAAGACACGTATTTTATATAACGAAAAGCGAGAAAAAATAAAACAGTTTTTACCCGTGGAGGGTAAATGGCATTGTGACAAATATTTAAATTATCGACTTGTGAAACCGACGGTTGACTAGCGCGCGTACTATTTCCTGATTCCAGTCTTGTAGGTATCAGCGATATTTTTCGCATCAGCTTATCAGCGGCGTCGATATCTTTGTTTATATGAAGAGGGGAACGCAACCACGTGATCTGCAATTCATAGCTATTTCCGACTGAGTATTTTCTTTGAGGTTACTTTCATAAGATGGATATGTATACAGCGCCCTTTTTGGAGCCCCACATACACATTCTCAGAGGAACTAGGGAATACATACATGACACAATTTGCGCATGCGGCGTACTAAGGTGCTTGGCAGGTGCACTAGTTTCTTTTGTTTTTTCCACACGCACACACACACACACACACACACACACACACACACACACACACACACACACACACACACACACACACACACACACGCGCGCGCCCACACGCACGCACGCACGCACCAGCACACACACGCACGCACCAGCACACATACACGCACACACGCATACGCACGCACGCACACACACAAACACGCACACACACGCACGCACACACGCACGCACACACACACGCGCACACGCACACACGCACACACACACGCACACACACACACACGCACGCACGCACGCACGCACCAGCACACATACACGCACACACGCATACGCACGCACACACACACACACACGCGCACACACACGCACACACACACACGCACACACACACACACACACACACACACACACACACGAATGTAACTTTATACGTACTAGTAAAACCGGTAAGATGGTGGTCACTGGGAAAGCCGTACTCACAAATACAGATCTCTACACTAAGTATTTGCATTCCGCCCGAACTCGGTCGTTAAGCGCAGATTCGTGTCATTCGACGTAGGGGAAAAAAAGAAGAAAGACAACTTGCAAACTATATCTAGCAAGCGCAGCGGACATACGACATGAAGTATCGTTTTTCGTCCTTTATGTGGCTGTAATTGTTTAAGGGATGCCGCGAGGCGCTTCCCCTTCTTGCCGAGGTAGGATTATCTTTAAAATGGCGACAACGAAAACTCAATCTGGCCCCTCTTTACCACGCAGAAATTACCAGTATATCATATGGGTGTCTTCCCCACGCGCTGTGACCTTCTCGGTATGATGTACCTGATGTAGCTGAACGAACGTTCTCTAGCACCAGGCAGCCGACTAGATGCTGCGTGGCCGCTGACCTCGGGCCTCGGTTAAGCGGCGCTGAGGCCACAGCGCGAACGCGTTGATCGTAATTAACAGCCGCGTAACGAATCCACAAGATCGTTTAGAATAAGGACGACGAAGTTTAGTTGAATCATGTATTTCTAATTACTTCCATGCCCACCGAACATCCATGGAAGACGCACCCGCAGACAGTACTACTGGATTTTCCTACGGTGTCATTCGCATGAAACTCTGCACCCTTGCCCCTTTGTTTCTGAACTACATTCGTTTTTAGGGAATTCAGCGTCACTGGCTCACAGCCGCATTCGTTACGGTACACTTTCTGCAAGGTCTTGGCGCTTAAACTATACGTACGGCTTCTAGCTGTGGTCGCAGTCAAGAGAGCGCTCCGTACAAAACGACTCTCCGGAGACTTATAGTTGCTAGTTCCGCAATCTTCCGCGCTGCAACTTCATCGCTGCGCTTGTATACCTAAAGCGAACCTCACGAAACCTAGCTGCCGGTTTATTCCCGTCACGGCACCCGCCCGCTTAAGGTCGCGATTGAAAAAAACTTTGTTCCGAGGAGCTCTTCGCGGGAGTCGCGGATCCGGCTGCACCACGGGAAGTCGTCGAGGGACGCCGCCGTGGCTGCCTATGCGAGATAAAACGGTTCAGGTCCTCGGTGGCTTCAGAAGTTTGAATCCAACTGCGGAATTCAACCCCTTGAGAGAACAATTTCTGCCATCACGTTTTGTTTGTTCTTTGCCCGCGAAGTTGCGCAGAGCGCGACTTTACCGACTACAGTGGAGTTCAATTGATTCCGTTTTTGCTTTGCTCTATTTCTGGGCAAAAAGAAAATTGTGCATCCTGCGCCATATCCACGGTGTTGAAGTTCAGACCTGAATATACGACTTTAATATAAGCGATGCAGTGAGCCTGCATTCTATTCCTCAATTAGCACCACTCTGTTCTAGATGTTTTTCAAGTGAATTGGCACGCGTTGACGGCAAAAACCTGTTAACACACTCTCATAACAAAAATGATGACAAGTTGGCGACAGGGAAATCTATACGGGATGACCATGTTTAAGTTTTAGATATTTTTTTAATATAACTTATGGCAGATAGCATAATCTCCTTCCTTCCGTTGTATTGATTGATATTGATATCCGTTGATTCAATGAGGCGT
Organism: Dermacentor variabilis; assembly: GCF_050947875.1. NCBI lineage: Eukaryota > Metazoa > Arthropoda > Arachnida > Ixodida > Ixodidae > Dermacentor > Dermacentor variabilis. The sequence continues at coordinate 70,717,102 of NC_134569.1, read as the reverse complement.
ATATTAGTAGCACTAGAAATCGAAACACATATTAACTAATTAAGAAGCTTCACAAGCTACTTCTTCATTACAGCATATCATATTGACCGCAAATAAAGACGGGGACAGCGGGAGAGAACACATAAACAACATGAGCGGTAACTTTCAACTGTTTTATTCACGGTAGCCCGTGGGCATATATAGACATATAGAACATGCGCAGATCGCAGCAAACAAGAACACTCAGCCTAGCGTGGCAAACAACTATAAAAAAAATCTATTTCCGATTGAAACAACCTAATGGAGGTGTCACTAACGAAGTCTTGGCCTTTCTTATTTATGTGATAAGCCTCCATCTGTTCGCGTGCAGTCTGGTCATGGCTTCTCCCCAGAATCTTTATCTCCTTAAAAAAGGGTGCACAGCGACAGCCATTGCAGTTCGCAGGCAAGTGCGCCAATCAGGCATATCGTAAGCACCAACTAGGCCAAACTGAAGTTCTTCTACTTCTTCATTAATTTATTTACGGCACATTTTGAAATTTACCAATTCTACTTAGCTTGCAAGGTAATTGCACGATGAACAAATATTTAGGGGGCACGGGTTTCGATATATGCGGCATCTAATTCGCAGTAAATATGCACTGTTCTTCCACTTACCTTTTTTAGCAAAACGCTGTTATATGCACTCATGCACGAATGTAACTGAGATGCCCATGCATTTTGTCGCAGTCTTTGGCAATGAATATCTTGAAAGTAGTCTTTTACTCAAAATTCATTCAAGGTTCATATGCCTTGCAAGCACGCCGGCTACAATTCGTAAAGTGCAATATGTGGCGTAAATAGTAATTAAGGAGGTGACTAGGGAATTTCTGTTAATCATTTGAATGTGTTTACTTACGCAAGTAATGTCCGTCTATTTCAATATTCCAATTCAAGGAATGGAATTATGCTATCTGGCCCAGGGGATTATAAAAAATTCTGTAAATTCTAGGAGTGATGGCTTGGTGTTAAAGGGCCACTCGCCATATCCATCACGTACGCTTTGGGTTGTATGAAGCGCCATCCAGCCTATTTGTAGTTGAGACAGAAGCAAACAAAGCAACAGTGTGAAAAGGTGAGCTACACCCTCCCATTAGCGCAGGCTCTATCCAGTTGACTCGACCCGAGAGCGACGTTGCGCTCCTGCCTTCTTCCACTTTCGAGCTAAAGGCCCACCGTCTATTTTGTCCCTACTCTTAACAATGCAACCGACGCCTCCTTTCTCTTTCTTTTTCTCTCTCTCTCTATTCCTTCTTCCTGCATGCTGCCTTTCCTGAGATGGCGGTGCACCCTTTGAGTTTCGCGGAAATCGCCGAGTTCCTTCTGATGCTATAAGCGACGCAAGCGCAGTAAGCGGCATGTGTGCGAAACAGAAACACCACATGCTTAACGTCATCTCCTCGTGGCCCGAGTGGCTTATTTGAGGAGAAGAGCCACTTCCTCCTTAGCGTGATGGACGCACCACACTTGTATCTTCGGAATGCTCTAACCTGATGGGGCCCTTTAAGGTGCTCCTAATGTTATAAGCCTGCTTATGTAGGCTGCATGCCAGCGAGCTATACTATAGCGTCTATATTAAAATACTGAACTTAAGTTGTAAAAGCATGCGAAAGTAAGACTTAAATTAGAAGGACTTACGTTCCACGCTACGAGACAAAGGCTGGCGTAGCACTCTACCAGGAAACGACAATATGGCCCTGTCCGTATCGTAGGCATTCAAAGAGAGATATGGTTGTAACACAGCTAGGAAAAGACAAAAACGCTAATAGCGAAAGCAATACCAGCAGAATTTAGTATCAGGCATATTCCTGTGCCTGCACGACATATCTTTAAGCCGAGCAGGAAATGTTTACATCGGGAGCGCATGCGGTGGGCTTTTGATAGTATGCAACAGTAAAATTGTTGCCAAACTAATCAGAACACCTTATTAAGTTTCCGTATATTTATCAAAACATCTGAATTCATTACTTCTTAATTCGTCGCATGTATTCAGAACAAAACATAGCCGTTTTATTCTGCGTGGCCCTCCATTGGAACCCTTAACACCTTGTGGCAGGTGAATTTGATTTTAGCTGCATTTACACACTCAGTAATAAAATGAATTCTAGTACAAGGGAAACGCAGTCAAGGGTTGCGGGGGATTCGATGGCGCGATGAGATGAGGGAATTTGTAGGTTTAGAATGCTTTGGGCTCACGTATTATGCGAGCAATTCGATTTCGCTGGGTAGGGCCAACGTCCTGCGGTGTACCTAATTGACTGACGGTAGACGCAGTGACGCGGATGAACTGCGTGACTACTTAGTGTAAATATAGGCGTACGTGATTGCTCTTATTTCTTTCTTTTTCTGTTTTTTTACTGTCTAAGTGGCACTCGTGACATAGGCGGCGTTCTTAATGTTTATCGTGAAGGCCTGTGGACCGCAGAAACCTTAATAAGGATAGTAACGCCTTCAGCGTGGATGTTTTTTGGGA